>NC_045578.1:610000-915000 GCF_009819795.1 Aythya fuligula
CTCCCTGTGAGTTGTTTTGACATGCTTGGTTTTTTTTTGTTTGTTTGGTTGGTTGGTTGTTTTTTTTGTTTGTTTGTTTGTTTTTCTGGGACATTGTCTTTGTAGAGAAAATATGATGAGATTATTTTTTTTTCAGATATATGGTCTTCTGGGGCTGTGCTGGACCTATACAAATGTCTGAAGAGAAGCCATGGGGGCTTCTGGCCCAAACTCTGCTAATGACTCCTGCACACCCTTGGTGAACCACTTTCATAATTTTGGCATTTAAACAACAACATAAATGCATCAGTTACTGAATGCTTGACTCTGTGCAATGCTAAGTGTACTTGTGGTTGTGTGCCTCCATGTGTCTTCTCCAGCTCCAGCCAGGCTCTGACTTCATTGCACAACCTGCAACCTACTTATCAATGGTAGTACAGAAAAGATTAAAAGGTTTGGAAAAGTCCTCTAAGACAAGTTTCAGCCTAGCATGGGCTGGAGATGTTTCTCAATGTTCAATAACAAGATTGCCTGCTTTTCACTTGTTCTCCTTTGGCAGCTCTGCTGCCACAGCCAGCTTACCTGGAAGGCCATGATCTCTGCCACGCTGCATGTTAAGTGCAGCCAAATCAAACCCAATCCTTTCAACCTGCTCAAACATCCGATCCCGGAGTTCATCCACAACCATTTGTTTCTGTGTCATCAGCTTGGCCTTACTGGCCATCAGGTTCCGCAGGAAGGGATCGATACCGCCTGCAACAGTTACACAGCAACTTGTGAGCTTAGGGTGGAAAGTGTGTACGAAAGAGGCTCCAGAGGCTTGTATTTAATTGTAAGTACAGGAGAATCAGTTTTCCTGCACATAAAGCATTAGAAAAAATACTTTGAATGTTCTTAGAAACTACAACAATTAAGCAATCAGACTGCAAACATCATAATAAGATGGGTCGCATCTGACTGCAGAGAACAGCTACGTTGGGAAAACTACTCTGGCAGTAAAGATGATTTAATACATTTATTTAATGCAAGCTGCTTTTAAGTTTGACTGATGCAGGAGCTTATCCAGAGAGGGCCAAATGAAGTAATGGTACACCCAAGACATGCAAGAAAGGCTTTACCTTCTTTCACAATCCTCCAGACACCAAAAAAGGTTTTGCTGAGTTGCAGTTTGGGATTTATGGGCTTATAATTTTCGTTTAATCGGCCCACAAATGGGGGAATTGAAGCATGGGCGAAACGGAAAGCCAGAGTGAAGACATTGGATATGCGAGGATCCACAGCCTCGTTGTAGCCTCGGTAGCAAGGAATCCATTTCTGTAAACTTTCTCCCAGCAAAAGAGGCAGGTAGTCCCTGTAGGTTATAATCTAAGGAGAAACAAGGAAAGTGTGAATCATTAATTGCTTAAGCATCAGTTTCCTTGGAAACAAAGTAATGGGAGAGCTGTTGCGTACATCTTAAACAGGAGCTGTCAGACTGGGCTTCTCTGATGCTATTTCTGTAGGAAATTTTGCTAACACAAGATGCAGACCAGACTCCCCAGGGCCAGCTTTCCTTTCACCTCATCAGACCTTGACCCAAGTGCTCTGGCAGTCTGTTGAGGATCCTTTCTGACACTGTTGAGTGACAATTGTATTTCTAAAGCTCTGTAGCCTTGGTTCACAGCAGCTTTTGCACCTGACCGTTGCCCCATGCCATTGGCAGTGCAGCTCCAGGCACAGGCACTGCAGGGTGCTGCTCCAGCCATGTGCAGGGATCTCTGCACTCTCTAGCACTGACAAGGGGATGAAAATGCAAAGCTTCATAACAGCTTCAGCAACATCAGGAAGCACAGACACTGCTGATGCCTGACCCATGCTCAACCTTTGTGTGTAATGCACTGGGATTCTCTACATGTTGCTGCTGCTGCTCAGCTGTCCTCAGACATGGTCCTCACCTCTAGCCTTACATCTTGACAGATGAGAGCAGGATGAAAGCTAGCATTGCCTCCCACAACCTCTCAAATATTTCCTCTTGGAACTATAGGTACAGCCCATTTCCAGCAGCCATGTAGAACTGCATGTCCTCCTCCCTCCCATATTACTTGCTTCAGATGAGAGAAAAGATCTATGGTGTTGACACAGATGATATCACCTCCCATGGGCAGCTGTTAGTCCTCTCAGAGCAGAGGTTTCCAGCCCTGGCTTCCTCTCTCTTTGGGTTATTGAGGAAGCTGAAGCATACAACTCGAAAAATCAAATTATTTGTCAGGAAATGTCTTAATTGACTGCAAATTGCAAGAAAATTAAGCCATTGATGTAAACACGATGAAAGAGGCAATGTTTTTACTGCAATTGTTTAAATCTCTCCACATTGGCTTATTCAATATTTGTTTATTCAACACTATCATAATATGCAATTTTGACAGTTTTAAAAACTTAAACCTTCTGATATTACGAAAGAATTTGCCAAGCCAACTTAGAAAATAGGTTTTCAATTAGATATGACTAAGCACTGCCTTTGGTAACCCTGTGTCTTCTTCTGTCATAGGAGCCAGCCTTTTCTGCCAGCTGTGAAACCTCATCTGTTTTGAAGCTGGTCCTGCTCTGAACTGGAGGCTGGACTAGAGACACTGAGAGATCCCATCCAAGCACAGAAGTATTTCTGTGACCCTACCATCTCAGTCAGGGGAAAATCTGTAGTGTAGCATGGACCCAAGCATCTCTGCTCTAAAACCATAAGGACAACAGAATATCACAGGTGGTTGCACCCACCAGCACATAGGGCTTCTTGAGAGGATCAGACTTATGACCCAGAGGAATTTTAACCCAAATCTCCAATAGCATTATTATCCTGCACAAAACACTGGGAAAACTTTTCCTCTGACTTTTCTGTCCTCATGTTCATCAAACAAAAATATGCAGTTAAAAACACATCAAACAATTCAGAAATGTAACAGTAGAGGAACATAAAAGATTCAGGGAGACCCCCCTCTGCACATGTTATTTCAGGTATCTCTGGGTGGTTTTACTTTAGACTAAAGGAGTTAGTGAAAAGCATTTGATTATTTGCACCCCAAAACACTGCACCCTATGGAAACCCCACGCTAGCAATCCCACCATATTAACTCTGCAAGGCTGCAAGACAAGGCAGCAGAGCTGGGGTGTGACATGGTGGCTCTACCTGGATCATGGCACCCACAATCTTCCGTGCCTCCTGGTAGAGCTTCTCTCCATTCCAGTGTGGATTTAATCTCTTCAGTCCTCTAGCCAGGCGGTTGTGCTCCCGCACAAAAAGCGTGTGCATGCACGCCAGCTCCAGCATCTCGTTTGCTCGAGAGTCACCTATGAGTATCACAAGAGTGCTTAATTTTACTGCTAGTGTCCTGCATGTGCCTGGCTGCTTCACACTGGGAGAAAGCAAACATCCTGCTTTGAACCACGCACAGAGAGCTTTTTAGGTGTCTCAATATCTGCATCATGAAGAAGATGGATAAGAACCACACACAAGGAGAAGGAGCAGTCCAGAGGACCAAAGAGCTCTGGTGAAAAGCCATTTCCTGCCAAAGCAGCAATAGCCAAGATGAGCACAGTTGTGCCCATTTTTTGGTTAAAAAAAAAAAAAAGTCTATGAGAGGTAACTTAAGGAGTTAAATACAAGTAGGTCTCCTCTAGGCTCGTATATCAGAGCAACAGTCTCAGAGCTCAAGACAGAAATGAAAATGGGCAGAGGGAAGTCAGGACAGCCAAGGGAGCTTTGTAAGTCAGAAGGCATCCTTTGAACCAGCTGAAACCATGGCCAAAGCAAGAAGACAGTCACAATCAAGCTCTCAGAAAAGTAAAAGTAAAAGCAAAATGAGTCACAACTTGAAGGAATATATTACAAAAGGCATAACAATGAAATATTAAATCCTTCTTCAAATGTCTAGAGCAGGAAACCTGAAAGCAAGCAGGTGATGAGAGTATAAAGAAGCACTCAGAGAAGAGTAAATGCATAGTGTTTAGTCCGCTAGATCCATAGTAAATAGAGGGATTCGCTCATGCACTCAGCACAGAGCCCTTTTCATTAACTATCAAAGACTGTCTGTAAGAGGCTACGGAAGAAGAAACAAAACAAGCACTGTGAGGTTTCCTCCAGCAGACAGCATCCACTCAGGGCTTCCAAAGGAACTCCAATAATGAAATCGCTGAACCCTGTTAGGTAACAGCACATGTACAGCTGCCTCAGTTCTCAGGGACCGGAAAAGTCACAAATAAGACACTGAATTTTCAAAGGAGTTTGTGGGGAGCTGCAAGGAGCCTCTGAGTAAGCCTGAACCCCTTCACTATAATTTTGTTGATGTCCGTGTACCCAGCTATATAACAGAAACTGCTCAGGCAGCCCAGAGTTGCTTGGGATGGGAAGCCCACACCAGGAAGCACCCGATGCACCTGCCTGCTCTGCTCCCCACTGGGCATCTGTCACAGGCCCTGCAGGGCCCTCACTGAGGACCTGCACGAACTGGGGAAGCAGCTGGAGACATGGAGCAATGGATGGGAGAGATAGGCAGGTGTGAGAGGCCAAGGAAAACAGAAAACACCAAGAACTTGAAAAGAGGGATCTGGAGGATGACACCAAGCAGAGCTCTCCTGCTGGTCCTGTCACCTTGGATGTATCACCAAGGTGTACAGGGATGTTGTTCAAAGCAGCCTAGGCCAGATGTACAGGGTGCAAGGGAACAGAAATCAGCTCCACAGCTGATGAGATCTGTCATGCCCTCAGGTGCCATGAACAGCCCAGTGTGGCCAGAGCCATCAAGTATTAGACAGGAGGTCCTGCTGGCCAAAAGGAAGGACCAAGGGGTGAGAAACTTTCCTCTGTGGGTTCTCACACACTTTTTGCAGCACCCAACTCCTCACTAGCAGGAGCCGGGGGAAGAGACCACTGCTTAGGGCATTGGGAAATGAAATATATTGGCCTCTGTGTGCTGGGAACAGGACAAAGCAGCAAGCAACAGCAGATGGAAGGTCCCGGCTCTGCACAGGACAAAAGGATTTAGCTTGAGTTGAAGGAATGGTCAAGAGGATGCCAAAAGGGTGACAAATGGAGCAGGAGATTTTGTTAATGTATAAAGGTCTGCGCTGCCAGCATGTTGCCAGTGCACCCCAGCCTTCTTGGTGGCAGGTCACCTCAGTCTGCAATCAGTCCTGTTCTCAGTCCAGCTGGGATCTGAGCTTCTGTCAGTGCAGCAGCACTAGCAAATATTTCTTGGTAGTGATCCAGCCCAGCACAAACACATCTGTATCTATCCAGATAGTAGAGAGGTAGCTGCCAAGTGACGAGCATGGACAAGCCAATGTATCCCAGCCAGTCTGCTACTGCTGCATTCGCTTGGCTCCATCCAGGAGCTACATGGGGCCCTGGGTGCACCATGGCACCCATGGCAGCACTGTGTCCCTGGCTCTACTCCAGGGCAGGGCTGCTGAGCACAGATGGAGAAACATCACAGCAGTGGTATGGTCACAAGAAAGACTCAGTAAGTGAAGTGCTTTCTCCTACCTGCCTGCCTTAGTCATTCACCATGTTTTGCTATGCTCCCTTTTCTACTTAAATACAAGAAACAAGCAATAAAAGAACTAAACCCGAGCTGGTGGAATTGTTCACTCTAGATCTCAAGACTAGGGAACCTACATGTACAAGGGTTTCAACAGCCAACTTACCTGCAAGAAAGCATGGAATTTTAGCTCCCTTGCTGACCATAAGACAGGGGTTCTTTGACATGTAGTCAAAGGGCATATACGCCATGCCCCTGTCAGTGAAATTCCGATTAACAGCCAGCAAGCCCAGCTGGTTGGTCTGATCCCTCAGCTTGTTGGCCAAAGGCACCTCACTGCCATACACCACACTGCCATCAAGAAAGGAGGTGAGCGCGTTGATCTGTTCTCGAATTGCTTTACCACTGTCACAAGCAGGAGCTGAGCGAATGAATGGGAGGCAATCTCTGGTGTTTTTAACTCGTGGGTCATTAGGTGGGATCTGAAGAAAGATAAGAGAATAATTCATCATCATTTCAGGGGTGCAGAAACTCTGCAATGTGATACTACAATCATAAGAAAAGTCAGGCAGGAGTGATTTCAGAGGCACCTTTCATGGCAGACAGTGTTGAGTCTGGTCCAAATTCCCACCTATGAAGTGTCAGACAGACAGCAGAGATGCTTTTTTTAGGAGTCCCAAATATGTATGAAAGCCTGGAGGTGCCTGAATGTCCAGAAAGAAAGACCAAAGGATACCTAAACTTCTTCCCCTGGGTAAATACGTATCAGATCACATCTTAGAAGCTCGTGTGTTCCTATCTTATATTGCAGTCTAATGTCCGTATCTACTCCACATTGTGGACAATTGCCATCCAGCACTTGTAACACTGGCTGTGTTTTCAAATGCATATGTGGCAAATACTCAGTGATGCCCCAACCCTTCACAGTTTTCCTTGGGAGGAAATATGGGTATGCGAGCGAGCCAGAGCTGCAACACATCCCGAAAATCAGGAGAGTAGTGCTGCAGGGTGGATGTGTGCTTACTGGAGCAGAGACTGCAATGTGGCTGTTGAGTTTCCTAGCTCAAAGCCTTAGCCACTGCTGACAGGTGCTCGCCACTTCCTCATTCCAGACGCTATAGAGCAATTAACCATCAAATAGGCATTTTCCAGGGTACCAATGGGACATTAACACCCACCAAATCCTATCTCTGACACACTTACTATAACCCAGGCACCGTCTGTGTTGTCTTTGCATTATACCTCCGAAATAAATCCATATTCTTGAAGGAGATGGGGTTAAAGGTTGGAAACAAGGGAAAGGCTGTGGATGTGCTTACATCTGGGGACAGCTCCTTGGAGTGAGCACTGCCACCTCAGAAAGAGTGGTCTGTCCCCCTTGGCCTGCTCTGTGGGGCTGTTCCTTGGTGGCCAGGATAGGGAGAGCCACCAGCACCTCCTGGTCAGAGGACCGATACCCTGTCCCCAGCTTCTCTGCAAGAGGCAGGCTAGCTGTACCTTGATGGGAAAGCAGGGGGGCTGCTTGGCACAGCTGGTGTGACAATCCACTTTGCCACTGAAGGTGACTCTGGCTGGGGTTTCAGGACTGAAATCAAGGTCATGATCAATAAACTGACCCCACTGCATGAACATGAGTGATCGCTGCTGGTCCAGCTTGAGCTGCGCAGGGGGGAAACGGACGATCTCATTTGAAACCTTTCGAACCTGCACAGGATGAAGGCAGAATACGTGCATTAGAAAATGGCTATAGGAATGGGTGCATCTGTAGGGTTGTCGACAAAAAATCACAAGGAATGATTCCTCTTATGTCATATTAGAAAAAAAAAAAAAGCCTCTGACTGGAAGGTATTACAGAGAGACCTCTGCTGAGCATTGTACTCTTGAATCGAGCCAGGTTTCTGAGCTTCTAGGCAAAGAGCATCCCTTAATGGACATATGGAAGTGGCTAAGAAAGAGCCATACTCTGGTTCTTAGACTGGGAAAGGGAGGCATTTTTTTTTCAAATATTGCTTTGAAATAGAAGTGCAAGGGAATAAAAGTATTTAGGAATTTATGAAGGTTTTGTCAGTAAATTCCCTCTAGTTACTAAAACATGTATAACCCTTCACAGTTCAAATGCTCCTTGGTCAGGTACGCTTCTCGCATAGACAGGATACTCTCCCAAACCCTTTTTCTTTTCTTCTGCTCTGTCCCCTGTCACCGTTTCTCCATCAGCTCTTCCTTCAGTTATTACTGCAGAAAAAGGAGAAACTGGGCAGCCCTGATAATGTGCTTTAGAGCAGAGTTAGGAAGCACAAGGAACTGTGACAATAAGGCACACAACACGGAAAATCTTTGCTCCTCATTACTGCTGGTGGTGCACCAAGCTCAAGTGACCTGAAACCATTTCCCCGCCAGGTGCCACCAGAGCCACACACACATCCCTCACTGATTACTCACCCATGGGTGCATAAACAGAATTTATAGCTCAATGTCTTTTATTCCAGAGATTCTCTTGCTCATTTTATTCTCTGGCATACTGCTTTTCAGGAGACCATTCAAGAGACAAACAATTTCCACAAAACAAATCATAAAAAGCTGAGTCAGACCTTAAAGTAAATTATATTGGCTTAAATGCACTTGAGTTAAAAGAAAGCATCATGCAGGTCTTTCTTTGTTTCTTCTGCAGTAATCAGATTAATTTTCCTTTGCTTTTCATCCAAGCATGGGAGTGAGAAAGCATTTCCATTAGGTCACCATGGAGATTCTCATATAGTCAGATGACACCTGACGTAGGTGAATTTATCTTCCTGCCTCCTGATAATGATGATGCTAACTAGCAGACTTGTAAGGACTTACTAGTGGAAAGGGGAATCCAAAGAAACGCTTTTTTTCTGTCCACCCATGGGGAATTGACACACCATCTTCATAGTCTGCTGGCAACCATCTGGCCAGGGCTCTGTTTGAAGCTCCTAGTAATGGGTTTTTCCTGCACCAGTGAATGGAAGAACAGCAAAATATTAGTGGAACTAGGTCTGGCTCAGGTCTGATGGACCCATTGTTATCCCAGATACTAGATCTCCCTCCCAAATGAAGCCACCACCTTCTGAAAATGGAAGGGCACAGCTAGCTCTCTCCCTGCTTCTTATACAGACATCTGAAGGCGAAGTCATCCTGTAGGCAGGCAGACCTGTCTGAATTCCTTTCTCCTCCCGAGAAAAGGGAGACACAGCTTTTTATGGTCAAAGCGTTTTATGGCCACAGCTGCCAGGACGTGCTCTGCCTAGTAGGTACTTGGCAACAGGGGAGAGATGTGGAATGTTCCTGCGCTGTTCCTTTGAAAATACTCCACTGTTTGCCATACGAAACACTAGGAAAACTCTGTAAGTACTAAGAAACAGTTTTTACATTCCATGTTACAGTCATGTCCATCCATATACCCATGGGACCTGCACAAGGTGCTCGCACCCAGCCTGTGTGTCCAGATTTCCTCCTGGACACAGACTGGGGCATGGAGATGGCCAGATCATGCCCCAGTTCACATGCAGCCAGGTTGTATACCCAGGTAGGAAGCCAGGAAGCACTATGAAACCCTGCAAGGGGGTAGATCCAGACAAAACCCAGGAGAAAGCAGAGACAGAAGGGTCAGAATTGTTGGCATTTTGGCCAAAGAGCTCATTTATGTATGACACCAAGAACACTTGAAGCAAGGCTGTAATTAAAATCTTCATACATCTAGGAAACAACTCTGTGGGCTGCAAAACCCTAAATAAGGCATCCTATGTGGATCACCTATAGGTCCATAGGTCTGTTCCTACTGATGGAGGACCCATGCATTCATCTTCCCTTTAACACAGCCTCCTCACCTGTTGTTGCACTTGCCAGTGATCGTTCGGTAGCGGTCAGAAGATTCACAGTTTATTTCCTCATTCTGCTGGTCACATCCGCTTGCCTTGAAAATCATCCCCAGCTGAGCCGGTGTGAGCATATCTGCAAGGTAACCATAGAGGATAAGCACACAGGAACACACTGGCTCTGTCGAGTTTGTGGTGTCTCCCTGGCTCAGGAAAAAGTTTCCCTTCTCGTACCCTTGACGCCTAAGAAGGGGACCACTTATCACCCTTACCACTGTATCACCCTCTGCTCTGAGCACAAGGGGCTCACCAAAGGTCATCCTGCTCAGACCTGTGCTGAGGATGCTCTTTAGCAGATTGCTTTTTCTGCTTTGGAAAGCATTAAAACCACCAAAGTTGTGATCAAATCTTAGATATTATTAAGCCTGTGCAGAAGAGGCATGAGCTTCTAGCATTAGCAATCCTTTTCCCTTCCTCTCCCCTTCCTTTTTATCTCCACCATAAATTGCTAACAATTACAGTCATCCAAGAAGTTTGTTACAAATCTTTCCCTTATGGGAGGAGTGTGCCTCACCACCACTGAACACACACTCAAAGCTGCTCGGAGAAGGCACCCCCGGGTGGCCGGGCAGCACAAGGGGATGCCATTTGCATTTCCACCGCGAAGCTCTCCTCCTGTATGGGAGGTAAGTGGCTGAGCTCAGCCAGCAAATCCTGCTTGGCCATTGCTGCTAGCACGCTTCCCGAGTCCCTTGGAGGTTTCGTAGCCGCTGCTGCCACCAACAGGATGGGTCACAGAATGGTTTGTCATCATGCTCAGGCAGATGCGGGGTGCCCTGGCAAGGAGAAAGGCTCCTGGCACGGAGAGGCAGGAGCTGAGCACACCCAGCCCTGTCTCCCCACTCCCACTCATGCTGGAGCTATGTTGGAGCACACCGTGACTTGCATCTTGGCCTGCCAGTGCTTCTGCAGCAATCAGATTAATTACGCTTTGCTTTCCCATGAGTTTATCTTTACATCACAAGAGCCCTCCTGTGCCTGCCTCCCTGGGCTGTTTCTCTGTCTGCCCCTAATGTGCCTCCTGCTCTCAGCAAAGTGGTCTTGCCAGGAGGCAAGGACTGCTGCTTCCTGGAGGACGCTGCGCCTCAGTGTGGCACAGGGACAGCTCACTCAGCTTTGGTGGGAGGGATCCAAGACCTGACCCCCATAAATCCCTTCCCCTCCCTCCTCATAAACCCCACAGAGTCCTGTTGACCAAGCCCCCCATCTGTCTGCAATAGCACTGCTCTGCCTTCCTCCCAGCAAAGTGACACCCTGACCTGTGACATTGAAGTCCCCCTTCACGGCCCAGCGTAGCTTCTCCTTGAGAAGGGTCAGGGTGGTTTCCATGTAATCTGCAGCCCGCACAGCAGCCCGAGTCCCTGCCACTGGCTGTTTGAAATATCTCAGAAGTTCTACAGGGGTCAAGACATCATTCTCCAGGTTCTTCTTTATGCTGCAAGGGAGAATAAAATAACTTCTGCAGGACTGAAATGGGCCAAAGCCATGAGTCCTGCAGGTTGCACACGTGAGCCTCAGGCACCCCAGATCTGCCATGTTAAGAGTTGGAATTGCCAACAAAGGCAGAGTCACCTACCACCCTGCACAGCAGCTGGAAGAGAGCAGGCTGCTCCTGCCACCCTCTGCAGAGGAGCAGGGTGGGTGCAGGAAGGCAATCTCTCCAACCTGCCAGAAAACATCAGAGCACTCAGGTCTTTACATCTTTGAGGCAACCAAACCTCACTCAACTGTTCTCCAACTAATAAATGCCTGCAGGTGCCTGTCTCCATCCAGAGGTCCCAAGCGTCTCCATGTCACCCTGTCTTAATGCTGCTGGAGCCCTGAAAGGCTATCAGATGGAGGGTTCCTAAGCCAGTGAGGGGTTTTCAACAGATGGCAATAGAAAGAGGAGGTATATAGGTCAGTCGGAAGCCATATGTTCTCACACCATAGTGGTAGAAGCTGGAGTCATCAGCAAATGCACAGTCTACAGTGGTTTGCGTCCTCCGCAGGGGGTGAAAAACTATGAATAAGCAGGATCCTGTGCTGGCTCCAGCCCTCCTCAGGACCTTCCCAAGGGATGAAACAGAGCCACGCAATACTCAGCAGGGAGGGAGGGCAGGGAGAACACTGTTCCAGCTATGAGCGACACCATGGACTGGAGATATGGTGCAGAATTGGGGGAAGCCAATATGCACAAGGCAGCACTATCAGTTGCAGGATGCAAAGAGCCAGGCCCTCTGCGGAGACACAGTTGAGGATCCAAGGATGAGAGCAGGCAGCAAAGGATGGGTGGGGAAACCACAAGGGTATATGAAGAGGAGACTGGACACCCCCTTGAGGCTGTGACCCTCCAGAATGTGACAGAGACCAGGCCATGGCTCGTGCACATGAGACAGCTGTGCCCAAGCCCAACTCTCACCGGTCACGTGTGTTCTTGTAGGCTGAATCCACGATCTGCTTGGCTTCAAACACACTGCTCAGGAGGGATGCGTCTGATAGCTCCTTGGACAGATCTCATTAGGGGAATGGAAAAAACAGAGGTGAGAACACTGTCCCATGCCTAGTCACATCAGAGCTTCCCTGTGCCACAGTGGGTGTCTCTTTGTGCCACCAGCACCTGGGGATATTTGCACTGCAGTGCTGGAAGCAATTGCTGCTACTCTCTCTGGAGAGGGAGAGAGACATCTGTGCGTGACTACATTCCTCAGACATGGAAAGGGTCTCTCCATTGGTGGAGGCTTCAAATAGCCATGTGAGAGATGTAGGCATGATCCTTCCTGTTGCTTTAGGGGGAAGAAGTTGCTATTTCTATAAAATATTTTGCAATCCCAATTATTGTCATTTATTTTATTGATATGCCTACAGCCATAGTTGCCTTCACAGCTTGCACAGATACCTCTGGCTGCCATGTCAAACAGCTCAGCATTAAAAGCTCTCATTTCCTGTTTTTTCACATCATTGTCTTCATTCCCCAATACTTTTAAAATAGAATGGGTATAGCCACGTTTTCCAACACACCTATGGTGAGTTTGGCTGCTCTCCTGTGGCACCAACTGGCAAAAGGTCCTATATATCCCCACGTCTCAAGGCAGATGGATGCTCATGCCAATTTCCCCACTACTTTCTCCAGTCTCCTGCAACCCCCTGCTCTCTTCCCACTCTCATCACTTCCCCTCATGCTCTGGGGAGCTCCCAGAAATGGACTTGGTCCCCATCATCAGCTGGCTGGGGGTTACAGAGCAAGAGGAAAAGCCCCTGCTATCCCACTTGATCCCTGAGTGGGATCTTTCTCCTACAGCTTCAGAAATCAACACAAATTGCAAAAAAAAAAAGTCTCCAGATTCTCCCAAGATTCTTTTAACTGTCTTCCACAACCAACCCAGAGTTCACCTCTTTTTCAATCTTGGAAAGAAAAATTATTGCCTGAACCACCATATGAGATAAATTCAAGGTCTGGCATGTGTTTTCCATAATGATTTAAAATCATGAGTTAACAAGCAGAGGTCTCTACAGGTTTTGGAAGGGTAAATCAGCACTAGAACAGAAATTAGTTCAGTTTTCAGCCTCCCTAAAAAAGACGATGCATGATGGAGCTACTAGCACTGCAGCCCGGCAGAGCCAAACTGTGCTCCCAGGGGACACTTTGCAAAGCGTGTGGGGTGGGAGGACCTCTGTACCATGGGGATGGAGCTGTTCTGAGAGCTGACTTCTCCTATAATGTGATTTTAAGAAATCAGGTAGGAAACTGATAAACACCTGAAGCTGTCAGGATTGCTGGCACAGTAGATACAAACTGGCAATGTTTTTTTCTGACCTCTCTTTGGGGCTCAGCTGCTTGAAAGAGAGTAATTCAGATTCTCCTAGACCTGACTTCATTGTTTTTCCTACTCAGAACATACAAGACCCTGATATGCAAAACCCAAGAACAGAACAATACCATAGGAAGAAGATACATGTGCCTGGAACAGGATTAGGACCACCAGCAATCCTGGGAAGAGGATTTCTGCCTTCATCCCTGCAAAAAAAGTGCAAGAAGTGAAGAAAACTGAGAAGCCACGGACCTGATTATGAGTAGCAAGTCCCTAGCAGCTCCCCCATGTCTATACAAAAGCCCAGAAGCAGATGGACAATTATTTCCCCAGCTGTATTTTAAAAACAGACTCAAATCCTTTGGAGTAGCTGGAGAACAGCAAGAGAGCCCAGCAGCTGCCCTGATCATGCAGCGAGTTTGTGCAGGGTTAGGAGAGCTGCCACTGGTTATTCAGCTGGGGTGGGGGTGGAAAAGAGAGATCAATCTGCAAGGTCTTCTGCACGCAGAGATTTGGGATGTTTTGCCCAAAACTGACCCCTCACCTCCCTCCAGCATGGAGCAAGGCCACTCCAAAGCAATTGGTTCTATCAGAAGCAGAGCCCAGAGCTGTAGGTGCTGCCAATGGAGCATCATTAGGCACCCACCATGGAGCAAGGTAGGTACCAAGCAAAGGCAGCATAGCATTCACCTTAAAATTCAGAGTAAAACCCATTCCCCATGGGGGAACTCCCTGCAACAACAGCAGCATGGTCCAGCCCCATCCTTGCTAGCCTCCAGCTGCACTGGGTAGTGGGGCAGAGAGAGGCTCTGGGGTCCCTGGGGAGAGGTGGGGAAGCTCAGACCTCAGCTAGGCACAGCCCTGGCTCCCCATCCGCAGTGTGGAAGTAAGTGGTCTGTGAAAGCAAAAGCAAGCATGCATTGTGCCAGGCTCTCACCTGCTGTCTTCTGCTGTCCTCACCACGGCTCCCCCCACGGACATGCTTTTATCTGTGCCAGGCTGTTATCTGCACCAGGCTGTTATCTACAGCAGGCTGTTATCTGTGCCAGGCTATCTGGGCTGACCCACAGGGCTCAGTGACTCTCCACAGTGCTGCTTCCCACCCCAGCTCCATAGCAGGGGGCTCCTGCGCACGAGGCGAGTAGTTCTGCACACCCAGCTGGACACACAGCCTGTTGCTCTAGCAGCGCTTCTGCATGGTTTTGGTGGGGGAGAGACATAAGGTAGTACTTTGCAGTGGTTCAGGAGTCTTGAATTCCCCCCTGAGGATGTCCTACAGGGACAGGTGTCCTTTCCCCATGGTGTTCTTTATCCTTTGTTGCTCTTAAAGGTTGAAAAAAAAAAGTGTCCTAAGTATCAATGGAGCCACCAGCTGTAAGGAATGTCTGCTTTGCTCATCACTCCCCGTCACACCTCCCTGCCCTGCCTTGTGTTCCTGCTGTGGTGTGGAAAGGCCCATGAACATCACTCCTAGAGCCCCACAGGCAGGAACATCAGGAGGGGGCACCTGGCTGATGGGCTGAACATGCAGCAGGAATGCACCAACCTCCAGTATGCACATCTCAAGCTCTGGGTAGCTCACATAGGGGTTTAACCCTTGTCCAAATTGCCATAGTACTCCTGGGAGCTCACCTGGCAAAGCAGCAGCTCTTCCACCGTACAAAGCCCCTCTCTTTGTCTGCGTGCACATCCAGCTGATGGACAAATCCTCACCATCTTACAGCTGTGCTGATGATGCAGGGAAATGGAATACTGCTAGGCAGGCAAACAAGCTGGTGTGTGTAGAAGCAAGGGAGCTGCTCACCAGCACTCATCAGCTCCCCACTAACTGGGAGTTTATTGCAGTTGTACTTCTCCTAACCATAACTCCCTGGATCAGCAGTTACAGTTTGAGAATAATCAAGTCTCTGCCGGTGTTCACCAGATTAAATGAGCAGTGGTGGTACAGTGCCTCCAGCAGCAGCTCAACACATACTTGGGTCCTCAAAGCTGGACTACACAGGTGGCGCCGTACCCTTAAAGAAAATCTGCAAAGCCAATTGCCAGCCTTGCAATGAGTCACAGGTGAGGCTGCTCTTGGAGCAGTGTCCTGTTCTGCAGTTGCTTGTCTGAGACAGCTTTTGATTAACTGGAGTGAAATCAAAATCTTGTGCACCTAGAGCACAAGACATACAACAAGAGCTGATTTAGCCAGTTTTAGTCAGCTGGGTGGGGAGAAGGCTCAGAAGAACCCCACTGTTGGATTCGGCTGTCTAATAGAAGGATTATAGAGCAGGACTCTTTTCAGAAGTGCACAGAGAAAGGACAGGAGGCAATGGGCATGTTTGCTGCAAAAGAAATTCCTGTTGGACTTAATAAAAACAACTACAAGGGTGATGCAGTGCTGGGACGGGTCTCAGGAAAGTGGTTGGTTCTACACCCTTGGTTCTCACTTGGAGAAGACCCTGAGCATCCTCCCTGGCCTCAGAGGTAGCCCTGTTGTGGGCAGGGGTTGGACCAGAGCCTCAGGAGGTGCCCCCACACCACGCCACACCTTCCTGTGCACTCAGCTTGTCAGAGACAGAAGCAAAGTACCTCTCCCTGAGCCACCACCATCAGCTGCTTGCACAACGAGAGCAGCACTGCTCTTGTGCAAAGGGGCAGAGCTGGCAGCTTGCTGAAGCCATTATCTCTGTGCTTATTTTGCTGTATCATGTAGCTCACTGGTTAGAAGGGGATAAGGATTTTTCAAAGGCTAGTGAGACAGTTAGTGCACATCTGTGCTGATAATTGCATTTCATAATAAGGAACTTACTTAATTGCTCTTAAAACTGCTTTAGAAATCCTGATAGTGGGAGGTTTTGAGAGAGGCTTTTTCTCTTCAGTGTTCCCTTGCCATGGAGATGTGGACGTGCTGCCAGATGGCCATGTGTGGGACCAGCCATGTATCTGGGCCTCTCTGTACAAGCCTTCTGCCAAGTATCACTGCAAATGCCAAGCCCTTGTGCTCAGCACCTTCACCTGCAAAGGAGACGCTGTGTGCTGCTTCTCTAGAGTAAAAAAATGAACATGTTAGCTCAAGCAATGTCACCTCAGAGCAGAGGTTTACATTCCAGCTGCTTGTTTGCCTGCTTGCCCAGGCAGAGTCCGCAGGAAGCATGGTTCTGTTGACCATGAGGTGGTCAGATCAAAGCACCAGGCATCTCCACATCACTACAGGACTCCAAGTTCTCCTACTGAAAAACACAATGGTGACGATTGTCCTAGGTGGAGGTTTGCACCACTGATGGAGCAAGCTCTGTAGCGCTGAGTTTCTCATGAGGCAAACCCTCCTGGTTGGGCCTGCTTTGGACCACCACAGCTCAATTTTGAACCATGCCAAAGTGACGGTTTTATAGTAAAGTTTCAGTTGGGAGGCTCCTCTAAAGTCTGTGGTTCAATCTCCTTCTGGATTGATCCAGATCAGATCCACATCTGGATCAGGATGCTCTCCCACCAGGTGTAGCTCTAATGAGCAGGGGTGGTCTTCTCCATCTGTGCTTGCAGTCCCAACTGCTGAGTTCCAATGGTGCAGCTCCAGTGAGCAGGAAAGGATTTGACTGCTTTTACAGCAGTTCTGTCAAGTTATGGGCTCCTCAGAACTGCCAGGCTAAGCCCTTCTGACTGCAGATGGCTTTCTGACAAAACAGCACCTTTATATAAAGCCAATTATATCCTCATGAAAGAGCCTGAAAAATATCACCCCTCTTTCCAGTCCTCAGGGAGAAAATCTGTCAGACAAAAGCTGCTTTTCCATCAAGTCATTCAGGCATTTCCTTGGCAGTGCAGCAGGCTCAGCAGCACTGACAAACAGGACTGCTGAGGACTGAG
Source organism: Aythya fuligula (assembly GCF_009819795.1). NCBI lineage: Eukaryota > Metazoa > Chordata > Aves > Anseriformes > Anatidae > Aythya > Aythya fuligula. The sequence goes on from NC_045578.1 coordinate 627,023, forward strand.
AAAAGCTTCATGCACCTAGTGCATTTCTCTGTTTTTAACCAAATATCTGGACCAAGAGCAGTCAGGAAGCCCACACTAAGCAAGCTCACATCCTGGCTACAGTAAGTGGATTGTTGGGACAGATGATCCCATTCCCCATGCACCCTCCATCCTACCCAGAGACACACACTGCCTCCCTCACTCTCTGGGACCATGGCAGTGATCCACAAGCCCAGGTCAAGCTCTTACCTGCATACTAGACATCTTCAGGTTTTACAGGTCTTAAGTAAGAGCTGTGCAAGAGTATTCAACTCTTGTGTTGCTTGAAGTCTGTAAAAAGCTGACCCAAGTCTTGTTCTTCTGGAGAAAGTTTTATAAACTCAGAAACTTGACAGAACTCAGGCACTCCAGTTCATCTTGGGAACTATGGGCAACCACACATTGATATTTTATCTCAATTCTGAGAAGACACTAAGTAAATTTCCTGAAGAAATAACTTTTAAAAATACAGATTCTGTCCACTGGCCTTGCTGCCTTCCTAACTTATTCTCTACTTTAATTTGTTGAGGATGTGTGTCCAGTGCCAGTATTGTCTGCTACCAAATATGCTTGGTGTTGCCAGTGATGATGTGCCTACCAGAAGTGAAGAGCATACTGGAGCTGCCAAGCGAAAGAGAATATGCATGCAGTAAATGGTCACCAAAGGCCCAGGAATGGAAACGTAGACATCCCTGTTAGGCAGCTCTTAATGAATATGCACAAAATCAAAAACAGGAGCAACTCCTTAGTCAGTAGAGGACACCAATCCCCAGGTGACCATTGGCTGCATTTGCATCCAGATCTAGACTGAAGGGAAGTACCTAAGGAAGGGCACAGTTTGGCAGAGGAAGAAACCAGAGCTTTGGATGTCACCAAGAGTGTCATCAACACCTGGGATACAGTGCAGCAATTCAAATCCAAAAGTGCAAAGCAGCATTGTTTTGTTTCTTAAATTTATTTTTTTAACCTACCAAGACCTGAAGGTCTTAAACCTTTCTCAGACTCCTCTCAGCTTTGCTGTAAAGCCTGCCTGGTGTTGGGGGATCCAACTGAATTAGCATGACTCCACTACGCAATGGGAGTCTGTGTATATAACTGTGATTTGGTAGCATGCAGCCCAGCACACGCCTGGTGAGCAGGGAAACAACATTCACCTTGTGAGGTATGAAGGCAGTACCAGAGCAAGTGAGCCATCCTGCAGGCACCAACTCTGGGCAGACACCAAAACGTTACAGCTGCTGTTTATCTAAGGACGTTGTTCTTCCGTTAGTCCCCTGATTAACTGGTAAGTGCAAGAACAGACAGTTTCTTTCAAAAGACCTCAAATGACTTGCTTAGGAAACTCCAGATCGTAAATTCAGTTAGAACAGCAACCAACTTCCTCCAGGCAGGGTAAGTGGAAGGTAAGTTACAGCATGGAGGGTACTTCTGGCAGCACTAGCTACCAAGATTAGAATCACAGAATCATAAATTACCCCAAGTTGGAAGGGACCCACCAGGATCATTGAGTCCAACTCCTAGCTCCACGCAAAACTACATGAAAATTAAACCATATGTCTGAGAGCCTTGTGCAAGCACTTCTGGACCTCCAGCAGCTTTGGTGCCGTGACCGCTTCCGTGGGGAGCCTGTTCCAGTGCCTGACAAGTCTCCTGGTGAAGAGCCTTTTCCCGACAGCTCCTGTCTGAGCCTGCCCTGAGGCAGCTTCCTGCTGTTCCCTCAGGTCCTCTCACTGGGCACCAGAGAGAAGAGATCAGTGCCTGCCCCTCTGCTCCCCCTGGTGAGGAAGATGTAGGCCGCCATGTGGTCACCCCTGTGCCTTCTCTTCTTTAAGTTGAACAAACCAAGCCACATTAACTGCTCCTCCTATGCCGTGCCCTTTCACCATCTGTGTTGCCCTCCTCTGTAAACTCTGTAACACAATTATACCCTTTGTAGCCCTATAGGTGGTGTTACAACTGTCAGGGGAGGAAAACTCCAAGGCAGAGGAGACATGGGGTCTGACATGCTTTCAGGACTCAAAAGAGACCCAGCAGGCCTTGATACTAGGTTGCTGAGGACCATCATCACTTATGTCTGCTTCAGATATTCTAAGAAAACCTTGCAAGCATTCATAGCTAAAGCAACTTTATGACTGTGTCCATCAAGTAAGATAGTGGTACACTGTCAAATCAAACATACCACACTCCCACCCCCCAAATAAGCAACAATGAATCTTTTGCTTTTTTAAGGAAAATGTATTTTTGTGAAAATAGACTTTATTATAATAAAATTTGATATTAAATAAAAACATACCTTATCACCAACACTTGTGGACACTGTGCTGGCATAATTCACATACCTCACGTAACTGTCTTTCTCAAAACATGTACCCCATTGAAACATGCAAAGAAAGAAACACTGAAAAGGATAGAAACCATGTCGTACAAAACTCTCCGTGGCTTAGGAAGGGATGTGTCTTAACTGAAGGAACACATCTCATATGAAAATAGCTGCAAACTCTCCATCCCCAGCTCTACGCTCCATCCAAGCTCCAACTGAGGAGCAGCCCACTGAAACAGCCAATTTAAAACTGTGAAAGAGGCGGACAAAATAAATAAATAAATAAATAAATAAATAAATAAATAAATAAATAAGGCGGAGTCCCCAGCCAGTGTGTGGTCAAGGTGAACCAGCCAAGAGCAGCTTACAGCAGCCCACGCTACAAGCTGAAGTATCGACCCCCTTCTGGGTATCGCTCCTTCCTCCACGGGAATCATAGAATCATTAAGGTTGGAAAAGAATCCTCACGCTGAAACATGACTGAGGCAGTGTGGGATGCTCCTAGGCACAGCTGCATATTTACAGTACAAATAACTCACTTTTCAGCCCAGAGACAGCAAAGAGGGTTCACAGCAACAGAAGAGTGCAATTTTTCTTTGCAGGAAGTGAAGGACTTGACACAACCTCCTTTGGACCAGAGAAATACCAAGGGGTGTAGTACAAGGGAGCTCTTCCTAAGGGGCTGGGGCTTTGCTGGGAAAAGCCATTTAGCTAACTTACAGTCAGAATATATTCTTAAAATTAAAATATTTACAGGGAACTGGTGCATTGAGGGCTGCATGGAGCAGGACACACTAATGTGGAGTTAGCTGTATCCTAGAGCTGAGGCCTCACACACCTCAGTGCTGTGACACTGTTCAGAGTCACTGCCAGTGGGCTCTCATCAGAGACCACAGCTCACAGACCCACTGAAGAGTTTTCTCTATTCAATATACACTTTTCCCCTATGAAAATACTCTAATCAGCTTATTGCAGAGGGCTTCTCCTGAATTTTCAGTGCCTGTGTGGACTGCACAGGCAGCCTACACCTAACAGTAAATCCTTTATTAGTTTTTCTTACTGGACCCAAGTTTTTTGAAGAGCTTTTTTCCTTTGAAGAAGAAGCCTCTCTTCTTTTTACTCTGACCAGGTAAATCACTGCATTTGAGAATGGCCAGCGATGCCTGCTCTGGACACTGCTCGCCTGTGGCAAGGCAGGAAGGTGGTTCAGTAGGAGGAGTTGGTGAGAAGTCGCTTTGATCAACAGACCCGTCTGGATTTAACTGAGCAGGAAAAGAGAAAGAAAAGAAAAAAAAAGAAAAAGTAGAAGTTAGACTTGAAGAAGGACACGATGCCAACACAAACCTCAGCCAGAGAACCCTGCCTTCTCCCCACCAGTCTGTCCCACAACCTGTAAGGCTCAGCTCCTTTGTGCAGCTGCAGAATCAGTTAGGAAGTTTCCAGTAAAGTGTTTTATACCCCCAACACACTGCCTGACCTCAGACATTCCAAAATACGTTAACTTTGGACTTTAACTTTGGGCAATATCAGAAATGCCTCCACTGAGGACCTCTTGAAAGATGTTGCTTCACAGCTGAAGAAACTATGTTAAGCACCTTCTCAGTGCAAGGATAGAAAGGTAACGATGCATCCCATTATGCCTGCTGGCTGCTTGCGGCCAGGGGAGACTGGTGGGCTCCCGGCACACTCTGGGATAGGCCATTAAGAAAAACACCCCAGTAAGAACAAGGGCTGTGCAAGACCTCAGAAGTTCAAGTAGGCTGGCTAAGCTGGGAGGCTTCTGTAACAGTGACTGTGCTCTGTCAGGGTCAGAAATTTAGACCCTTGCAAGGCTGCTCCGCATCCATCAAATCTAATTACAGGAGGGGCAGAAAGCATGTCTGATTCTCTCCAATGGTTCCAACAATGGAAAAAAAAAACAAGAACGTGGTGATGGAGCAGGACACAGGGAAGTCTTGAATCACGTGGCACAAAGCAATTGATGTGTTCTTAAGCAACCTGAGTATTTCAGAATATTAACTAGGATCTACAGCTCCAAATGATTCACTGTATGCTGCTCCTTTTGGAAATCACAAAGTGCCCTGGTCCTGGGTTCAGCTTTCTCTTCAGAACATGCTGATGTAAGGTCAGTTTCTGGCAGAAGACTTCTGCTTTACACAATCTCCTCTTCCTCGGTGTATGGATTGTGACCACTTCTGCTCTGGCATAGCACACTTTCCCAAGAAGTTGCCAAGTTCACTAGGGAAGAGGTTCTGGGTTGCTGAAGCCTAGGAGAGCCCTTGTCCCACTGCCTTCTCTTCCACACAGCTTTCATGTGCCTGACAGAGAACTAATTTTCTAGACTCCCTGCTGTATATCCTACCTTGGCAGTCCCCAGAACCCATGACATGTGCTAGAGCTGTGCCAAGGAAGAGCCCCCTTGGCAGGTTGAAACATTGGCTCTGCTTGGGTCCCACTAAGTCAGGGAGAGTTGAGTGCATACTCATTAAGGATCGATCTGTAAGCAGCCACAGCTCCATCAGGGAAACTGAGTTAGTAACAAAGGCAGAAGGATGCCCCACCCAGGGAGGAAGCATTGCTGAAGAGCAAAGATGAGTCCTGCAGATGAAATGTATCAGAACCACAGCAGCAGCTGCTTGTAGCTCACTGGCAGGAGTAGATGTGCTCTGGTCCCATAGTGCTCCTGGTGAACACTGCTGAATGAAGCAGATGCACAGACATACCATCACTGCCATAGCTATAGGACTTTATGTGCTGTCGGTTCGCTTATTTAAAGTTTCCTAAGGTTACAAGCAAATGCAGCCCCACTCAATCACCCCATGGCTGTTTCAGCAGCCCACCAACTCCGTGATGAAGAACATGAAAAGTAGCTGTGATTTCTGCTCCTCCTGTAGAACAATATGCTGCTGTGAAACAACCTTCCATGTGAAGTTCACACCTTGGTCTGTCTGGCTTAGCAGAACCAGAAGATGTGGGAGCAATGTAAAGGTCCCTGCACAGCCAGGGCAGCAAAGGCTTGGAGCCCATGCACTGCTGGATAACATTTTTCAGGCAAAGGTGAAACAGTTTTAGGGCAGATCTGAAGTGGCCCAACAAACCTGATGCACTTTCTCCTGCTGAGCTAGGCATAAAAAACTGCACACAAAATGAGCGGCAGGTATCCAGATCAATTAATGAATGACACAGTTATTTACTGTAATAAGGATAGCACAGTATCAATATAATTATCAAACATCAAACAGTTAAAAGGAAATGACTAGCAGTTTCCAGCCTTTGTGGCTGCAAGTCCTTCTTATTTCCAGCTATGGTACATGATGCCCATGCAGATTTTTATACACAGAGGCACTCACACACAAGTATGTGCAGATATTCTCACAGGTCTTTGTATGGCAGAAAAACAACAGAACCAGTTCACAGATTCATCTGGTCAGAGACAGGTAACACGAAAAACAAGGGATTCTTCTCTAAGAGAAACTTAAAGGAAAAACTGCTCTGGCAAGCTGTGGATGCCCCATCCCTGGAAGTGTTCAAGGCCAGGTTGGATGGGGCTTTAAGCAACCTGATCTAGTGGGAGGTGTGCCTGACCAGAACAGGGGGGTTAGAATTAGATGATCTTTAAAGTCCCTTCCAACCCAAACCATTCTGTGATTCTGTGAAGATCCTGATAAAGCTATTGGGGTTGATAAACAGAAGAATCACGTTAGTTTTCAGGAGACACTTTTCAATGCTCTCTCTGGTATTATTGATTTGTATAACTTCTGGAAAACAATGTTTGAAAGGAAGAAAAACCACAGATCTCCTCCCACTGCCACCCAAAACCAGGGGTCTCACCCCCCAACCCCAAAATTGTCAGACAGAACAATTATCCAGACTAGGTTGGTTTTAGGGACTAAGTGTTGCTACTTTCTTAAGTTGATGGTGTATGGGGGCATTTCAAGAAATGAAAAAAAAAACACAGACTGAACATGGGTGCTCAGCCTGAGCAGGATTTCTGCAACGGCTACATGAGGTTCTTGTTGCTGAGGTGCTTGAACAGTGGTAGAATGGCAAGGCTGAATTTCAAAGCAGGTCTTTTCTAAACCTGAATATCCAGTACTACTACAGTCCCGTCATGGTCCCCAAAACCACCAGATAATTGTTCCAAACTGTACTTCATGTGCAGAACGTGGCTTCTCTTTAATACAGAACTAACTTGGCAGGTAAAGATCTGCCACCAGAGGGTTTGAAGCTGGACTTGATAGCAGAGCCCCAAACCAGCCTGTCAAACTACAAGCAAGAACAGGAGTAAATTGCAAGTGCAGGACCCTTTAACAGGCTAAGCTGGGTGGGAAATTGAAGAGATCTTCTCACACAAACTTACATGGTTGCTCTCTCTCTATGTATCATTCATATCTATCACTGGACTCTTCTCTTCCTCATTCTCTGAAGAAAAGAACCACCACGGCAGAAATAAATACATGAAATCAATTAGAATTGAATACTTTCGAAGTTGCTTTACAAACGGTCTTTGACAAAAACTGCATATTAGTGAGGCAAAAATATTCATTCAATAGCCGCAGCATTAAGGTAAACTGCTCATAGCTGGTGAACATGAGTGCTTCAGCGCCCTAGCTTGTGATCATAACTTCTTGGACACTCCTCTTTGTACTGCATTTTTTGTTGCTCAGTCTAATACCAAAATGACGTTACTTTGAAAGTCAAACTGCTTTACCTTTTTCAGATGCCAGCATTTTAAGATTTACTCAAAAATAATTCTAATAATTCACCTTCCCCAGTTCAGTTTGGAAAGTTAATTGTCCTTACCCTCAGGCCTTTGGCATAGCATCAAGGAGAAGGGAAATGGGAAGAACACACATAGTGAAAATTTTAAATCCAAGAAGTTACAGGCAATTTTAAAATCATTCGTGGTCATGCTGGAGAAGCTTCTGTTAAAACTGGAACTAGCTTTAACACAATCCAAAGCTCTGATGTTAATACCATGATGAGTATGCATGCTTGCTGATGTCTCAAGACGAAACTGGCAAATTTGTTGGGAGACTTTTGCTATGTTGTGTCCCAGAACATTCAAACAATACTTCTCTAGAGGCTGCCATGCATCTTCTGTCTTTGGTGATTTTTTGCATAAGCCCTGTCCTCCCACCCCATCTCATCTCAAACAGGAGCAGCTGTATGTGTTCTGCCTACATATACATGCCAAAAACACACTTAACTAGCATGTTCATAAACTCTGCAGAATGAATATGACAGAGTTTGGAAAGCCTCATGCTTGGCTGTATCACTCAGTTTATGACAGCTCGGGGATGGCCCTTAAAATATGTGTTTTCTATAGGAGAACATGTTTCTTCTTGCCTTACCCATCAAGTGTTTTGCTCATAGGTCAGGATGCTGTAATTGATGACACAGCCAAAAACTCAGTGGGTCAGGTCTCTTCTCAGGACTCGCTAAACATAACTAAATGCAGTTATCTAGTACAAGCTTCATTATGAGCAGGATAAATATAGTGTTTTACATGGGGGCAAACATTCCCTTCGTATTTGGAAGCTGTTTAGATGGAGCTGGACTGCAAAGCACAAGCAGGACTGCACATAATTAAGATTGTTAAGCCAGAATCACCAAGGACAGGTGTGCTGGTGAAGCAGGGAGGCAGCAGGACAGGAAACTGTCTGCCACCACATCTATGTTATAACAGACAACAGAAAGTCATGCTTGCATAGTTAATGCAGACTCCCAATGATACAAAATTGGCTTAAGCATCAAGAACTGAATTTTCCAAGTTCCCAGACTTCACAAGGAACAGCGGCTCATGGATTGGCCAAGTGACAAAGCTACCAAATGTATCCTGGCCTAAGGCAACAGCTTCCCGCTCTGCAAACCCCAAGTCTGATCAAATGCAATGAAAAGCTCTGTTGCATCTCTGGCATAGAAACACAAATAAACTGAAGGCCAGGCAAGCCTGAAACAGGTCTATATTAGGAGGGTTTATCATGTTCGAGAGGTATTCCTGTTTAAAAAAGGTGTCATGAATCACAAAAAAAAAATTACAGCTTTGAGCATCCAAGGATATATGGGCCAAACTGCTGTGTCCAGGTGAACAGTCAACTCCTGCTGAACCCAGCCACAATGGAAAGGGGAGAGAGGAGAGGAGCAGCAGCAAACTGTAAAGCATCAAGGAGGAGCAGCTTGTGCTCCCTGCTCAGCAGGGGATCAGATGGATTTATTGTATATGTCACTCTGTTTATCAGCCTTGTTGGTCTCTCTTACCTCTATTCAATAGAATACCATTTTCAAATGGCAGCTCTCTGAACCCTGAAGGTTCACTGAATTTCCTATTATTTTTTTTTTTTTCCCCCACAAATTCTGGGGCCCAGGCTGGGGATGTAATAATGACCCCCCAATACATGAAACAGGCCCTTGCTGATCAATGCCAGAGAGGACGTCAGGTCCACAATAAGCTGTACTATGAATTCAACCTGCTATAATTGTACTGGTCTCCTTTGGCACTTTCTGTTCTCATAGATGGATAATTTTTGAAGAGTCAATTGTTCTGATAGGGGAACTGGAGAATGAAATCCACTCTGAATATTTGTTTCTAACCAGAAAGTTAGATCTGTGTAACCTCATAGCTGCTAAACCCTGGTAGTAACAGCTCATTAATTTCTCTGATTGCTCAGCAAGGACCAGCCTTTGTTGGCTGAGATCAAAGTAACTGAGTATCCAAAACAGGCAAACATAAGGGTCCAAAACCACTTCTGGGTTTAGAAGATGATCCAGCCAACTACCCTCAAATCTTATTTCTGAGGCTGTCCTTCCACTTTCCCTCATAAGACGACATTGAGACTGTGGGACAAACATTACACCAACAAAGCTTCAAATGCCTGGAAGCAAAAGAGGGGGCTGTAGGTAGAGCTTGTGGAAGTCCAGGCAGCATTTGAAACGTAAGTGGGAAGTGAGTAAAGGCAGAGCAGGGAATGAAAAATAAGACAAATGACACTGCAGAGAGATGGAAAGTGAGGGTGACACCAGTGAAGAGTTTGACAGAGGAGGATTTAGGACCGCATACATCCTTAAGGATTGCCTCAAAGCCAATCTAGGCCTGCTCTTCCACACTTTTAAGGGCCTGTATAATAACCTCTCCATGAAGAACTGAAGGTTGAGGAATAAGTACATTTGAACTGGGACGAGGCTGTGTCACTCCCTGCCTCCCACTGTCTAGAATGCCACAGCACAGGCAGTGACCAGAGAGGTGTCACACTTTTGGCCTTGCTTTCTGAGGACTGACTGAATCTGGCAGATGACCCCAATGTCCTGCTTAAGCATTTGCTTGAAAAGTATCAGAAACATAATGCAAGGGGGATAGCCCAACCTTTGAACCCCTTGCATCTGTGGGTTGCTCCCATAGCCTTAGCCTGTGGATCCACTCCTCAGATCTGTTTGATCCTTCCCTCTATGTTTTTTTGGTTGTTTGTTTGTTTTGTTTTGTTTTCCTGAATACTCCTTGGACAGATTTAAGATACATCTAACTTGGGATGGGTGGAAAAGCATTGGTGCTTAGGTGTCAATAACTCCAGAACTCCTTGGCATGGATATGAGCAAATATGAGGAATTTCATGTGTCTGGGGATCTGGCTGAACTGCTTTGCTTGCAGCAGGATTTCACCACTGACCTTTGTGTGCATCTGAAGAACCTGCTGGTGGGACCTGTGATGTTCTTTGCTCACATGACAATAACAAGCATGAGGTCCCAGAAAATGTTCTTGCTTTGTGTCTCATTTTGTACTATACTGTCTTTAAGAAGAGCTCCTGGTGCTCCCTTCTAAACTTCTGGGCTCCCATGGGATGAATCAAGCTACATGCAATAATTTAAACCACTCCATCAGATGCTGCATGCTGTGCAACACCCACTCTCCAACCATGTCACAGCTTGGATGTCTGTACTATGCAGAGTCTCACAATCTTACCTGGCTCTCAGAACTCAGTGGGAAAGCATCTTTATCTTTTGAATGAAGTTCCTCAACCATGCCTCCATCTGAAGTTACAGCTTCCAAGAAGTTTGATGGGACAAGCCCTCTCTGTTGGTTCAGCTCTCCCTGAAAGATCAACGTTTAGTTCCCATATCAGGTTTCCTGGCTGATGGAAAAATAAATAGAGGTGCAGCCCTATTCCAGGAAGGCTATGCTATGGCCTGAGAGAAGCCCAGGAACACATTCATGTTGGAAGCATCCTCAGTAAGTTTCACAACTCACATTCTTGCTTAGTTGTGGAACAATTCAAAATGCAAAAACACATGAGTGTAAAGGAAGAAAAGATGATGGCAAGCTATGACAAATGTATTCCAGCAGCATGGACAGACACCTCTAAGTTGTAGACTATGAAGACTATTTGCACTTTACAAACTCAAAAAAAATCTACTAATAACCTGGAAGCAACTGGAACATGATTGTGCCACGGGATTCCTAAAGGTCTTTCATTTGTTCTGGTATTTAATTTTTTAAAGAATGAAGTACTGCTAGTACAATGCCCTGTAGGCCTTTTCTCTGTGCTCACTGACATCTGGAGCTGCAAACCAAGCTTGGCTGTCTTTCCAAAAATTTGTCTCTATTTCAACAAGAGGTAGCTGGGTGAGACAAAACAACCCCAGCAATGTTGTCTGACCAACACCATGAAGGAAGTCAAACAAAACATTCCTAACAATGCCTCCAGACTTCATCTAGTGGTGCACCTCAACTTTGATGTATGAATGCATGCTGTTTTCTGTGCAGGAAAAGAGGGATGATCCAAGGGCTAAGAAACATGTCTAACACACAGCTTGCTGGCAGGCACGGTCCCCAGCTATCCACAGTAAATTAAACAGATATCAATGTTTGTTGAAGTTGGTTTGTTGATGTGTTGCAGGATGGGGATCAGCATAGGTTTTGTTCTTATATTTTAGCCTCCTGTTGCAGGATGGGGATCAGCATAGGTTTTGTTCTTATATTTTAGCCTCCTGTCCTGGTTAAGACCATGTGTCAGAGTCCTTGGCAACAAATCAGCTTGTAGCAGATGCTGATGCAACTAATGTATGTGCAGTAAACGCATCTTAGGCTTTGGGAAACCTGCAGTCAATTTAGTCCAAGAAAGAAAATCAGAATCATTTGGAATATTAGGCTTAGAGGAGAACATGGACTGCAAGAAACAATCTGCTTATTCTAAGGAGGCATGTGTTCATGTGTTCCAGCAGCAGAAAATTTTGTCCCCTAATTTTTGCTCTCCTGCCACTAGATTGAATCCAAGGATTTCAGATGTAGCCAAAGGACCCAGCCAACCCCAATACTTACGTAATAGAATCCATCATCATCCATGGACCCAAACACAGTGATAATGTCCCCTGCGCTGAAAGTCAGTTCAGCCTGCAATGAACAAAAGGAAACAATGGTCACAGGAGGAGCACTGCCCGGAATTTCTCAACAAGGTTGCCCTGGGCTGCTTGCACAATCTCACCATGAGTGAGGGAGGCCATTGTGATAAGACTTGCAGGAACAGAATGCAGAACAACCAACCTTGGAAACTGTAGAATTCCTTGTTGAGTAAGCATTTCATGAAGTATGATAAGAGCAAAATTTGTCTCGTAAACCAATTTTAATAGAACTTCAAAATGGTACCTACTACCTGTTATAGAAAGGGGTGCCAAGAACAAACTAAACAAGCACCAGAAATGCCTTTTTTTTTTTTTCCTTTTAATATAAACACTAAATCCCCCTTTACCTCGGATGACTGTTCTGTATGCAATGCTCAGGGTACTCCTTGGAGCACAAGACCAAGGCCAAGGATATAGGCATTCTCTTCTAATGGAAGGAATCCCCCCAGTTACAGTGAAACATTTGCTCTAAGATAGGAGAAGTGGAGTCTTTCAACAGGCTGCATAATGGGCAAGACCCACTGAAGACATGTCTTTACATGCAATTCCCAGACCAATGGAAGCATTGGCTCGAAGAGACCTACTTCTGATACATTTACTTTATTTAGTTCCCAGTACTCGATTTCTCTCCTGAGGCTGCAGGTTCCTACTGATGGCAGTGAATGACTTTGTCCTAGCAGAAAGCAACTTCTAGGGAACTTCACTCACAGACACAGAGAACTGCACAGCTGATCCTATTAGGTGTTGCTGCAGGTTCAAAAACACCAAATGCAGCTTTACAGCACATCAAGTGACCAAATTTCCTGTGAGTTAGAATGGGGAACACCTCTAATAATGCAATGTCAACAGCACCTTGTTGATGAGAGCTCAAAAAAATTCTTCGGTCAGATGTGTGAATACCTACATAGATGCTGGTTGATGCATGTTTTTATTGTATCTCTCCTAAAATAATCCATTAAACCCAAAATACTCTGTCCTCAGAAGCAGGCTCTTTTGTTCATAAAACACACAGATTGGGTGTCAAGCATTACCTGTATTGTGCCACCTCTTGGCCATACATTCTTTTTACTAATCATGGGGTTAGTATTCAGATTCTTTCCATGTATATGTTTGCTCAGAGTAGACTGATGCTGCTACAGAGGAACAGAAACAGAGCATGTTCTAATTCAGAAAGTCTTTTTTGCTGGAAGGATTTTGTTTTACAATCTTTCCATCAGAAACAAATTTATCCACAAAATCACTGTTTGGATTATATGTAGAGACTGCTTGAAAAGCCGAGCGTAGAGGACTGGTCCATTAAATTGGAATTAAGTGTTCTTGCTTGAACAAAGACCTACACAGGTAGCTAACACAAAAGACATGCTCCATAAAGACACGTTCACCATAAGTATCAGAAATCAATTCTGACCCTTAATCGGGTATTTCCATTTACCACAGGATGCCCTGTACAGGTGCTAGCAGCAGGGGCTGTTTAGTCCTGTCTAAACACTTACAGGATGCTACAAGGCCATGAGATGCTCTAATAGCTTCACAGAGACAAATACTGAAAATGATTAGGGGTATGTTGCTTCATACTCTTCACAGAATAATAACTGACCACTGTTATTAGGGAATGCATGAGAGAACTTATTGGCAAACTTTATATTTTATGACTTCAGCCAAACAGTTATAGTCATTATTTTGCCATGCTATAATCATCTTAGTTTTTACCAAAGTCTTAAGTGTCTCAGGACAAAAGAAAAAAAGAGTGGAAAAAGAAAGGTATCAGAGGACTGAGCAGCTGCTGGTTACCTCTGCATCTGCATTTGGAGAGCTCTCCTTAGGATTATAGTCAAAGACAGCCATCATACTTCGAGGAGTAAGTAGTTCAGCTTCAAAGTCCTGATGCTTCTGTCCTGGAGGACAAAAACATAACAAAACATGCTGAGCTGGAAGCCAAAGGACAAAATACCAAGTCACAGCAGCTATTCACTCTTCTTGGGAGTAAACTGAATAAAATGAATACAAGAGGGAAACTGAATGAGCAAGAGATCTTAGAGGACCCCGAGATATCTGATAAAGCAGATTTCTGATCTCCTGCATTAACTCACAGAACCAGTGACATCTCTCACTTGCAGTATCCTAGTATCCTGCCTATATATACAGGAATTTTAATTTATTTATTATTTTTTTTTTTAATATACTAACAGACACAAATACACAAGACAGCAGTCTCTTTACAGTGTCTCAAATGGATATTTCTCTTTTCTCCATGTAAAAATTATCCTGAGGAATAAATAAGTGCCAAGGAAACAGCAAGACCCTAAACAACATCAACAGGCAGTCTAGCCATACCAGCACAAAGCTCAGCACAAAGGGAAGGGCACGCAACACCCTGCATTTTTACAACCACCTACCTGCTCAGCCCCATTAAAGACCTGCTCTGACTCTACAAAAGCAAAGCTTGACACTACAGAAAACACAAATTGTCCAGTCCTTCATCTTACAGATCTGATCCATTGTATGGGTCAGCAGGGTGTTTGCAGGCTTGAACTCTCTTGACATCAATAAATCACAGAGCACCTAAGCATAGAGAGAACTCCTTCAAGGGACCTTGGATTTTAAGGATTGCAGCATCAGATGAATAAGAGATTACCCTGCCCTTGCAAAGCAAAACCATGTGTGCTCTTCTCCTCCAAACACTCCCTTGTTTAGTCAAAGGCCACTGCAGTCACTAATAAATTAAAGAACTACAACTCTTCTTTTCTGAGAATGACCATTCTCTTACAGTGCTCCGAATGATGACTACAGCTACAGGACAAGAAGCAACGGGCACAAACTGAAATGCAGGAAGTTCTGGCTGAATATGAGGAAACATTTCTTTGCTGTTAGGGTGACAGAGCACTGGAACAGGTTGCCCAGAGAGGTTGTGGAGTCTCCATTTTGGAGATAGTCAAAACCTGCCTGGATGCAACCCTGTGCAACGAGCGCTAGGTGACCCTGCTTGGCAGAGGGGTTGGACTAGGTAGACTCCAGAGGTCCCTTCCAAACTCAAGCATTCTGTGATACAGGATGTTGGATTGGCCCATGACCACAAAACTAGTGTCTGTATTATGATCATGCCAATGTAACATTCCCCTTCTTACAGTAAGAAAGAACAATTCTTACCTGTTTGAGACTTGTACTTCTCCTGTTTATCCAGTTCTGCTGGGGGGAAAAAACATCTTATCAATGGATATTCATCTTTCAACAGTGTCCACACCACATAACTGACAAACAACAATCAAAAGAACAAACGCCACAGCAGCAAAAAAACAGAAGCAAACTCTTCATGCAACTCAAAGTCTAAGCCAGTAACCATGACTCAAGGATGTAATAGGACGCAGAGGTCAAGCTCCAAAACTATAAAAGACATTACTGTTGTTAAAAAAACTTAACATCAGCAGGGATGGAATCTCTTTCCACTTCCTAGCAGTCGTACAAACATCTGAGGGTCCTGTAAGCAAGCAGTAAAAATTCAATGCAGTCTGTAATCCTATTGCAAAAAACAAAGAGGAAGCAGTGGGTGACACAGACCTTTCTTGGAGCGTCTGGGTTTTGGAGGAGGGACGGTTTGGCGGCGTGGAGGTGGAGAAAATGTGCCATTTCCTTAATAAAAACCCAAAAAAAAAGCAAATAAATAGACAAGAGAAACAGACAGTGAATGGAAAGTGAAAAGCATCTTGAAGAGTGAACAGGCAACAGAGTGGCATGACACGCTTCCCCTGGGAAGCAGACACTGTGATTTCTGTGCACAAGGCCCCAATCTCTATTTATTGCATGTGGACTCAGACGAGGCATGATCCACATCCTAGATATATACAGAATTCCACATTGTATTTTTGCCCTTAATTGACGCCACAGTACACATCCGACAAACTTTGCCACTTAGCTGCATTTTATCTTTCAGAAGCAGCACCACAAAGATAAAATAAAGCCTTTGTACCATTAATACCTGAAAAATGCCAGGTGAAGTGAATCCCATCAGCTCAAGTGGGAAGGGATCTTGGGATGTCTCTTGTTAAAACTTCTGAACAAAACAGGGTCAATACTGGATTTGGACCAGGCTGCTCAAGGCTTTGCCTCACTGGGTCTTGAAAAACTCTTAGGACAGGGATTCCCCCACCTCTTGAGTCCTGTACCAATGCTTATTTATCCTCATAGTGAGAGATCTGTTTCTTTTATTTGGTCAAAACTCTCAATCAATTATTATTTTCCCTTTTCCTTCAGCCATGCAGTACCATGAACTGCCTGGTTGTGCCTGCTTGCTAACCTCTTTTAAGGTGCTAGAGGGCTGTCAGAAGTCATTCTTCACATACCCCAAGCCTTCTCTTCTCCTAGCTAAACAAGCCACAATTCCTCAGCCTCTCATTGTACACAATGTTCAAACACATCCACTGCCCCTGTATGGCTCTTCAATGCTTGAACATGTCCCTTGAAGTTCCAGAAAAGGGAGGATTTCTATAGAAGCCAGCACATACATCCCTAGAGAAGTCCCCAGCTGAGCCTGCCGGAGTACCCAGACCAATCCCTTAGAGGCATTCCCTCAATTACCAGGCTGTAATACCGGTTTACAGCAGCAGGAAAACTGGGGCACTTACAGCCCAGCTGTGTAAGGGAACAAGGTTTACCATCTCTGCACACACCCCCACATATCTTTTTCACTATCCCCACTGGATACTTTCCAAAGTGGATTTGGAAACTTTCAAATCCACTATGTTTCATGCAGTCTCAGAGCTATTAAGGTTTTTATTCTGAGAGGACGCAACAGGGGAGGGAACAGAGAGCCCTGTACATCCAGATAGGTACAAAGCCCACCACAGGCATCAAATCACCTCTGGGTACCAGGGAATAAATTCAAGAGAAACATTATGAATGTTCCAGGGGTGGAAAAAAGCCTCAGTAAAATCTCTGCTCCCCGTAGACATGAGAGGGGCCAACAGACACAAACCTACCAAAAAGCACACAGCCACAAAGTGAAAGCAACTGCCTCCAAGTCCTGTGCTCCTGAGGACTCACCTTCCAGAGACCCACATTTAGCAGTTGGGCATGGTTAGACCCTTAGTCTCAAGGGCTGGACAATAGGTCTCAATGCAGGGGAACAGAAACAAGTTTGATCGCTTCTTTTTCATTTTTCCTTGACTGCCTGTGAGAACAGCTCAGTCCTTTGCCACCCCAAGCACCCAAAAACCCCATACGTGTGCTGTTTCAGCCTGCTGAACCCGTGAGGAAAAGGTGGCTAGCCAAAACGCAAATTTCCTCTCGTTTTAACAAGTGGAAAAGGTCAAAGAATCATCACTGGTAGCAGACAGTACAAAAACAAGCACGGAATGAGACGGGGGAATAAAAGCCAGACAGGTGGGACACAATGTTGACAGCAGTCTCAGGGCAGCTCACAGCCCTGCAACTGCAGTCTAACCCAGCCCAAGCAGTAATAGCTGCAAATCCCAGGGAAGATTCCTCTCCTCTCTCTGAACATGAGTGGAAAGAAACAGGAAAGCCTCTGCAGTGCGTAAACCACTGAACCATGTACTTCAGGGAGTGAGAAACAGCCCACGGACCAGGGTCTACCCATTGTACACTCTTGCCTGACTGCCTTGCTGTCTCAAACCCTTCCTACCATTCACTATGAGTCTCTGCCCATCTTCCTCCTTTCCCACATTGAAAATTCTGTCACCTAAGAGCCTACAGGCTCATTTACAAACTCACAAAACAAGGGAGAGCACAAAAGTGAAAACTGTGTTCACAAACTTCAGCTGAACTACAAACTTTTGTTCCTCCTCCTCTACTGCGGATCAGCTTCACCAGCTTCTGTGTGGAGTTCAAAAACACAACACTTCAAGCACTGGACCAACTCAAGCAGCTGCAAATGCAGCTCTGGGCAGTGGTGTCCCGCTCTAGAATCTGGTATGAACCAAGATCTCAGACATCCCTACTTGCCACTGCTGTAGCCACTAAACAAGCATTCAGATCCTGGGGATGAGCCATTCTGGTGGGCTGCATTGGCCACAAAACTTGACAGCACAACTGAGCTTTCTACAGTTCAGCAAGGACACATGAGGGCAATAGCACAACACACATAAAGGAGATACAGTACCTATGCTCTCCATTGGCGTGTCGGCAGGAAGGAACCCTTGCTTTAGCAGCTGCCTCTTGATTTCATTATTCTCCACCTGGATTTCAGATACCATGTTACATGGAATGTAACCTTCTCTTCCTGCACATTCACCCCTGTAAAAGCCATCAGCATCCTTGTCTCCACACACCTGCAAGGTAAAAGACAGGCCAAGGACTGTTTACACTACAGGGACCAAGACACAAAGACAACAGAGGAAGGGAATCTAAGGAAACTCCCAAGATGAGGAAGCTCCACTTCCCAAAGTTTATGCTGTCCCTGGAACAAGAGTTGGCTCCATATAGAGTAGATGTTCACTAAGATCTGCTCCTACCTTCAGGATCTGCCCCTCCTTAAATGGGAGCTCCTCTTCTGCTGCATCAGGGTTAGGAGACATAGAAACAGGATCATAGTCAAAGAGGGCCACAAATATTCTAATGCCATCATCTTTAACAGCAGTTGCTGATGCAGCACTTCTTGGAGGACCTGGAAGTAGTCAGGTGACACACCAGATATAATGTAAGCACCATTTCCCTGCCATAGACCTGCATGGCTAAAATACTATTAGCCTCCCCCATGCAATTTCCAACAGCCTCCCCCTCTTCTGCTGCATGACTCTCCCCTCCTTCCCCACTCACCTGGACTAGAGAGCAAAGGTTTCTGCATTTGACTTCTTCTTACACTCCTGTTCCCTCTTCTGCTGGGAGCCTGCCAGGCAGCTGAGCCAGACAGCTCCTGGCCCCTAGGATCTTTATTACCAGATGCCTGCAACAGGAACCACCAGAGAGTTAGTAGCAGCCTCTGCTTTCCAACTCATGTGAACAGTGCTCAGCCTAAATGCACTCCACAAAGCGCAGTGCATCCAAATGCAACATTCCTCTTCAGGGACACTCTAGAGCTGAAAATACTATGGGAGGTGGAAAAGAGAACTAAATACAGGCAAACACCCAGCCTGACAACGGGGATGCAAGGACGCAGGAAAGGGCATTTCAAATGAAGGCAATGACACTACAGTCATCATCTACACAAAGTTTTCACAAATCAGCTTATTTCACCAGGGATTCTCATTTGAGTCCCACAGCCTCCTGCTATAGGTAGGAAGACCCAGTGCGAAAAGGAATACTGCATCGGTGACACTCAGTCATTTAGCAGGAAAAGCAGAAGCAGCTAATACAAGAAAAGGCACGAAGCAGCACAGAACTACAAAATCTCCCAGATATTCTTCCAGATGGTCCTACAGGGTCCTTTTTCTGGACAACACTGAACAAAGCAAGATACAGGCAGGCCAGGGAAGCAGAAGGGAAGCTAACGCCACTGCAAGCTGCTTCAAAACCAGAATAGGAAAAGTCACCCAACCCTTTTGTGCAAGGAGGTGCTACGTATCCCCTTCCAAGGATGTTCGAGCCTCCTTCTCCAGACAGGTGACTTACAGTCCAGGTCCCAGCCCTGCTCCTCAGAGCTGCTCTCACACCTCAGTGCCTCCTTCTCCTGGCAGAAGAATTGCAGGTGGTGGTTTGGATATCCTGCCCACTCCATGTCCCGCTCTTCCAACATCTCCAGCCTGGTCAGGTCCCTTCTGCCATCCATGTGGACAACCTCAGATTGACTGGAGCAATCACTCCAATCCCCCGCACAGCTCTGGGACCTTTCTGGCCACAGCCTGCTCTCAGGGGGGGATGCACAGGTTGAATCCTGATCGTCTTCAGTGTCGTATTCAACATCTATTTCCAGGCTCCTGGGGCTGGAGCAGAGTGCTGCTGCCAAAGCACGTTCTCCAAACCCTGAAACCACTGCTTTCTTGTGGTTTCTTCGTGAGGTTCCTTGTCTGGCTCGATTGTACACATCAAACCCCTCCTTACCACCAGCGCTGCTCACAATGTTCAGCTCTTCCCTGAGGCTAGGAGCTCTGTACAATCCACTTCCCATCTGGCTGCAGTTGCCCAGCAGATGACTGCAATGCTCTGAGAGATCATTCTGTCTCTTCCTACCCATCTCAGGCCGACTCCAGATCTTCTCTTGATAGTTGTTTCCCTTCTTGCTCTGAGTGGGGATTGCCCCAGTCCCAGGCTTTGGATCATTCTCCTGGTAGCCCCGGTTCCAGTTTGCCCTTTTCTGACTCCAGCCCAGAGGCTCAAACCCAGGGCTCTCATGGTCAGCATCCCCTCTGCTCTCCTTAACAGTACACTCATCCCATGGGGTCTCAGCGGACAGATCTGGGGAAGAATCACTACCATCTGCCTTTAGAAATGGCTCCTGGATGCTGAGTGGCTTCTCGGTCCTTCCTGCATGGTAGGTAGGCATTTCCAAGGAGTCTTGAACATTTGCCTTTTCCTCCATAACACCCTTCTCATCCTCATCTTCATCCTCATCCTCAGTCACTTCAGGGATGCTAAACAATTTCTTGCTGTGGTTCTTCTGAAGTGGGAGCTCTAGTATCTTCTCTAGAATCTCCTCATCGCTGTCAGTATCACAAAGATCCATCTGTACCCAGCCCCCGAGAAAAGCAACAGCCAGGACAAGCAAAGGAAAAAAAGAGAGGAAATACACATTAAAAAGAGAGACAGGGTTACAGTGGATTCCCTCCCAGCACAGCGGTATGAAGCAGCGACTGTGGTCTGCAGAGAAGCAAGGGTAGGAAGCAAACAATAGCAATGGGTCTTCTGGCAAAGGCAATCAGATGAATTAGCAATGCAGCAGAAAGCAAGAAAGGCATGGATGAGCTCCCTCCCGGGCTCTGCCTCTGCACAAACAACTGTCTGCAACACCCTCCATCCTGCCTGCTGGACTCCCCACAGCTCCAGCATCCCCAGTCTAGGATGACGGGCCAGGAGCAACACAGATCCTCCGTAGTTGCTCACTGCACGTTGGAGCTGGTCTGCTTCCACCCTCCACAGGGACCAGTCTCACAGCCTGTGCCCACACAAGGACCCAGAGTCCTCCCTTATCTCTCTGTCCTCACACTGGAACATAAGGAAGTGACCCTGTATAGCAGGACAACTTGAAGATGTTTCTGCTATAAAGCACCTTCCCCAAGCCTTTCCTCTCATCTGTCAAGGTCCAGCTCTACAGCAGTTTGTCTCTAAATCCAGGTTAATGCAGCATTGCCATGAATATACATGAAAGTCCTTTATATCAATGGGGTTGTGCATACTTCTATCTCACTTGCAATCTGGGAAAGAGTCTACCAGCTCACACAAAACTTTTGGAAAAACATTGAATTTTAGAACTTGTTTTGGATCAACTGTGTAAGTTATGTTTTGCCTTTTACTACATTTATAGTAAAATAAAAGGGTAGAATCCTGGAAACATAGCATAATTTAACTTAGAAGATATGTCTGGAGGTCTCTGGTCCAACTTCCCTGATAATTTTTACCATGACTTTCTAAAAACATTTATAAGTACTTAACAAAGCATATGCAGATATTGATGTTTTAAGCTACAGCCACAAGCCTGGCCATGCAGAGATAATTAAAAACTGAACCACGACAGGGTGAAAAGGCAGTTGTAAGCTGCCTATTGACCACTTCAACCTCCATAACTTTTTCCAAGCAAAAGCTGGTCTTGAATCATATTTAGAATGGGTTAGAAGGGACCTCCAGAGGTGTCTAGTGCAATCTCCTACTTGCAATCAGGACTGTTACAAAGACTATAGCAGTGTTTTGCTTAGCTGAGGCTGGAAAACAACAAAGAACGGAACTCCTGCACCTCTGACCCATGAGATCCATCCCAGGGCTGCATCACCTTCCTAGGAAGGAAGTCTGTACTTATGTCCAACATGAGCCAAACTGCAGCTCATGGCTGTTGCCTGTTTCTTTATTATTTGCCACCCTTTGACTTTGGCTTTCTCCTCCTTGTAATCATCCTTCAAATGGTTGCAACCAGCTACTAGACCTCCCTTTAGCCTCCTCTTTGCCAGACCAAACAAGCTCAGCTTCCTAGAACTCTGCATACGATGAGCATTCAAGGCCCTACTTTGTTAGCACAAATTAGTAACATGCTAATTTATAAATGCAACCATAAAAAACAGTCTAGTAAGACATTTACAAAACTGGGGCCTTTGCTTTTGAGTTTTAATATAATAAATGGTTTCTAGCAAGTTGAAGCTGCAGCTATGCAAGTGTGAGCTTCCACATCAAGACAAAAGGAATCCAGGGACTCAGAAAACAAAAATATTGAAGAAAAACACTGTTTCGTATTTGAAAGAAGTAGAATAATGAAATTCTGTAACATGAGAAGGGTCTGGGACTTTGTAGTCCATTAATAATAAAGAAGAAAGTTAAACACCATAACCGAGGTTACACTTTTAAAATCAGAACCCCTCCATTCTTTTATCCCACAAACCCTGAGTCAGCTGAGGAGACCTGAAACAACCCAGGACATTACTAAATATGCAGAAGCCTAGAAAATAGGCCTGCCGAGGCTTGGCCCAACTTCAGCCATCATCTTCCTCTACATTACAAAACAGTGTAGTGAGCTCTGTGCCCTAGATCTTCCTTCCCCCTGATGCCTCCTACCCATTCAGCATCTTGTCACACTCATGTCATCAACTCTGCATTGCCAGAACAGAAAACAATCACTTTACCAGGTCAAGAAGCACCAGTTTGCTCAACCCCTCGGAGTGTGCATGTTGTTTTTTTTTTTTTTGGTAGTTCTTTGTCAGGGGAAAACAAACAAACAAACAAATACACTTTCAGGCTAATAAAATGTCCAGGAAAAGGTGACTAGTAATGGTGTTTCTAGCTGTTCTCATTTCCCCTTTTTCTCCTTCCAGGGAAACTGTTTTTATCCCTTTTTTTTTTTTTCCTAGCACAATCTAGAGCTTCAACACGTTCTTCCCAGGGAGCCCAGGTCTCCAGCCACCAGGTTCCTGACACACTGCCCTGTAGGTCCACCCTCCCCACCAAAGCAGAACCCCCTTCAAAAGGGGAAAAAGCAGCAGATTTACTCCAGATTCATTGCAATTTCTGCTGCTGTCTATTTAATGCTCAGCAGATCCATCCCATCTGTGCTGCAGGCTATGAGCCACACAGTTCAGCATCGGTGAACTACAACTGTTCTTTGATCACATGAAAGAAATAAGGGTGTTTCTTGCAATACAGGAAGATCACATTTCCTGCAAATCTTTCTAATTTCTCAGTTATCCAGCCTTAATACCATCCCTCATGCGCATTCATTTCAACTGTCATAATTTGTATGATTATATATCCCTTCCCAGTCATGCAGTTTTAAGCACATTTCCTGATGCAGATGCATTGTAACACTCCAGCTAGCTTTAACTGTTTGAACTCGTAACATGAATAAATTATTGCTCATAATTTAACTTAAGCAGTATTTTCTCACTTGTAACATCTGAATTGCAAAACCATTGCACTGCTCCTGCATGCAATCCTTCCATTCAGAGAACACCAAGGTTTAAACAAAATCATCTGCACGACATGATTCATGTTCAGGAGTGTGTGCAGGACTAAGGCCAAAATATTACATGACCATTTTCCCTTTGGAGGGATGGTGGATTGCTACAGAATCTATAGATGGGTGGACTTTACAGACTCCTTCGTGCTCACTGTTTCCATCTACATTAAGAACTTGGTCAATACAATTGATTTTTCACCCTGGGCTCTGAAGTTCACATTACATCGTGTGTTCTTCCAACTACTTAAACCACGGACAAATTTATTACATATAAACACTCTCCCCTCTCATGAAGAACTTGTATTTTAGCAGCTTAAAGACAATGCTGGGAGTAAAAGCAGAGCATGCAGGAACTTAGCCAAGCACTACTGAGAGTGCTGGAACCAGACCAGCACCTTCTCCTGTGAGCTGATGACATGGGATGGCTGCACTGGCACTCCCCACAAGCATCACTCTGCTACAGGTTACCTTTTCTCCATTCTCCCTGTAAAAGGGCTCTCTTGAATCCCATTTCTTCTCTTCCAGAGCTTCTGAGGACAGTTCATCTTCTTCCTCTTCTTCCAAAATATCTGAAAGGTCCGAACTACGGTTGTGCTCAGCAAAAAGCGTAAGCTGTCGTCTTCCTATTTCAGACAGTTTTTCTTCTTGCTGTGGAAAAACAAAACCAATTTCAATCCTCTCAGGCATCCTCTCTATTTCAGCAATAAAGTAGTATTTTACTTTTATTCTCTCATACACATGCAGTTAAAGTGTGTTAAGAAATAAATTGGACAGCACCCAGTGCAGCAATTGGCACGTGCACACACAAACGTGCATGAATACACAAAACTGACAGACACTTTATAACATGCAAAGAATGGTACAGCTTAAGACTGTAAAAGAAAGAAAAAAGAAAAAAAAAGATATCAAATATAATCTATATCCCCCTCCATAGGCAGAAATTTGACCAAGGTACAAAACAAACCTCTCTTTTCACTCTGGACATTTCTTTCATCACCTCCTTGCCAGGGGACAACCTCAGGAACTCCTGGCAGCTGCTCCCACCTGTGGTTGCATCTCGGGAGGTGCCCTCTGTCCTGTCAGCCTGGCCTGGGGCGGGCACAGGCTCTGGGCTCAAGTGCTTCTCCTTTGTCTCTCTCTCTCTTTCAGTACTGGAACTTTTTAGTGGCTCTTCCACAGAGCATGTACAGCAGGTCTCCATATGTATCTTCAGGCTACTGTTAGATGGGGTCTCTAGCTCAGGTGCTTTGGTTACAGATTGTTCCATCTGGGAAACAAACCAAAAAAAAGGCATCACCAGGATAACAGCATCGTCTGCAGGACCTTCCTGCGCACCCCCCAGTGCATGCTCTATTTCTACTCTTCTGCAAAGGACCCCTCAAGGACAATTTGAGAAGTTCAACCTTGGCCTGCTTGCCAGCAGTTCTGAGGTGAATGACACCAGTCTGCTGCACCCCCCACCCAGCCCTTTCTTGGCAGGGAGCAAAAAGAAACCTGGGGGAAATGTCATCCAATACTTGTGAACCAAAAGGGGACCCTTAACCCCACTACTCTGTCTGAAATACCATGTGTTCGGTGTCCTCGGTGCATGAAGATTTTGGCAGTCAATTTTGTATCATAGAAGGCTGGCCTGTACTGGAACAAACTCCTCCTTAGAGTTACCTGAAGGTGGGCCCTTCCACTACAGCACTGTGCTTTGCACCTGTGCAAGTCCAGCCACCTCATATGTCACATACAGGCCACAGAAGCATATCAACAAATAGTTTTAGAGCAGCAAGAACAAGATGAGCCCAACCCATACAACCAGGCCATTTCCCATTCCGCTGTTCCAGAGGAACATCCTGAGCACTAGCTTGTAGGTTAGCTTGAGCTGGAGGTGAGGACACTATCCCAGCACTTCCTGGAGCTGGTAAGTGCTGTGAAGAAAATGGGATTCTGTGAAGAATATAGACAGAGAGTACAGCTGCACAAACAGGAACAAGGAGGGTAAATCAGGCAGGCCTTTATCAGCCATCTCCTTTGCTAACTGTTCATCTAAAAAAGGTAGCCTATCTCCTCTGCATTTTGCAACGAAGTACAGTTTTGTCCTTATGTACCAGACACACTTAGCAAATATTCACAGGATCAGACTCCAAAGGAGATTTAGACACTGCAGCACCTAGTTTCTAAATGCCCCCTGAGTTTAGGCAAAAGCTAGGCAGGTCTGGATCTCATATTTAATCTGACAGCTAGACTCCTTCTGCCCTGCTTCTTTTTGTTGACAGCTGCGTGAAGACAGACAGTTTGTACTGGGCATCCCAGTACCAGAAGGACATAGAACTACCAGAGTGAGTTCAGAGGAGGGCTACAAAGATGATGAGAGGACTGGAGCATCTGTCGCACAAGGACAGGCTGAAAGAGCTGGGTCTGTTAGCCTCTAAAAGAGGAGACTGAGGGGAGACCTCATCAGTGTGTATAAATATCTGAGGGGAGGGTGTCAAGAGGATGGAGCCGGTCTCTTTTCAGTTGTGCCCAGTGACAGGACGAGAGGCAACGGGCACAAACTGAAGCACAGGAGCTCTGGCTTCTGAGAGGGTACTTCTTTACTGGAGTGGGGGGAGGGAGGTGACAGAGCGCTGGAACAGATTGCCCAGAGAGGTGGTGGAGTCTCTTTCTCTGGAGATATTCAAAACCCACCTGGATGCCATCTTGTGCAACGTGCTCTAGGTAAACCTGCTTGGGAGAGGGGTTAGACTAGATGATCTTCAGAGGTCCCTTCCAACCCTAGTCATTCTGTGATTCTATGACACAGTGTACTGGTTTCAGTTAGAACAGAATTAATTTTCTTCCTAGTAGCTGGTGGAATGCTGTGTTTTGGCTTAGGATGAGAAGAGTGCTGATAACACCCCGATGTTTTAATTGTTGCAGAGCAGTGCTTATACCAAGCCAAGGACATCTCAGCCTTTCGCTCTGTCCTGCCAACAGGCAGGCTGGGGTTGCAGTAAGAGCTGGGAGGGGACAAACCCAGGACAGGTGACCCAAACTAGCCAAAGGGGTATTCCATAGCATCTGACGTCAGGCTAAACAATACATAGGGGTGGCTAGCTGGGGGGAGGGGGCCAAACTGCTCGGGGTTAGGCTGGGCATCGGTCAGCGGGTGGTGAGCAATTGCATTGTGCACCACTTGTTTGTACATATTTTTATTACTTTCCTATTATCACCATTGTATTATTATTATTATTATTGTTGTTGTTATTATTATTTTTGTTATTATTATTTTCCTGTCTTATTAAACTGTCTTTATCTCAACTCAGGGGCTTCACTTTCCATTTCTCTCCCCTGTCCCAGAGAGGGAGGGGGGAGGGTGAGCGAACGGCTGTGTGGTGTTTAGCTGCCGGCCGGGTTAAACCACAACACACAGCTACATCACTGGGCAGTGCCCCTTCTTGCTACAGGGCTTAGTCTGCCTTGCACAAGTCCACCCAATTGGAGAAGATTCTTGGAAGTCAAAGACAACAGCAATGCCTGACTAACACCGACATGAAAAACAGTAGGAACATCCTTTTCACCATCCAAGCCCAAGGAGTTCTTGCTTTCGTAACTCTACTCATGCTCTGGTTGCACACATGCAATCAAGTAGTGAGGTTCTTCTGCTCTTGCAGGTACACAACAGCAGCCAATGCTGTTTCCTGGTTTGCCAACCACTGGACGATGGCCCAAACAAAACAGTGCATCACAACAGGAGAAAGACAAACAGCAGCACGTCATTCCATTCCCCAAAATGATTCATTCTCCTTCCTAGCACATGAGGCACGAGACATTAAGCTTACCTTCACCTCTGTCCGTTTGTCTGAGCTTTTCAATTCTGCTTCCTTTGAAGAGCCAGGCTCTGTGCCCTCACCAGGGAACACTGTGCTGCCAGCTTGCTGAGGAGGCACAGTCAGACATTTCTTGTCTTGTGCATCGCCTGATCCCTCTGGGAAAGTGTCTATGGTGTGCACCAACGAAGTACTGGGAGAGTAGAGGTGCAGTGGTGAGGAGGCTTTCTCTGGCAGAGATCGTGCTGAGCCATCGTGGCTGGAAGAAAGATCAGTCAATTTGGCATCTGAGATATCAGTGGAAACTTGTTGAAGCAGGAGTGCCACTGTCTGGTGCATGGGTGGGCTGCGTGCAGACAGAGAGCCCCTAGGATCTCTGCAGGGTAGTCTAGAGGTAAAAGTAGTAGAAACAGCAGAATCTGAATTTGAAGAGTGACGAGATGTTCTCAGCAAGACTGAGGAAATCTGGGCTGGAACTGAATCTACTGACTCTCCATACAGAGACATTGTTCTCACAGAAACTTCCCGGCACACCTGGAACATTTGAAGCTGGGACAAGTCCACAAGAATGCTCCCAGCTGTTGGAGAAGTAACTTCTATTGCCTGCAAGCAAAGAACCATGAAGCAGTTATTTATTGTGCCCAGTTCAGCCTTTCTGAGAATGGTAGCTCCTGAAACCAAAGTTAACAAGTGTCCCCTAACAGTAAAGAGAAAGTCACAGCTTTTGGGTATAACATCACTGGCAAAGATGAGTTATTAACTTTCCTGGGGCTTATTGGCAGCACCATGGTGAGGCAGCACCATTATGCCTCTTCCCCACCCATGTTTCAGGTGGGCACACCACAAACATGGTAAAAGGAAGACACCGTAATGCTGGGATAAAAAACATACATGAAAGACAGTCCACAGAAAGGAACTGTTACTATGTTCTGAAGAGACTGGAATCAAATTAACAAGCTAAGCACCCATATGAGGAATGATGAAACTCCCTACTGATGCCACCACAAAGCAATTTAACCATTCTGCAGTTACTGGGTCTCCACTTGGGATCCCACAAATCTGGATCTGCCCTAAGTTACCAACCTGCAGTAAAGTTAGCCCCTGTGCACTATGCTAATGAAGTATTAATCAGAAAAGTCCCTTCCCAGTAGAAAAAAAAAATCCTCCCTTTTTAGAGCATGATCCTTTTTCTCCACTTCTCATGAATACACAAAGTACCTCTCAGTCCTGCCCAGGTCACAGGAGCACCACAGTGACATTAACACTCATCACATGCCTGACTTGTACAGTCAGTGGCTGCTTTCGATGTCTTGAAGCTCTGAGGTTGCCCCGTTGACCCTGCACCAGACCCCAGCCACCCACCTGCACAAACATCAGCCTTGCACAGTATCAGCTCCATACCTTCTGTCCGTCCGCGTACACAGCGTAACCAGTGACTCGAACTCCGTTGGAAGATCCTTCGGCATCAATAGTGACAGGTAACCAGCTGATAACTAGGATACCTGGCGAGGGACCAGCTTCTACCTGGACATCCAGAGGAGCATCAGGCGTACCTTTGAGAAAACAAACAGACTTTTGTCTTGCTTACCTCACTACAGCATAACACTAAATTAAACCCCTGTTTGTATCAAAAAGAAAACTCTCACACCAGACTCATCACTGAAGAACCCCAAGCCTTGGGAAGCGCAAGACAAAACCAGAGCAAATAAGGTGCTCTTGTTCTGTGAAAACATTAATGCACAGAAAACAAAACTTTGCAAAAGTAGCTGAGGCCAAGATGCAGCAACCCTTAGAGCAAGGTAAGTGCAGGTCACAGCAAAACAGATTGTCCATGTCCCAAGAGGCATGCTGCTCAAATCAGCAAAGGGGATGTCTTCTCAGAGCAAATGAAAACAGAAGTAATAAATTCTTAAAATAAGAGAACAAAACATTAAGACAAAACAGTACAGCATCTCACACCTCAGATCCTAATAAACCTTGCTTCCCTTTACTCCAAGGTTTCACAGCAAAGTTCAGACAGAACTCTCTTCCCCAAGCACTTCCTGCACAGTGGCATTGGGCATGACTGCTCTGATACCTGCTAGTGGGGTAGTGAAGTGTATCACAGCTGAGTTCTGCTCCTGCCCCTCTGGGACCTCTTCCCAAGGAGTTTTCAAGGGTCGGGCTTCCAGCTTGGCAACATACTGAGTGCTTGGCTGCAGGTTGCGGAAAGCATACCAGTAGACCCCTGGTTTTGTTATGTCACATTCCTCCCCATTGAGATACACTGCATGGTTATAATTGCTGTTGCAGGGAAGCCATGTGACTTCTGCTGATGTGGCAGTGACGCTTCTGACTTTCAGCATAGTTGGTGCCAAACAAATATCTTGCCCCACAAAGAAAGTGCATCGCAGTTTATCGGAACTGCCTTGCTCTGTCACGCTCTGCACAGA
The DNA here is from genome assembly GCF_009819795.1 of Aythya fuligula. Classification (NCBI taxonomy): domain Eukaryota; kingdom Metazoa; phylum Chordata; class Aves; order Anseriformes; family Anatidae; genus Aythya; species Aythya fuligula. The sequence continues at coordinate 656,528 of NC_045578.1, forward strand.
CACACGGTAAGCCTTCGTCTTTAAATCCAGCTTTTCAATCACTGTTTTGGTCTGAAAGCCACTCTTCACATTTTGACGTAGCTCTTCATCCACATAGATATTGTAGCTTTGTATGTCTGGGCAGCCAGTCGGCAAAAGTGGTGGTTCCCAGCCTACAACTATGCTTCTGGCAAGCTGCTTGATCAAAGTCAGTTTTCTTGGGTAAGGCACTGCTGTGTGACTAACAGCTTCCTCCTGGTCTCCTTCTGCTCTACTGACCAACGGACTGATGCTACTCTCTTCAATGGAGAAATCACTCTTATCTCCACTGCTGGTGCTTGCACTGACAAAACTTTTCTCTTGGTATGAACTATGGGTGAGATCATTCAGCTCCGAAGGCAGAAACGTCATGAGGTCATCATCTGAAATTCGCTCAACAAAATTGGAGGGGACCAGCCCTCGCCGGCCATCCATCAGCTCCCCTAAACAAAAAACAGGAAACCTGTTACCACTGCACCTACCATTCAACCTTCCAACTCATCTGTGAAGACAATGTGACAATTTCTATGCTAGGTCATAACTGCACTGCAGTCAGGAATGAAAAAAGCTCTGGGATGTTATCCCTGGGCAAGTTTGCTCCATTTCCTACAGCTGCTCCTGTTACATCCCAATGTCCACAGTGAGATAACTCACTGTGAGATAACTACACACTTCAGAGTCAACTAACCACAGAGTGTTTTTTGTAATTAAGGGTTAAGCTTAAGGGTTTTTCCTACTTCATTATTCTCTTGTTCTTCCTCACAGCTTTTTTTTACTAACTTAAATGTCTTTTTCTATTTTTCACAAACTATGCAAGCTATTTTATGTCTTCTCCCGGCCAAACAGTTTTGGTTTTCACAGTACTTCCCCATGGAATTCCATTTATCCAGTTCTGTATTCAGTTCTGGCCTTCTTTTTAGTTCCCTCCTTTGCTATGCTAGCTTTTGTAATAAAGATGTCCCAAAAGGACACATGGGGATGACTGATACCACAGCATCTAAGTGCAAGAACCATCAAATCAGTATTAAATGAACACTGTATAGGGACTGAACCTACTTTCAAATTCTACCTACAGCAAATCAACTGAACGCAGGGAAAGAAAAAAAAAAAAAAAAAAAAAAAAAGTAAAGAATAATCTTTTTATTCTTTAAACAATAAATAAATAAATACATGAGAAGCTTGGAAATAGAAAGAAAGAAACAGACAGTCAAAGAGTAAGCAGTGCAACATGGCATGCATTTGCCTCAGCTCTTGCAAAGCACCTGAATAAATCAGGTCCCTATATCCCCATAAGTATGTCAACTCGACAAAGAAATTTCACTACAATTTACAGTCCAGAATTCTTTGTTTCAATTCCATCCACCCATTAGTCAACAAGAACCATGGTTTCAAAGGTGCCAAAAGAGAAGCACACTGTATAACACCAAACAGTATAAAGACTGTGGTTTAGACTGCTTAGCTTACACCTTACTATGCCCAAAAGAGCAAGAGGTGATCAAGACTATCAACTGCCTGTGGTCCCTGGCTCAGTAGGCAGACACTGGAAAGAGGATAAGAGACCACCTGCAGAAGGCACCCATAGGTTAAACTTGGTCCTCTCCATGGAAAGTAATGGCAAAACTCTCACTGAATTCACCAGACCAGGATTTCACATTTTAGACGTTAATCATGATGCAAATAAACTCTTTTCCAACAGAACCTGCTCTTCCCACTAGCAAACTGGCTTTGGACAGGAAACATTTATCTTGAGCTTTTAAGATTCACTAATTTATTTTTTTTATGGGATCAAATCTCCACAGCAGTTCAGTCACATTCCACTGCCACTAGAACACACCTTCAAAGAAGCCATCTTCATCCATGTCTCCATAGATGTAAATATACTCTCCAGCGGTCAGTGGAAGTTCTGCCTCTGGATTTTCATTAGGTCCATCAAATGGATTGTAGCTGAAATAGTCACAAAACAAAACCTTACTTCATACAGCAACTTTCATAGCAACACCTTCAAGCTATGCTGTTAGAACAGCTTACATTTTAGCTGCACCCACCTTTTGTAAGCAGCAAATTCCACAAAGGTCAAGCCTCCAGCTTATGCTTTTCTATATAACCAACATTATATTGCTCCATGTTCAAATAGCAGCTAGGAGTGCTTTGTTGAGTGGCAGAAGAGATGTCTTTTGACTTCTGAAGTAACAGATCAGAGTGACTCAAGAAAGTGTTTTAAAAAGATTTGATTTACCTGAGTGCCTGCTGTTCTCCAGATGATATCAACTGAATAAGTTTTAGGATTCTGCATTTTTGAATTAGACATCCTTAGATTCACCTGCACTCTTAACTCTTATGTACAGTTCTCTACATTTCATGCACATAACTGCTTCGAATCAAAGCTCCTCAAACATGTAAAGCATGCTTTACCAGCCATACAACTGTCGGGGATAAGCACAGCAAAGAATCTCAAAATTCCCATGTTTCAAACCCTAAGAATGAGCTGATTTGTGCAGAATGTTATATATGAATGAAAAAAAGGTTTCTAGCCTTCGTAATTACCCAGTCCTTAGGATCCAAGTTGTCAAGAACCAACTCCCAGTGCTGTAACTCCACATTTTAAATGGCAGTCCAAAAGTACATTAAATTGTTAAATAAATGCATTGGTGATAGTATTTGGGCTCCAGATAGTTCTAAGTTACCTACCCACAAGCCGATCAGAGAGCCTAGTAGAGGAAAAAGCCTCATAAAGAAACTTGTAAGAATCTACTGCCAATTTCTGCTCTTCAGTCATTATAATGGTTTCCAGCATGCTGTAGCAATGCTATCCTTTCTGAGCTGAGCAAGACCTTATGGGCACAGGACTAGGACATGAACACACAGGTCATATTTGATCTACTCCTAACAAGTGTAGAATCATCTCAGTTCTTCTCCTTCCAGTCCACAGTCTAAAAGCTGAATCATATGCCAACATTCTTGGAACTGAAACGAGGGACTTGGCTTTGACCATAGCAACTCAATGGACAGCAAAAATGAACTGGAAAATCTGGTGTTATTCTTTCCTTCTTCAGTATTACATTGTTTTTAGTAACAACCATAAAGATTTCAGCCAAAACTCAATTCAGGAATTCTGTGCTGAAGTTTTCTTAATTGTTGGAATAAGATTTTCTTGGAGAAGGCTACACAATTCTCTAAAAATCAGACCAAGGAATGGGTCAATTCAGAACTCAATTTTCCATCCAAAATCATTTTCAAAAGAAAAATTTCAACCAGTGCTGCTTGCTGAATAGCTAACGAGCTTGCTATATTTTTGTTATGCTGAATGCACAGGCTTTGCATGTGGAAGAAATGCAAGTCACCAAAAAAAAGTCCAACAGATGAGTCAGGTACATGGTTGAACCTGACAGCTATCCTTAACAGTGGTTCATGTCATAGATCAGGGTAAACTAGGCAAGTGTGAGATAACCTGTCTAACCTTAATGAGGTGACACGTTACCTGTATCGAGCCAGGAAGACCTGGAGCTTTGCAGGGCCTTGGCTACCTGTCTCTGGCATTAGAGAGATGCTGTCAACATCCAGTTCTTCCATTTCACTCGCTGTGTCCACCTAAAAAAAAAAAACATTAAAGATGAAGGATTAGATATGGTCAAAATCAGAATGAAGGAATACTCAAAAGGTACCAACAGTAGTGAACAAGTCCTCTAAGCAGATGTATGTGGTGAGTTTGGCCAGTTTGGGCTAAGGATTGGTCTGGAAGAATGATTTTTAGGGTGAAAAGGTAGTACTAAGAATGACAGCTCCAAGCTGCAGTTTCAATGGTTGCAAAACATTGCAAAAACTCCTTGCCCAGGCAGGTGATGCAACCTTGGGAGAGGTTTCCACAGAGCTGGTGGATCTCCCATTGCTGAAGCCTCAGCTAGGTAAAGCCATGGCCTCACTGAGCCAGTGTTGGTGGGCAGTCCCACTATGAGTAGGAAATTAGACTTGAAATTCTGGAAGTCCCTTCCACTGTACATATCTCCAATGCAGTAAATTCACTTCCTCCTATCTCTGTGACCCTGTATGAAATACAAATGGTAATGGCATCCAGGTGGGTTTTGAATGTCTCCAGAGAAGGAGACTCCACAGTCTCCCTGGGCAACCTGTCCCAGTGCTCTGTCACCCTCCCAGTAAAGATGTGCCCCCTCATATAGAGCCAGAACCTCCTGTGCTTCAGTTTGTGCCCGTTGCCTCTCGTCCTGTCACTGGGCACAATTGAAAAGAGACCGGCTCCATCCTCTTGACACCCTCCCCTCAGATATTTATACACATTGATGAGGTCTCCCCTCAGTCTCCTCTTCTCCATGCTAAACAGACCCAGTTCTCTCAGCCTGTCCTTGTATGACAGATGCTCCAGTCCTCTAATCACCTTCATAGCCCTCCTCTGAGCTCTGGTACTTCTACGTCCCTCCAGTACTGGGGAGCCCAGAACTGAGCACAACACTCCACGTGTGGCCTCACCAGGGCTGAGCAGAAGGACAGGATCACCTCCCTTGACCTGCTGGCAACACGCTTCTGAATGCAGCCCAGCATCCCCTCAGCCTTCTTGGCCACAAGGGCACATTACTGCCTCCCAGTCAGCCTGCTGTCCACCAGGACTCCCAGGTCCCTCTCTGCAGAGCTGCTCTCCAGCAGGTCAGCCCCCAGCCTGTGCTGGTGCTTGGGGTTATTCCTCCCTAGGTGCAGGGCCCTGCACATGCCCTCATTGAACTTCATGAGGTTCCTCTTGGCCCAGCCCTCCAGCCTGTTGAGGTCCCTCTGAATGGCAGCACAGCCCTCTGGGGTATCAGCCACTCCTCCCAGCTTCGTGTAATCTGCAAACCTGCTGAGGGTGCCCTCCGTTCCTTTATCCAGGACAAAGGAACTTGCTGATGGGCAAGTTGAACAGCACTGGACCCAGTACTGACCCCTGGGGGACACCACTAGCTACAGGTCTCCAACTAGACTGCACCACTGAGTGCAACCCTCTGAGCTCTGCCATCCAGCCAATTGTTAATCCGCTTCACTGTCCACTCATCTAGGCTGCACTTCCTGAACTTGTCTATGAAGATGTTTTGGGAGACATTGAACAGTAATTACACTGAACAATAGTAATTTCTCCCACCACAGAACCGATAGTAGTCAGATATATGTTCCTTTCTAGGTGTGACCATCACTTTATTACTAAAGATGACAACTTCTCAGACCTTACACAGTGGTGGGCACTGCTTGGCACACCAACTTAATGGGCTCTGTAGCTCAAGACTTTAACATCCTCCACATGTATAATGTGGCACTCCATGTAGCCTCCAAAGTTTTAGCCGTTCAGTAAACATCAGTGAACCAAGAGACCAAGAGCTGCCTCCTACACCATCACACCCAGCCCCACTCACAACACTAGCTTACCCTAAATTGTCGTATCAGTGAGTATGAAAGACTGCTTAAATGAACCCTGTAATACTACATAAGAGCTCCTGGGGAAGAGAAGAAACCGCCATCTATGGTATCTTGGTGACACAAATAGGCAAAGCCTATTAACTTCACCCCCTTGCTAGCACAAACTCAGCATCTTGGTGTATTATGTATCATGGTGTATTAGAACAAGTAAAACTAGTACTCCTAAGAGAACAAGCAAAGAAGCTTGAGTCCCTCATTTACAGCTTAGGGACAAAAATAGTTTGGGCATAGTCCCTCAGCATGCTGAAAGTAACAGTCTGTAAACTTTATGCTTGCAACCATGGCTGAGGCTTAACCAGAGCTTCCCCACACTTCTTACCATATGACCTCCCCACTTGCCTCCTTCTCCAAGCCCACAGTACTCTGTCTAGTCAGTTGATTCCTTCCTAAACTGCAGTAATATGCACAAATGAGCACTGCAGACATGGGCATCCAAGACCTTCCTACGGGTTTTCTCATTTTGCTACAGTTTTCTTCAGTCAGCCAGAGGGAACAAATGCAACACCAGGAAATACAGGGCTCTCTGCAATGCATTTCTTGGCTTAGAAAGGACAGGTCCGAGAGGGGACTCCCATACTGACCTCTGGAGTTGGGCAGGATTTTGGACTGTTCTGCATGGATTCTGATTTTGAAGAGCTCGACTGAGATTCAACTTTTTTGGCTTGTTTCTGAGAACCAGTAGCAGAAACTGGGGAGCCAACAGCAGCATCAGGAACCCGCTGTGATGACTCCAACTCATCAGTCCCTTCATTGTGAACCTTCTTTGTGCTTTGATGAGTAAGCAATGCAGGACCAGTTGAATCTGCAATAAAATAACCTATCCATTACTTTTAGCCGCAGTCAGAATACAAGATCAAAAGTGAGTATCACAGTGAGCAAACACCCTTTAGAGCAGCTCATGTCTCAGTAAGTGCAATTCATTTAACCGTGCAACAGACTGGGCACCCTGCACTCTATTTGGTCAGAGAAGCACCAAGTTGTCTCCGTGACTACAAAATGAATTTTGGTTATTTACGAGAGAAAGAGAGATACAGACTGAGATCCCAGAAGCTGATACAGACCGAGATCCCCAAAACACATTTGCATTATTTTCTTTACACCTTTCCACTTACACAAATAATGACACATTTATCAAAACAACCACAGGCCAGGCATCTCCAGCAATTACCTTTCTCCCAGTGGAGCTGTGGGCTAGAGCTGCACAGTGCAAGAGGAAGCTCAGAAGTCACCAGTGTAGAGGTGAGAAGGTCAATTTTTCCTGTTTGAAGTCGGAATTGTTTGAGTTCCTGAGACAGGAGGCTGAACTGCTCTGTTTGATTGCGGCACTGGTCTTCTAGATCTTTCACCCGGGCCTGACAGGAGAGACACAAGATGAGGCACAAACCTACATTAAAATCATCACTGAGGCTCCAAATAGCATTTGTCTTTGCTACAACTCTTCAGAAACTGAGTGGGTCTCAGACTGCAAAGACCTAACTGTATGCCCTGCCCAGGAATGGTCAATAGCAATTGGAAGCTCTGCACCTAGAGTGTCTTCGAAAACCTGAGACTCCTTATCTATTAGGAGACTGACTACAAGATCAATTAGGAATTATCCCTGAAATGTTGAGTTTGAACATTAATGTCCTATCCAAGACTTGCACAAGAAAGGATGTGATGAGTCAAAGATAAGTAAGTTTTGGAAAGAAAAAGGCTGAGATAGCTTTGCACGTTTCTTAGGGCATTAATATCATGTCTGCAAAAGGAATTGCTCTCCCAGTGCTCTATTTCCTCCATCACCCCAGAAGCTCCAGGAAGCTCCCACAACCTTACCACGGCCTCCCCACAAGCTGTTCTGGGCATGACTTCCAGACACTAGGAAGGGCACAGAGCACTATCACCGTGGCCCGTGCTGCAGAATGTTGGCGTGATGCCGGCAGCCCACAGGGTTTGCCACCAGGTCCTATAGGGATGACTTGCTCCATGAAAATGCATGCTGAGTACAAGAAAGCTGCATCGCAACGGGATGATATGCAGGGGAACATTGGGGAAATACTGTGCAAAGTATGAGAAATACTCATTCCTTCAGCTTAAGACTACACTGCTAGGTAAGCATTTTTATCTTTTTTATATAGTGTTCTCTTTCTACCATCTCTATATCTTCCCATTCCAAAATATTGCCAAGTCTTGGCTGTCCTTACACATCCCCACACCCTCCCTAGCTGCAGGCATATTCCCAGGAGAGCACAACTGCTCCTTTCTCTCTCCTCTCTCTTGCCACCATGTAGTAGCTTAGTGTGGCTTCCTAGACAGTTTTCCTGTGTAGACCTTGCTCACGCCCTTCAAGTAATAAGAAGACACACAGTATTGGTGCTAGATGCAAATTTCTCATCACAAATTCTTCAACTGAGATCACGCAGAAGATATTTCATTTGGCATCAGTGCATCTGGCTGAGGCACAGGCTCTGTGCGAGGTGACATTTGCTCAATCAATCTCTTCAAAATTTTTCATTCTATGAAACGTTTTTGAAATGTCTTTTTCTCCTTCCAACTCAAAAATTAAATCATGCTTTTGAAATGCTCTAGGAGACAGAAAGTCTGTTTCTAAGAAGCTCTAAAAGTAACAGTTTTGACCTGGATAAATCTTTCTTTCTGGTCTCAGAGTACTGCAAAATCTTTCTGTCCCACTCCTTACCAATTTCCAAGTGTACATTCATTTTTATTTTAGAATAAAACACGTGTTTTAAACTTGTCAGTTTTATAATTTGTTTCCTGTCAAGTAGCTAGGAATTCTCAGTCTTCAAGTGAAGCCTGGTGAAGTCTGAAGTGTGGCAAGGAGTAACTGTCCCTGTAATGAAAGAGATTATTACACGCCACAAGCAACTTTCAGAAGCGTCTGCAATTCTCTGCTTGCTCAGTCAACCCCCTGTCACTGAGGTCATGTTGTACAGGATTCCTCCGCAACACAATACATGTAAATGCCTCTTAGCAGGCTACTCACAGAGGTTCGCATGTAGCTAGGCAAGCAGCATGTTTCCAGGGCAGTGCTAGGAAGCTGCGGGATAAGGAAGAGGAACCCATGGACAAGGTCAAGAGCTGCAGAGAACGAGCAAGAACCAAGCCCCAGACACAGAAGAGACAGAAGTCTTTTGTGTCTATGCATCTATGCTTATCCCAAAAGGGGAAGAAAGATGAGCCACACACCAACCTGAGACTGAATAGTGGGATTACCAGAAAAGGCTGCAAGAGCAGGGAGCAGTGCTTGGAGGGATCACGTTGACCAATTCAGGAACTGACCACCAATTTCAGGAAACAATTTCCCTCACTGAGCTAGACCTAACCACTACCAGCTCAGCCCTGTCCTCTTAGATACTCTCTTTGGCTGCTTTGTTACAATTCTTCTCCTGCAAAGGATGTTCCCCCATCCAGACATCCTTTGCTACCTTTCTCCATATCTTCTGCTACCTGTTTTGGGGATCAGAGAATCATGATTTAGGTGTAAGAGGACTCTGGAGGTTTGCAGTCCAACCTCTTGCTCAAAGCAGGACTAACTCCAAACTTAACATTGGGATTAAAGGAACATCTGTAACTCCACATAGATGTGGGTGCTACTTCTACAGAAAGTGGGCATACCCTGATGTCCTCAGGCTTTCTTCGGAAAAGAAAATAATTCCCTTTCTAAAAGTTCCCAACACTGTATTTGCCTTTAAGACCAGTATTATGAAGAGAGATGACATTTTATTTATAAAAGAGATGCTTCAAAATCTGCCTTTCCTGTCACAACTGGTAACTGAGAGCCCATGCTGCACATTTTTGGTAACGGCTGCGTCTCCTCCATGGGCATACCTTTGCCCAATCAGTGCTGTCATTGATCTCCCCACTACCCATGAGACCTTCTCACTGATTTTTGCAGTCAGATTTGAAGGTGACTGCCAAAATCTGTTCTCTGTCAGGTACAAACTCCATCACTTCAGTAGAAACCCTTATTCCAAATCTTTTGTCAATACGCCAACCAGCACAGCTCCCAGACTATAATACTTCACTAATTACTACCTCTTCTGTAAAAATTACTATTCACAATCTCTGCTTCCTGTCTTCCAACCAATTACAAAGCCAGCAGGTATTATTCTTTATGACTCTTTCGCTTGCAATGTTGTTGCCATTGCTTTTGGTTTTGAAGGAAATGCCTTCCTCTTGGACTGCAAGTAGTTGCCCAAAGACCTTGTCTTGTGTTGACATACAAGGTCAAAGACAAGGACCTTGTATGTGATGTATGGAGAAGGTGCACAGTTGGACAAATTTGAAAGATATGGAAAAGTCCAATAAAAGCTCAAAATTCTAATTGGTTGAGAAAGCAAAGCATTTAAACAGAAAAGCAGCTGCTCTATCAAACTCCTAGTGGCAGCTTCTTTAATTATATTTATTTCTTAAAGGTGACACTCTTGCAATCTTTTCCAGAGTATAGTTAAAACAGAAATATCAAGCAACTGTCAAAGCCAGGACAGAGGAGAAGAATGTCCTGCTTGACAGGATTATTGTAGTACCTGCATGCAATCCAAAGTACTCTGGTAGCAAGGAGAAAAGCAAAAAGAGATATAAAACCAAATCAGCAGTTACACTAGCCAAAAATTAACAACCTGCAAAGATAACCCAACCCTCAGTTTGAATGAGATTTGTTTCTCACCAACTTTGTGTCCATCTTGTCCCATACAGAGATCCCCACCTCTATGCAATCATCTGCTTGCTGAACAAAAGCCAAATCCCCAATACCAATTGCACGAACAAGGTAGCCATGCACATTTTGAGGGCCTCCAAATCACAGTAAGATCTGAACAAATGAGTTTAAGTGCTAAATTTCAAGCTTTCTTTTCCCAGCACATTGCAACCATCCCTACCTACCACACAATGGATTGTTTGTGCACAGACTCCCCAGGTCTGAGACCAAGGAGTGCTGGGAATCAAAGCCCAGTTCAGAATGTGGCTTTGACACAATTTCAAGCAGCAGACAGACCGCTCAGTCATGCACCCTGCTCCTAAGTCAGGGAAAACAAGCCAATTTGAGCCAGGTTTACTGCATTTCCCTACAAATTTCTGCACTGGATACTTGAAAGCAGGCTGTTGCCTTTGGTATCAATGAAGTACAAAAGGCATTTGACACTTTGTCCCATGCACATCAGAAAAACTACTAAATTCCTTCGTCACCGTGACCATACCCCTCAAGGTTTTCTTTCTAAGCAGAGTTGGTCATTCTGTGCATAGCATTTCCTCACACAGAAATGACCCCATACCTCTACTTATCCCCATCACTTCCCTATTACAGAGCTACACAGTAGTTGAAGATGGAAAGCAGCTCTGGAGATCATTTAGTCCAATCCCCTCAGCTCAAAGCAGAGTCAGCTAAAGTAGGCCGCTGACAACCCAGTCTCCTTGGGTTTTGAACATCTCCAAAGAGGAAGACTCCACTTAGGACAACCACCTGACTGAACTCTTCCAAAAGAGGAATGGACCACACCCATTCTCCATTAATATTACATCAAAAAGCAATCCAAACACATCTAAAATGACAATATGAGGTGTTAAGTAATCCCAACCCCATATCTAGCCCCTACACTGATATTCTGGAAGGACTATGATTATAGTTCAGTTGTTTAAACAACTGTTGCTCCACATTAAACTAGCTTTCAATGACAATTTCTCTCTCTTTTTGCCACCTGGTGTCACTGACTTATAAAGTAATTCTGTACCAGAAATATGAAAGCAAGAACTGATGAGGCCCTTGTGGAACAGCATGACCAGCTACTCAAACAGAAAAAAACAACTGCTCCCTTTTTCCCCAACATGGGTAGATGTCTGTCTATTTTAAACCTGAGAAGCTGCTCCAATCCTTCGATGAATTAGTTCAGAAAACATTTGCCAAGTATCAAACCTCCCTTGCTGTAATGGCTGCTAAGAAGTCAGCTAAATACCAACTGATGTAAGAGTAGCATACATACCAACCCTGATCCTGTCTCTGCAGCCTGTCTCTGCAGACGTCCCAGAAAGAACATGGAAATGGGACAACATATAACATCACTTCCCTTCAATATTCACCCATCTTGCAACAATTTCAGTGCCATCTGGTTAGGAGCCCAGCACTCTTAGGATCTCCAGTTCAGATACAGGTCATGCCCACTCAGAGGAGATAACATTTACAGACATGGAACAATCTTATGGATAAAGAAAACTTACCGTCTTGCTCAATTCTTCTGGGCTCCTAACAACCACGGAGATGTTGCACACTGGTCAACATAGGCAATTCAGGCTGCCATCTCCGACTGTACATGTATGTCACCATTGTAGACATGGCCACAGCCTCATTAATAAGAGATCTCAATGTCCAGGTGTACAACGAGGCACTCTGCTCAGATATTTTAGTACTCAGAAAGCCTCAGTGGACAGACAGAGCAGAAGCTGCTCCATGTGCCTTCACACCTAGCCCCACTCTCAGGCAGCCACCAAATTACCACATCAGGTTTCAGGGTTTAGTGCTTTGCATTTGCAGTTCCAGGAATCCACAGCCAAGGTTTTCTCCTAAGTCATCTTAACCACTGAGACAGTGCAAATCAAAACCAAAACAGTGTTCATCCCATTTGCCAGCCTGCATCATTAAGCTGTCTGCCACCATGGCAAAGCACATTCTGCGCAGATGTCACAGCACTCACACAACTGGTCTCAGACTAGCAAATGGGACAAGGGCACTGCCTCAAACGTCATCACTCATTATCTTCAGGCAAAGGATACAATTCAACCTATACACACAAAAAAAATATATCAAATAACATGGACACAAGTATTCCTCCTCCCTGCAGATGACCCTGGAAATGGAGCAGGCAGATCTGAGGTTGGTTACTTAATGCATCCCTGAAAGAGTTGCTGGGCACGGTCTGAATGAAATAACCTATTTGAGGACTGAACAAGTTAGGATTTAACCACACAAAACTCTCATCTCAGTGACTACACTCTGCCAGCACAACCAATAATTATACACAGCAGTAACATTTTGTGTCAAGTCAATACTTTATCACATTTTGCTCAAGAACTAATACAATCCAGGACATCAAGAAAAATGACATTAAGAACAAAAGATACCAACTCTGCAGCCACTAAATCAGCTTGTTTTATTTTGTCTTACCTCTAGAAGCTGTACTGCTCCTTCATGTTCCCTTTTTGCCTCTGCCTGTGCCTAAGAAAAAAGAGACAGAGTAAATAAGAAAGCAGTCTACCTAAACTCACTTCTACTATCATCATCACCCTGACAGACACTATTATAGCTTTAAGACATATTATAGACTGAAGGCATCTTTGGTCTATGGACAAACAGCTGTGGGAGATCATTCATGAGAAAAGCCCCTCAATTTGCTCAGGTACCAGAGTTCACCTAAACACAGAGACTCTTCCCTGGGTTACTTTAGTAGATTCACATATAGCTCCTCCATACATTGCTCCTCCAAGCAACAAGGTGCAGGAGTCCCAGCTCTTCTGGGAATTCATAGAATAAGATGTCTGATCCCTCACACACTGCATACCTGCTGTAACCGTCTGACTTCCTCTTGTTTCTCCTGCAGGACTAGCAGCGCTTCCTTGTGTTCGGCTTCCAGCTGCTGCCTTCGCTCAGCCACATCTCTCATGTGCTGCAGAACAATTCACAGACAGTTTAAGGGCAATGTTACTGAAATAATGTCCTGTGTCCTGCCATGAGCCATGGAGTCAAAACATGGTCTGCATCTCACATCATTAAACAGAGGAGAAAGTAAGAAATTCTTGCCACAAGCCAGAGCAACACAAAGAGAATCCTAAAATCAGTGATGACCACCTTATTTTCCCCTTCCACCCAAATCCCTGCAGCAGCCTTTCCCACGTCCCTCTGCTCCCTTCGGAAGGCCATGTCACAGGATCCTGCATGGCAGAACCCCCAGCAGAAGCACCAAATCTAAAGAACAGACCAAAAAAAAAAAAAAAAAAAAAAAGCGAAGAGACAACCTGTGCCATCCAAAAACAGCACTAAGCATCTGGACAGTCCTTCCAGCCTACTGACCTTCAACACCTGCTCTAGATTCTCCAGCTTGGTTTGAAGTCCTTGATTTGTCTGAATTACTGAATCCCGTTCCTTAGTAACCAAAACAACCTGCAACTTCAGGTCAGCATTCTCAGATTCAACCTGAAGAGAAAGGATTGGCAATTAGCACATATAGCCATAGGTATTTGTTATATAAAGAATGGAGGACAATTTATTTCCATAGTACGCTATTTTACAGACCTGCTTCTTACTTGTAACACCAAAATCAACCTCCTCTCCCTCTGTCTTCCATTCAGAACAAATACTGCCGTATTTACACGCACATGCCATTTCTCCTACTAGGTTCTCTTTAGCAGGGGGGAAGGAATTGGGATAAGAAGAGGTTATTTACTGAAGAGATACAAACAAAACACACAAGCTCTGAGAGCTTTTTTTTTTTTTTTTTTTTTTTAATTCTATATAGTGGGATTAACCACAGAGAACTGTGCAGAAAGACACAATAACCTGCTGAAACTGCATTTACCTCCTCCACTTACTATAGGAAGTTCCAGTAATGTATTTTGTTTCTGTAGCACACTATGGCTTGATGACCACTTGCAATGCAGATTACCAAGTAAAGAAAAATGCTTCCAATTAGAACAAACAATTGTTAAATATGTTGGAAGACCTATGCACGGTGGCAACATGATGACTCTTAGTTCATCTCAGAAAGTTTTACGGAAGGTAATGCTCCATCTGACAAACAAAAATACTGCTTTTTACCTGTCCTGCCCATCCAGCCTTCTCATTCAGCTGCAAGTTCTCTTCAGCCAGTCGTGCATTTTCACTCTGTATCTCCTGCAGCTGGATCTCCTGTCCAGAAACAGCAGGTGTTACCATTCCAAGGTCCTCAGACTAACTCCCCCACCTTTTTCTGCATGACTCCACTGTTCCTGTTGACTGATGGTTCAGGATGCTGGCAGGATACTGCTTGAGCAGTGGAAGGTAACAGTGTGCAGCACTGCTCAGGCAGATACCAGCCTCATCTCAGATGGTCTCATAAGTTGCTTTTCTCATTTATATAGCCTCAAACCTCAGAATAAGAAAGACATTTCCTTGTCTACTTCTGTCTAGAACTCTATCTCTACCGACAATTCATCAAGTTTCACTGCTGGTTCAAGACTGCAGTCTTCTCTACAAATTTCAGTAGAGGAAGAAGAATTTTATGTCTCTGAGCAGGCAGGAAGCCATGGACACTTACTGAGTTATGCAAGTCTAGTCCACCTACAGCCCTTACAGCATCAGAGGAATTTGAGAGTTTCATAATTACAAGTGACTCCACAGAGACACACACACATACATACATTCCCACACCACACAGTTTTAAAGAAATATTTTCACATTTTCTGGATATTCCGAGAGCTAATACCCTGTAGTGGAGAGTCTCAATCCCAGTCTTTCAAGGTGACTTGGTCCCTTCTTGATCTCAAAAATCTGCTAACAACATATAACAACAATCTTATTCCCTAAACACTCCATACTTACCCAAACAGTGAGCTATGCATCATGGACATGTAGAAATGACATCTGAGCAAGAGGCAAAACAACTATTCAAAGGGTCACCACCCTTTGACGAAACTATACATTGTGGCAGTCATTAATACCACCAGAGCTGCTCAGCAAGGTAGAAACAGAAGGGAGAAATCAGGATGCTGTGATATGACCTGCAAAACCTCCATGAAATGGAAAAGAGGCAAGGTTTCATCCAAAAAATAAGAAGCACAAGAAAATTATGTGCAATTACTTTCTCAAGATGCAGAAATTTTTGATGCTTGCCTGGAGTACATGTGAAAATAGAAAGCATCTCCCCAGACTTGCAAAGGCTATGGAGTTTCATCCAGTGATTTACGTAGCTTTATCCAACCCACAACTAGCTGAAAGACTAAATAAAAAATTCCAGCTCCAAGGGCTGAAGCCCAGAATTTGACACCGTTTAAGAAGATGACTGGCAACTCATTACTGCAATAAACAAACAGAACCCAAGACAACCACACAACAACCTAAAATCTTATTCTACCATTAGATTCACAACACTAGGCAATGAGAACACTTACGAGTTCTTTGCATCTTTTATGTTTTTTCCTCACTTCATGCTCAAGGTTTTCACATTTTTTGCGCTTTTTCTTGAGTTCAAATTCCTGTACAAAACAAGAATAAATAGATCACTAAGTCCATGTTCTTACAGTGCAGAAGAAATTCAGGCTCTGCTTCTCAGACCCAATGCTATATTAGCTTTTCCCATTTTCTTAAAAAAAACTCTTTTTTACAAACATAAATAATATATAAACCTAGGGAGATTTTTCAAATAACATTGTAAACCAAAAAACTTTTTAAGTAAAACAGCTACTCCTCTCTTTCTCAACCCTTTCAACTTCTGGAAACAGTGCTCTATTTCCCATCTGCAAAGATTGTCCCTATTTGTGTAGGATAGGATGAAGGACAAGATGTGAGGAACAAGAATACAAGAGTTGTGCAGAATATGCAGCCTGAAACAACAGCTGTGCTAAACTAGCTCTTTTTCTAATCCAGTTGACATCTAACAAAGAGCAGACATCATCTGGTTATGTACCTTTATCTATAGTTACTTGCAATCACTCTTAGCTCCCCAGATAGAAAAGAATGGCTAAACTTCACTGTGAACTGTCCTAGTTTGCCAGAATAATTCACAAGGGCCATATTCCTCACAACATCTGTCCCAAGTTAGTCACATCTGTTTCCCAGTTCAGATAAGACTAAACTAAACATATCACAGAATCTATTGGCATCGTTTCCTCTCATTTTAGTCTGATACATTCCCCCACCAGCTCACATAAGATGCAGCACAATACCAGGAGATGTCTCCCAGAAGCACTCTCAATGCAGAGATAGCCTTTGCAGGTTGTGCCTACAAAAGACTTCAGTCCCCCAAACCTCTGCCTGGATCCTATGGGTGAAAACCACAAGAAAGCAGTGCACTCCTTCACCTAAAACCAGACTGGTTTTATTCTGGAAGGGAAGTGCCAATACGCACAGACCCCTCTTGCACCCACAGACAGGGCAACAACTCACCAGCTGCTGAATCTGTTGGCTGCTCTCTGGGTCTGTTATTGCATTTCTAGGAGGGAAATTTTCATGTCCTTCAGAGGCAATGCCCAATGGTAGCACACCTGGTTCCACCTGGAAAGCAAGCAAAATATCAGAGAGCTCAGGAGAACAGAGCCCACCTCACAACACATGTGCTAAGGGAGAAGACGCTCTCCTGGCCGTACCACCTAAGACAGAAACATCCCACATGAAAACTTCTGACCTTCTCCAGAATTTATGATTAGAAAGGTTGATGTCACATCAGGGACCAGTCAGCTACCACAGAGAGACGTGTTGGACAGGTTCTGGAGCCCAGTGCCACTCAGACCAGCTTGACTAAACCACCCATCTGCAATGGTGGATTCAAGGAAGTTCTCAGGTTTGATCTCCCCTTCGTGCCTCATCTGAAGTTTCAATGAGAGGCATCAGCAACACCTTCCATGGCCTTCTCCAAAGCAATAAACACAGCAGGAAGATGGTCAGATGGGAGGACAAAACCCTCATAAACTTGAGAAAGTAGAAATCAGTGAAGATCTCAGAATACAAGAAAATCAGTCAAAAACAATTTCAGAAGAACTACTAATAAACACAGGAAAAAATCTATTATTTATGGCCTAGTGACAAAGTTTCACAAGCGACTTTATTACACACCTCAGGAATTTCTAAGCTGTTTTCTTTTTGTTTGTTTGTTTGTTTTTTACCTGTTTTGTGCACAAGTTTCTAACGGAATACCCTTTAATTTGGGCTACAAACACACCTTTAATCCTCTAAATTTTCACTCTCAACTGATATCTGACCTGGCATTGTCTGGTCAGAGTAATCCCTGACAGGAGGGTAAGGCGTGAGGTAGACTGAAGAAAGAGGGCAACATTTAAATATTGAATTTAAAGTTGTTTTTGATAAATGGTTTTAGGGACAGGAGATTGCGATCATCAAATCCAACTTGTACGGTGAAGAAGCAGGAGGACTTTGTGACTCCATCTCAGCCTCTAACCTTCATCTGTCTGCCATCAGAACTGGAATTTCTCATTTCACTTTGAGCATCTACAGTCTGAGGGATCTGTGACAGATCTATGTTATTAAGTCTGAGCTCCCTTTATAGTCAGTTATTAAGAGAATATCCCAGCACTACACCTGCTGTCTCTTATCTATTTCAGACTTGAAACTCTGGTTTTAAATACAACTATATTCGTGGCTCCACTGCTGAAACCCAGGAAACTATGAGACTACAAGCCTGGGCTATCAAAGCTTTCAGATTTTCTGCTACAGAGCTGGTGCTTGAAATAGGAAAAATCCTGAAACCACCATCCCGCAGCAAGGATCACAGATATTAGCACCCCTGGAACAAGGGTGACATTGGTCTGGCAGATCGAGACCCAACCAGTGGCTGGAAATCCTGAGATCCTCTACCCAGGCCATGGTGCCTTACAAGCCCCAGCACTCAGAAGCCTTCAAATGTTTTGTAAAAACATTATTTTTGCCAGTGGAACCGTCCTTTGGGACTAAGGTAACTAACTAAACCCCTCAGTCTCACTTGGAACTTGAAAGGCTTTCAGCTAATATTTAGCTCTGGGATACCCACATGTTGAGATTTTTATTTTTAAACTATCTGGCACATACTAAGTTTCAAATCTATATTTTCCCCACCCCCACAAAAATTTTGCTTCCTCACAAACTGAAAACATTGCACTTTAGTCAGCTTTAATGAAGTGACGTCCCAAGAAACGCTAGTGGATATCACTTAAGGTTTGATACCTACTGTACCAGTAACATGCACTATGCTTAACAAGCCATCCTCTCACAAACAAATATACAAAGCAAATCTGCTTGCTTGTAAACATTTCTCATTAAAATTATAAATAAAATGATGAAATTCCTAATTACAGCCAACCTACAAAATTTAGAAAATTATATTTGCCTGCTTGGACCTAATTTCCTCCCAAGAACAAAGACAATCCCCCCAGCCACATGCTATTGTGGCTGCTATTATATACTGCTATTTTTCTGCAGAACCCAGACTCATCACCATATCAGACAACTGGTAAATGAGACTGGCACACACCAAGAAGAGAGCTGTGATTTCGAGCTGTGCCACCTCATTCACGGCAGAGCCTGGAAGATGCTCAGTGAATTCAGGTGTAAGTATTCTGTTCAGCAAAACAGTTAAAAATAACCAGAGAAAAGCTGCTTTCCACCCTCGAAGCTATCCACAGTGTGCACCTACATTGGCGGAGCCAATTGAGACAGCACGGTGGGGCTGCACAGCTGATGAGACATCCAGGATGTATTGGTTTAAGTCAAGCATACAACAGGCACAGAAGTATCCGTGCTTTGGCAAATGACCAGAATGTTTGAAGCAAGCAATAAGGTAAATTAAAAATGTTGTAGGCTGTCTAGAAAGCTCTGTCCTTGACATCCAGGAGGCATCACTGCAATCCTGCCCCTAAATCATGTTCCGTGATTTAGCTGTGGTCCCTTCCCTCAGCTGTTCCAGGGCAGCTCTGCACAATACCACACAGAGCTGGACCAGAAAACTGATGCAGGTTACAGAAAAAGATGGAAGGAAGGCTGTGTTTGCTAGGCCATTTTTAACTCTGATCTGTTCTCTAGTCCCTAACACTTCACTGCAGCAGTACAACTGAAGGGGTAGTGGGGACATGCAGTGGGGGACAGGAGGCTGTTTAAGCTGGCACTGTCAATGAGAGAAATCCCTCTTAAGTTATGATTGGACTTTACAGAGATAAGCATCACTTCTAAACCCTAAAGAAGTAGAGAAATCAGCAGGAAAACAGAGAAAAGGGATTTTCCAATGACAGTTAGAAACAAAGCTTGTTCTTTACATCCTGAGGAAGTTCTTTAAAAGTCATGGAATACAGCCCTGATGCACTGTGCCAGGGAGAGAGACAGAAGAGTGAAATTATTTATTTTAACTGCAGTAACTGGGATTACTGCCCCAAGGGGTAACTTCACTCTCAATGCTGCACCACTGTGCCCACATGAACACAGCCCACTGAGCCCAGGGTGTTCTGTGCTACAGTTTCAGCTGTGAGACTGGCAATAGTTCCTTACTCCCTGCTAATTACTGCTATCAGACTTAGTCTTCTTGTTATTTTTGAGAGAGAAAATCTTTTGACAATGAGGACAGACTCCCCTGAATCAGAGAAATGAAGAGCAGATGTGAGAAAGGATAAAATGCATGTTCTCTCTCATGAGAAGAATCTGACAGAATCTGGAGGATCAATTTAACGTCAAGGTACAGAACGGCTGTCCAAGGATGATAACAGCAGAGCAGGACCAAAAAAAAAAAAAAAGACAGACAAGCCTGTACGTCCATCCCCATCACGGAAGAGTTTAGGCGGTGAGGGCTCACCATGGCAGAAATCTCAAACTGTGAGGAACAGAACTGAGGATCTGTATCAAACTGAACTGTCTGATAGAAGAAATGTGGAGACCAGTAAAGTAAACAGTAACAAATCACCAAGATTAGACAAAATTCAACCAAGAGTGCATAAACTGAATCTCTCATTTCAGTAGTAACTGAGTAAGGACATGTACTGATTCACTTCTCTGACACTGCCTTAATAAAAATTGCTGGTAAAATATCAAGTTTTAAAAGTATTTCAGTGGTGATCTGGGAAAAAAGAGACTAGCACATTTGACATCTGTTCCTGGCAAACCCATAGGAAACAAAGATTAAGCAAGTATTTAAAACAAACAAATCTATACTTAAAAAAAAAAATAATAAATAAATAAATAAATAAGAAAACTTCCTCCTACACTCCCAAATCTATAAAATGGGTGAGGATCAGTAGGTACAGTTTGCTTGGGTACTCTGCTACAGTCCTTTTAAAGGTTTCTGCAGACACTAAGCCACCAAAGGATGGGGGAAGGTTTTCTCTCAGGTAAATATTTGGTAAAAATGAGAAGACTAATGGAGAGGCAGCAGGAACTGTGCTGCCCAAGAACTGATGCTGCATTGACACAAACGGTGAAAAGAGTCTCATGACACTGGGAGATTACAGTGTGGCATTACAGAAATGATGTTTTAATAGAACGCAAAGCTTACACAAAAAGGCAAAGAGATGTATTAGGAAAGGGAGAGAAAACTCTATATGTCACTCTATGAATCAGTGACAGCGTCTGGGATACTGCATGCTGCAGTGCTTCCCCCAGCACAAAAACAGCAGAGAAAATGTACAAAGAAAGGAGACAAAGATGATCAACGCTGAGTAATGAAAGAGGCTAGAACCCACCAGTACAGAAACAAAATAGTGGCTGGAGGAATACAGGAGAAAGGTCACAAGTCACTTGGAAAAGATGAACACTAAATGAATATTCAGTGCATTCAGTACAACCGCGGGGCAATACACGCGAGCAGCTGGCAGTTCAGAGCAGCCGCTCCTCACACAGACTCCGGGCGCGAAATTCCGCCCCAGGACACTACGGGTACTGAAAAATTCAATCAGCAACCGGGTGAAGCCCCAGCAGATAAATCCACCAGGTGGCGGAGGACCCCGCGCTGCCATCCCCGGCTCGGCCCGGCCTCCTCCTGCCGCGGCCCCGGGCACGGGCCCCCCGACGGGCCGAGCCCGTTTGCCGGCCCCGGCCTCGCCCGCGGAGCGTCTCTCTCGCCCCCGCAGCCGCCAGGAAGCGCCGCTGCCCACAGCGGGCCCGCGGGCAGCAGGGCCCCGCCGCGGAGGCCCCAGCAGAGGGGCCGCGCCGGGCCGGGCCGCCCCGGCCCAGCGGCACCGGGCCGCGCCGCGGGGCAGCTGCTGCCCGGCGGAGCCCCGGGCCCGCCCCGGGCCCCGTTCGTCGCTCCCCGGCCCGGCGCGGGTGGCCGCGGAAGGCCCGGCCTTACCTGCCGGCGGCGCGGCGCGGCGGGGATTTAGCGGGCCGTACCACTGCGGCCGCGGGGGGGCGGCCCGGGCCCTGCTCAGCGCGGCCTGGGCGTGAGGCGAAGCCCGGGGGGCAAAGGCCCGGAGCTGAAGGGCGCTCTGCTCCACCGCCACGGAGCCCTGAAGGGGGGGGGGGGGCTGCCGGCAGCGGCCACCGTCCCCTGGCTAGGTGACGCTTGGTGCTTGGGCAGGCCACTCTGAAAACTAGCACAGCCAACGCTGACTGCAGCGCTCATGTGCTCTTTGCAAGCTTCCTGAGAACATTGATTAACTCAGTAACGAAATCACAAGACTTTTAGCTTGCTGACCCACTTGTCTCACCTTCCTGTGTGCTTCCACTCTTAGCACTGGGTCTCCCGAGCGGGCCTCCTTTGGTAGAGGTGAGTCTTTGATGCAGGTATTTAGTGTTGCTCCCAGGCAGGTGGTGGCACTTGGCAAAGAGCTGCCTGAACTGGTTTTAGAGGAACGCAGGCACTCCTTGAAATTCTTCAGAGCAATCTGTCTCTGCAGCCGCAGCACTTCTTTCTGGGACTCCCGCAGCAGCCGATCAAACTCAACAACGTTTAGGCAGCAAGGGTCATCCTGCAGGAAATACAAACCCAGCAGTGTATCACTGCCAAGCTTGGAAAGGTGGAGCAGGTCACGGTGGTGATTTCACACACAAACTGCAAAAGTGTTACCAAACAACTACCAGCAAAAACAGGTAATGCAGCACACAAAGGTTTTAGTTTCCTGCATCTCCAAAGCCTCAAAAACAGTCATTTCGCATCCCTTATTTCAATATGTTATTTCTCCCACAGATGAAAACTAGCTTGTAATGCTTCTATAAGTATCCCAGTGCGAAGCTATACTAAAAAGGGCCTAGCATGTGTTTTCTAAGTGTTTGCCAGCAGAGAGCGTGTCAGGATAATAAAATCTCATTTCCCCGCAAAACAAGAGCCTCGGCTGGTTCCCTTTATTGTGGGTGCTGGCATTCTCTGCAGCCCTATGCATGCACGGTGGTTAGGTTTTTAAATGCTAGGGATAATGAAGAATATCTGAGACTTGTTAAGTCCTAACTCAGGATGTTGTTGTTTATTTTTTTTAAACATTCTTGATTTCTAACCTCATCAGAGAGGGATAGATGAGCTACTATCTTCAGCACAAGTGGTCGCTCTGGACCCAGAGCCAGCAGCTTTTAAAGGAAACCAGTGCAATTTTATTCTCACAAAAAAAAGGTGTGCATATGTCACCAGTTTTGTTAATTCTTCACAGGTTTTTACAGATTTCAGGAAGCTGAAAAAACATGTACCTGCATGTCTGTACATACATACAAAAGCTGGTTATGAAAACCTGTCTTTACAAATACACTGCTGAAGGAGACATTGCTCATTCCCCTGGAAACCTCCTAAGCCAGTGAATTCAATACATAATTGGTATCCAAGACAAATTTAATCTGCTTCCCTGTTCACTTCTTATTTACCCTAAAAATAGTGTGTGCTTCGCAAATGCAATTTTAGTCAAAAAACGTAGTTGCTCTCAAGCTACAAGGGGGAAACTGAGGCACCATTAATGGGAACTGGTTACAGATTTAAGAAGCAAGCAGCTGGGCCCTCCCATGTACACGCTATCAGGGTATAGTTCTTTGAACAAAATTGACTGTGGCTGCATTAAAAAAACTCCCTTCCCCCACCAAAAAAAAAAAAAAAAAAAAAAAAAAAAAGGCAGCTATTATCAACAGAAAGCCTCCACAGCCTGGGGAACAAGGGAGTAGAAAAAAGCTCAGATTTCCTCTCATGTTATGCATGTTCCCTGCAGCTGCCTTGCCATTCCCTGAAATTCCTTGTTTCCAAGAATCTCCACTGCAAGAAATTGAAGTCTGCTAAGAGCTGGTGCTAGGGCTTGGTTGGAAACCCATCACTGGAGAACGATCTCAGGAAATCATTTTATCCTGAGAGCCCTAACTTTGCAAGACAAGGGCAATGCTTTTGCAGTCCGGTGTGCAGGTTGTCTTGCCAGTGGAAAGGAACTGAGCAGATCCATTTCAAAGCTACTGAAGAATTCGTGCGGAATTAAGTATGCTAGATTAAAATTGATTTGGTTACAAACTCTGAGCATGCACATAATATCTCTGCATATAAACCCCTTCACTGGCATAATGCATTTTGCATGCTACAGACAGATTAGGTGAATTTTGAATTTTAACTAGCTGAGAATTAAAATTTAATGAGCAGCTTGCTTGGAAGAGAAATGGGAAAAACAAGATCAGATGGAATGATTTTATCTCCAGCAATTTTTCTCTGCAGATTCCCTGCTCGTCTATTGGTGCCCTCCGTTACTGGTACCTTGGCAGGTTAAACAGGTGGTTCTATCTTCCCAGCCAGTGTTGTCACCCATGCCCTAGCAAGGCAGAAGCTGAAATCAACCCTGAGGATTACACCAATGTGTATTTCCTTGGCCATTAATGAGTCTTGCTCTCCTGTCTTTGTCACATTCCTCTGTAGTTTGTTACTTTCCTATCCCTGGCAGATTCAGGTTGGTTGCTCAGCATGCTCTGCTGTGAAAATCAGGCAGCTTTGATAGGCTGTTCCTGCTTCTGTGGGGGTTGCAGCAAGCAGTCATGAGGACATGAAGGAAATTTGTTCTCAATGAGACTGTAGGACACATGCAGACCTGGATAACTTTCTCCTGTTTAATTTAATGCCAGAAGGGATCACTGGGGCAGCTCTTTACAAAGAGCAAACACCACCCAATTATTCTTGTCCTGACTAGACCTACATTAGGGAAAGAGGGAGAATCTACCTGCAAACATGCAGTAAAAGCAAACATATGGAGAGCTCAGGGAATGAAATAAAGCTGCTTTCAGCAAGGAAGTATTTGTCACCTCAGTATTACTGTAGGTAGAGTAAGTAGAAATGCAAGTATTCTTTCAGCTCAGCTGGGTGCAAGAACATAGCGCTGCACTTGACCACAACCATATTGGTGAAAAAGAGAGAATGAGAGTTTGTTAACCGACCTACACCAAAAGTTTCCAGCTTAGGAACAAAAGACATACCTGATATGCGCAGAACAGATTGCTCTAGTCATCTTGAGTGAGAACTGTTTTATCTAGCTTCAGATGTCTGCAGAGGCTCCTTTCAGAGCCATTGCAGAGAATAGGTGCTTCGAGGGAATGACACATCCAAGCAGTTTTTAGATACCTCAGGATGAGCTGAATTAACCCTTTTTATCTCATCAGTTATTTCAGCAAGTTATGTGCTGGTGCTAAAGGGAACACAGGCAACCAGCCTTGTTGTAGGCATCAGCACTGTAGATGGTTTCATGGACACAAACCCTCATCTTAGGATTTGTATCCACAAATATGCACTACTGTGGCTGTAAGCACTCAGAAAGCTGCGGTTGAGGACATGAGATTCAGAGTGGTTATTGGGAATGTGCTCAGCTGGTTTACTTTTTAAAGGAATGTCTTAAAAGGAAGTCCTGCTTCTACATCTCACTTGAAGTTTAGCGCTGTGAAAGGTCATCCTGTATCTGTGGCTTCTTGGGGGCTTTCCAGGGGGAGACTTTTAGGTCACTGCTGAAAATGGCAGCACAGACCCACGAATTCATGAAGTGAGAATTGGAGTATCCCCAAACATACTGTTCTGGAGGGGTCTGGACCCCACCTTGGCCACACACTTACCCAACTTCTCCTATACCAACTCACACATCAAATGCTCTGTTTTCAGTCTGTCCTTCTCACACTGCCGGAGCGTGGTTCCCAGCATTGTTACTGCACTGTTTTTACCCAGCCACTGCATGATGTCCCAGAAGTTTCTCACCTTCCCTGCAATGAGCTTAGCCTGCAGCTCCCGGCACTCCTGCTGCAGAGCTTCAATCTGCTTGTCTTTTGCCAGGAGAGCACTGGCTTGCTCTGTCAGGTCCTTGGCACGCTGGCAGGCAAATGCTTTTTTACACAGCTCCAGGCTGGAACCCTTTAGAGGCACCGGAGCAGTTACCTATACCAGAGAGAGCAGCAAGAGAGAAAGCCACATACATTGGTGTTGATCAACTACCACCCCAACTACCATCAGGCAGCCTAACCCCAACAGGGGAGAACAAGAAGTGTATGGAAAGACAGACGGGAGAACAAGAGGTGTATAGAAAAGCGGGAGGAAAGAGGAAAGGCTTCTTAGAGAATTGGATCAGAGAGGAGGTGGGAGGGAGAAGGTGCTCAGCAGACTGGGCCAACGCATGCATAGTCAGCACAGAGGGCTGCAGGCAGGGCAACAGCAGCTGTGGGGAGGAGAAAGCCGGGATAAAGGCTGAAAGATAAGAGAGGACAGCAGAAAGGAGAGGAGGGTGGCAGGAAAGACGAGCATGGGAGCAAGAGTGAAGGCAGCCAAGACAGCAAGAGAAATGGGGCTTTTATGGAATCCTTGAAAGGCAAGGGGGAAGAGCTTCAGCATGCATGGGTGGAAGATACAGGCAAAGGGGAGTGGCAAGAGAGAGCCCAGTCAGGGCCAGCACAGCTGGGGGAAGATGGGATGTTCAGCTGAAGAAGCAGTTCAGCTTCATGCACTCCCTTGGAAGGGAGGGAAGAGCAAGAGTGGGAAGTTGTGGGGGACTACAAGGGGAGTAAAGGGGATGGGCAGAAGGCTGGGCACAGCCTCTGAGTAGAGGTCCTGGGCAGGGCATGATGCTGCCCAGCTGCAGTCTCCCCAGGATGACAGGTCTCAGCACTGCCCCCATCCCTAGCTGGCCCCCATCCCTAGGGCCAGCTCTCCCATGGGGTACCAGCACTGCTGAGTGGGTGGGTAGCTCACACATCCCTGCGCATCCCAGCCCTCTGGGCAGTGAGGCCATGTCTCGTCCCCAGGTTTATCACACCCTGCCTCTCCCCATCCAGCAGTTTTTCTCTGAACAAAACCTGGAAAACTTACAAGGAGGGACTCCCTCCCCTCCCTGACCAGGATCAGGGCATCCTCTGTGCAAACTTCTCCCCAGGTCTTCCTGAGCACCTCGCCCACACACAGAAGCTGCACACTGAGCTGGTTCCCCAGGACCTGTGTACCAGTTATGGAAGCCAACTGCTGCCAGATTAATCCCAGCTCCTCAGGGCACGCAGCTGCCTGGTCCTACCTCCAGCCCACCTCTCTACAAACCTTGGCCACCCAAGTGTTCAGCTGCATGGAGACCTGGGCCAGCCAGTTGGTTCTCCAAGGGCTCACCCAGGTCTCAAACAGCAGCCACCCCAAAGTTTCACTTGGAAAAAAAAATAATGAAATGGTATTTGTGTAGTTGCTGGAGAGTCTGCATAGCTGTTAGATGCATAGCAAATGATTTCTCTTAGCACAGTATTTGCCAAGTCCATCTGGCAGCAACTGTTGCACTGCAAGTACCAAAATCCTGTGGCAGAGGGACAGTGTGGTGCCTGGGGACAGAGAGGGCAGGCAATATCAGGAAAATCCCCTACCTTCTCTTCAGCCAAGCTTTCACTTCTCCTTTCTATCATAAAGGGCTTGAATTCCCCCCACTCCTCCCCACACCACCCCCCCCACCACCACCCCCAAAAAAAAAGGTTTCATTCAAATGGGAGAAAGATTTTCCCTTACACTGCTACAAGCTACCTTTAGGTAGCTCATGCAAATGTTTGTCTGCAAAATCCCACGTCCTTCAGCCATCTCCCACCACTCCTGCACTGTATCAGAAACTATAGGGTTTCTAACAAACTGCTCTTCCGTTTGAGAAAGAAAAAACACACAGCTTGCACAAAAATGCTAGTGAGGTGTGGATGGGGCAGAACATAGTATCTCACCCCTTCCTGTTTTGCCTTACCACACTCCTTTTCTTATTCAAATACTTCCTGTTTCTTTTCGGTGAAGTCAGATGAATTATTTTTATGACTAGCCCAGGGAAAGCTGAGCTAATTACCTAAATTAATACCTTACATTAGGATGGCACATTTACAGCAAGAAACCAATTAGGAGGAAATTGTTCAAAACCAGCTCCCCAAGCATAAGCAGAAGCTGGTGATGGCTGTCCCCTCAGCTCAGTTTTGTGATTCCTGCCCTGTTACAGATGTACAAAGCAAGACTGCCATGTGGCCTTGCCTGCTTTAAGGAAAGGGAAAAGAAGAGGGCCTTCTGTTCCTATAAAAGTAGCAAGCAAGAAGTCCCAGTGGTGAGGTGTTCTCCTAGCCCAGCTTCCCAACTCAGCAATGCAGAGGCTCAACACTCACGACTTTGAGGTTTGCCTCCTGGAGTTTCCGGGCTCTCTCCTCCAGGCGTTTGGCGATCACCGCCAGCTCTGCGTTCTTCCTCTTCAGGTGCTTAACCTTCTCCTCTGTTTCAGGGAAGCAGCTCCTGCGCTGGATAACAGAAGGATTGACCTGAAAACCCTATTCAGTCTCCCCCTGCACCCATGCTTGAAGCTGGCACTGGGGATGTCAGAGGTAGCAGAGGTCCCTTGCCCTGCCTGACCCACTCTGTGTCCACTGGGCTCTCCCCAACCAGGGCTTGGCCGGTTCTTGTACAACTGTCCCAGATGCTTCACTCGTCACTGACCTTCACTCGTCTCCTCTCCAGTCACTGAAACCTCTGCTTTTCCTGATATTTTTGTTAACTTGACCTCTTAAACAAGAAGCCCCTTGCCCCACCCCAGTCCATCCATCTCTGCAGCCTGTCTGTCGCTCTCTCTGCTCTTTGCAGGCTCTGCCTTTGCTGGATGGGACTGAACACATCACCAGAATCAGTCTATCCTGGCTGATGGCCCTTTGGGCTTTCCCTTCCAAAGCCTGTCCAGTACATTTCCCTGCTGTTACAGTACTCAACACATCACTGTGGATTTACACTGCATTACACCCCACATTACACCCCAAACTTTGCTTGCTTTTTTCCTTGCTCTCCTGACACTGAGACATAAGCTGAGGGGAATGGAGAGAAAGCAGCCAAGGACTTTATGATGTTTGCAAACCAAATTTCTTTTTCCTTTCTATTGATTCTGTTTGCTCTTAATCCCCTTTTATTTGTTATCTGTCCATTTCGATAAGCTGCTGCTTGCCGATGGCTTGTTCTCTCAAGGTTGTACCCAGATGTGTTGTGCTGTCTTTTCACATCAGCAAAAATGTCAGGTCAGCTGATCCTTTCACTTATTTTCTTCCCTGTGAGATCCCACCACATGCACTTGCTGCTTTCACTGCTTTATTTGCTTTTCTTCATTTGGAAGACCAAGGCTGATTTTTGAGAGTAAGATTTGATGAGAGCTTATATGATAGTGCTTTGCTAAAATCCACATGAATGCTAATGGGTGACCCCCTGAGCCTGCAGGGCATACTGGATGTATGCTTTTAGTGTAGGAAAATTATCTAAAATATGTTTTGAATTTGGTGATATAAATCTGAAATGTTGAGTGATCAAATTTTCAAGGGCATTTTGAAGAGAAAAAATCAACCTGAACTGTATATTTCTCAGACTCTTTTACACCTTCTTTTCAAACAGCAGTGGTGACACATGAAATATGAAGCTGCTATGACATTTACATTAGGAAATGGGAAGCACATTTGCCTAGGACGGCATTATGGCCATACACTTCCAAAGGTACATGGACGATGTGCAATGCAAGGTCCTCTCCCTCTGCACATTGTAGTTCAGAGCCAGGGTTGCTGATGAACCCCATTCCCAGCAGGAACAAGGAGGTTGTTCCTGAAGCATATCCTGCTGCCTGTGTCTTGGCAGCAGTACCCATCGCACTGTCTAGCCAAGCCCTGATGCCACACAGGTCCAGGCCGTTGAAGCATGCTGAGCATGCTGAGCAGGTGGCTGGACCACAGCAGTGGAAGGACCTGAACTTTTGGGGGCCTCTATGGTCATGGTCTCAGATCAGGAACGGAAAGTTTATAGGGTTGGACCAATGCAGCCCTGCCAGCATTGTGGGGTACTCAAACCCAGGGTGGCTACATCCCCATGTTGCAGGGCTTTACAGGCAGGGATATGCTCTGGTGAGGGGGGGGAGCATCTCCTCTTCTTATTTCCTGGCTGCCAACCATGGGCTAGGGGAGCCGAGGATGTGGAAGTTGGGCAGAATGGGGCAGCCCACACTGTGGCGTTGGGTGCCAGGGGTGCAGCTGGAGAGCCGGGTGCTGAGCTCCCACAGGAGCAGGGGGCAGTGCTGCGCTGTCACCAGAGCAGGGTGAAGTGAATCAGTGTTTCTGCTTTTTCCCTTAAAGAGGAAACAAGAGTGACTTCCCCCTCCCTGCTGTCAGCTCATGGCTGTGTTGCTCTCTGCCAGCCCTAGCAGGCAGCTGCGGAAAAGCCTCTTGCGGTTTCCAGCAGGCAAATAACACAGGACAAAGATGGCAGGGAGGGCAGCAGCAGGTCACGAGGAAGGGGTCCTGCTCGAGCCAACAGCAGGTGCAGTGCAAAGGCACTGAGGGCACACGAAGCACCCAGGCCCCCTTTTCTTTCCCCCACACCCTCCCCAGCTGATCCCATGTACCAGCATTTCTTGGATCTGGTGGCCAATGGCAGCTCACCCCAAACAGGGCTCCCTCCCCATGGAGAATCCCACACCCCACATTGGTGTGCCTTGAGCCAACCCAGTGCCTGGCCAGGCTACATCCTCCGCTCACCAGCAAGCTGTTTTCCTCCGCGAGACTAGAGTAGCGGTGCTGCAGGTCCTCCAGTGCACTCAGGAGCTTCGTGTTCTGGCTCACAAGGAAGCTGTAGTCAGCCCCGCTCTGCAAAACAGCATGGGAGAGGCAAGGCAGGGCTTCACCTCCCCTGGACGAGGAGGCCATGGCTGCATGCTCTCCCTGGCCCCACAGCAAGCCCAGCCCAGCTTCACTGGGAGGCCAGCAGGGTCACGGTGCAGGCAGTGAAGCAGCAGGCTGAGACTTGGAGGCTGATTTCAGGAGGAAGAGAGGGGCTGCATGTCCTTTGGGGACAGCAGGAGCAATGGCCATAGCTGGGTACTTGCAGATGCTTTTCCAGGTTCAAGGAGATGTATGCCCTACTAGCAGTGTGGAAAGTCAGGGAGATTGCTATCAAGGGCACACTGAACTCTGGCACCCCTCTACAAATGGTTCCATCACCCAGTGCCTCCCCATGGACCAATGGGACTGGTCACCCTGCAGAGAGTCTTGGGCTGCATCGGGGTCTCAACTTGCATCTGAGGAAAAAGCCCAAACCCTGACATTGTTTCCAGCTGCTTGCGTTTTGACATCATACCACCTAAACCAGCTCAGATAAATGCAAGCAGAGCCAGCAAGAGCACATGCCACAACACACCAGACACATGTGCTCCTCCCTACAGCTCAGGGACCAGGTATTGTGTGGTTCTTGGAGGCAAAGAGACCTCCTCACCCCCCTCCCCAAGCCAGCCACATAGATTAGCCCAGGAACCTGCCTGGGAGCCAGGCCCTGGCTCTGCCCTCCCTGTGACAGCCTTGGCTCCGGAAGAAGGCAACATGCCGGATTTCTTTGCAAAATACTACCTTAATTTTGTCACATCAAAAGCAGCAGCAGCTCTGCTGGGAGCTGTATATATAGCTTGTGGTTACTGCTTCCTGCACAGAGCAGCTCGCCGCAGGCTTGCTGCCGAAGCAGGGTCCCAGAAAGTATTTTTATGTGTTAGCAAAGCTCAGAGCCAAGCTATTGCTTCACATCTGCCATATGGCAGCAGCAAGCCATGGACTTCGAGAAGACCTAGACAGATGTTCTCCCAGCAGCCAGACCAGTCTTGCAGGACCCAGGAATTCTTTGCTAGTGCTAATAAACACTTCCCAGGCTTTCTTGGCAGCAAGTCATATAAGCAGCTCACAGCACAAGGATGCTGATAAGCTCTAGGAAGTCTGAGACTGGGTAAAACTCATCACACTTTTGAACAAGACTATTCTTGGCTTCTTGATCACTTCTAGCAGAGAAAAAGCACAGGAGACCAGTGCCACAAAGTCCATTGTGCCAAAACCCCCGGCATAGCCAGGCACAGCAGGCAGCCTCTCCCAACCTTTCACCCCTGTATAGAAATGCATTGGCACATCAGGGAGGAAAAACATGACTGGAAGAGACTGAAAACCAAAAGAAAACCCTTTAAAAATAAATCAGCCCTCTCCTGGCCTCACTCAATGCCCCAGGTGCCACCAGCCCTCTAAGCCCCCAAGAGGGAATATTGGATGCCTCGAGCTCCCAGGCCTTTGGCAGAGCTGTTTGTAGGTGTCCACCCTGAAGAAATCCCTGGGTTCAAGAAAGGTGGAGTGAAATGTCCCATGGGAAGAGATTGCACTGCCTTCCATTTGTGGGAAAGCAAACCTATATTCATTTTCTTCTTTTTTTTTTTTCCACCCCTCTCAGCACAAAGGTGCAGTTGCTGCCTCATCCCCAAGGACACTGCGCCATGTGAGCCCCCTGGCATGACAAAGAAGCCCCCAGAGCCAAGTGCCACTCATCCTGCACAGTGCGGTGATCTGGGCCCAGAGACCCAGCACCAAGTCCTGCAGCACCAGTCCCATCCCTGCTGCTTTACAGGGACAGTAATGTGTCCCAGAGAATATTTCCCCCATTGCCAGCTCCAGGAAGAGCAGAGCCCATGCAGAGGATGCTGTGAGTGCTGATGGGGGCACAAAGCAGAATGAGGGCATGGGGTGAATCCTGTCAGCATTTTCCAGGCAAGCACAGTGTTGCTGTGGGACGGTTCACTGCTCCTGTCCCCAGAGCCAGGAAGGCAGCTCCTGGGATGAAGTCAGAATACATTATTTCCATCTCCTTGCCACTGCCAAGAAGAGTAAAGCTTCTTGTCTTTGCTCTCTTCCACGCAGAGAGGCTCAGCCAGTGCCTTCTGTGCCTGGGGAAGGAGCTGGGCAGCCATGAAGGATGCAGGGTGCTGTGGCCTCTCCCCTCTGGCAGCCAGGGCTTCTGGCACATCAGTATTGCAGTTCTGCAGGGGCTGATTGGCCCTTCTAACATGGCAGGGGCTCTGCTGGGGACTGACACCCAGATGGGCCTATTTATGTTTTTGAAGCCTCTTTACTGTAGCTACAAAACAGTGTCTTCACCAGGCCAGGATGCAAAGACTCACAGCTACTCTCCTCCTAGCCTGGACTAGCAGGCTGTTCCCAGTTCAGCTGCGCTTCAGAGCCCACCACACAGCAGAGGCTGAGTCCACGCTGAGCTCCCCAGGTGCTGCTGGCTCTCCTGGGCCTGCTCCAGGCCGGGCCTGGCCCACAGCCAGGCCACCCCCCACCTCCTAGTCCCTGCTGCAGCTGCAGGTCCTCATGGCCTCCTTAGGAGAGGCATGAGGGGCATCCACAGCCATGTGGCATCAGGAGACCCTTGCTGCGGCACCACCAGGGTGGTGGCTCCAAGCTTTGCCAAACCTCACCCTGGCACAGGGCTGGGGCCAGGCTGGCTCCTCACAGATCGCGTGGCCAGCACTGACTGACTGTCTAGACGTCATCCCACACTCATTAAACATTCATTTCCTATAATGAAATAGCTTTTCATTTATTAACCGCTCCGACGTTCCACATTGCATCTGTGCTCTGTGATGCAGCCTCACTGCAGGCATGCTTGCAGCACCCCCACACATTGTGTTTTGAATGGAGCTGAGGAAATCCTTGTGAGAATAGGCCTGGAGGCCCCCCCAAATGGCTCATCTTCATAAGGACACGTAGAAGTGCCTGCAGAAGCCAGGAGACAAAATCCAAAAGCTTCCCGCAGTCAGGAAGGTTTGCAGTGAGCTGGTGGGAGCCAAGGCAGAGCTGAACCACAGAGAAGGCACAGAGAGCCCTCATGTCCCCAGATCAGGAGATTCCTTGGCCACTAACATAATTAATCCCAGGGACAAGTTTTTTGGCCACAGAGGAAATTTTCCAAAGATAGAGCAAAGCAGGGAAATAGCAGCAGGGAGGCAAGCAGGGAAGCAGAGCACAGCTCCCTAGTGCAGCTGACACATGGCTTTGAAGCCTCTTGGTACAGTGGTAACATGATCATCTGTCACCTCTTCTGGCGGGTAGAACCAAAAAT
This sequence comes from Aythya fuligula, assembly GCF_009819795.1. NCBI lineage: Eukaryota > Metazoa > Chordata > Aves > Anseriformes > Anatidae > Aythya > Aythya fuligula. Next base: position 690,013 of record NC_045578.1, read on the forward strand.
ACAGTTTCCTCGTGATACATTGAGAATGAGCAAACACAGGCCTCAGCAGGATACCTACAAGAAAAGCTGCTGCTTTTTCACCTGAAAACTTCAAAAAGCCATCAAGAGCTGCAGCAGCTTTTACAGAGCGAGATGCCCAGACAGGCTGCTAACTGGGTCATGCAATCAAAATCCCCGAGGAACACGCAGCATCCAGCACAATCTTTGAAGTTCTGCGGCAAACTTGCAGGAAGCCATTTGGGGGGCAGTAAATCAAACTGCGGCTGGGTTGGCAGCTCAGCTCTGCAGTGCAGCTCGGGTCGCCAAGCTATACTGCTGGTGCCTTGCGGCTCAGCCTGGCACAGACTGGCCCAAGGGCTTCCCCAGTCCCACTGCTGCAACTGAACCAAAGTCAAAATCCAACACTTCTTGAAAATCTAGCAGAGAAGCAGATGTCAAGGAGGAATTTACCAGGTGGCTCCATGAGCCGGAAGTCTCAGGTGGCCTTTAGCATGCTCGTGACTGTTTCTAAAACATATAATTTCAAGATGTCCCCATGATGACTTCCCTGTCTGCAACAGATAGGGCTCCAGTTGCCAGGTTTGCTTCACAACAGTCATCTCTGAAATCTAACCCTCCTACTTCAGATACCACCTCTTATGTCAAAAACCACCACTACTTTCCTACTACCTTCTATATTAAACCCACCACCTCTCCCTTGTTTGAAATCATTGTCACTTGTACTGCATTAAATTCCAGGCCTCCATCATGCCAAAGCCCTATAGTTTGCTCCAGCTGACTTTGGTAATTAGTTTCCTTAACTTCTCAGTCCTTGCCACTTGGAAATAAAACCTGTCACTGACGATACGTTTTTTCCTCTTCCATCCAGGTTCAGCGGAATCAGCTTCCTTGTAGAGGGAAGTTATTTTCTGTAGGCTGCTCTTCTGCACTTCCCTCACTGCAAGTCAAAAGCAAGACAAAAATAGCATCACCTCCTGCTCGGTCAGTGAGCAAGAGCAAAACCCATCAGCTGCCACTGCCAGCACAGCGAGGACACCTCGCACTGGAGTGCGCATTATCTGCACGGAGGTAAAAGGGCTATTTTTGTTAAAGGTATGAGAGAAGAAACAGGCCCGGGATGCAGCCGTGGTTACTCTGCCATTCCTTTGATAGGCAGCCTGTTTCCCACAGCTTCCTTCATTTTGCACCAGGTTCCTGGTTTCAGACACAAACATCTATGTTTTTTCTTTGACTTCATGACACTTCCTCACCAGCTCCTCTCCCTGTGCGTTGCCAGCTCCTGTTTCCATGATTCAGCATTTTCTCCTGCTGCCCATCCCTCTTCCAAACACAATCTTATTTATTGTGATTTCCTCATTTATCTGATTTTTATTACCACAAGTAAAGAATTCACAGAAGAAAAAATCCATCCGAGGCTATTAATTTCAAATATACTGTCTCCAGCATGGAGAGTGTTGGAGCCACAGATTGCAAGATATTAAGAGAATGTTCAGGGAACATTCACTTACACCTTTTCCCAAGCATCCTATTCTGCACACCCTCTGATCACTTTCAGCTTTTTATTCAGCTGTCTTTGACAACCAGACATAAAACAGATCAGTTGGTTGAGAGAGCCCGAGGATTTGGAGTAACCCTCTTCTGTCCCCGCAAGGCCAGCCTGTCCCTGTGTCACAAAGCCCAGCACAGAGATCAGAGCAAGCAGCCCTGTGTGGGATGGACCCAGTGGGGACACCTGAAGTGGAAAGGTCCTGCCAAGGGCACAGGCGCTCATCTAGCTGAATAACTGCTGGTACCATCTGTACTGGAGTTGCTCCTTGGCCTGCCCTCCAGTGTGGTCCAGACACCTTTAACCAACACTTCTTCCAGCTAGGAGTTACCTGCCTTACATAGAGGCACGACAGTGCGGGTGTCCCCATGAAGGATTTCCCAGCTGCAACCCAACCTCTCTCCATGTTAAATGCAAATCTTTTTGCAGATCCAGGATATGCAGCCAGAAAATGCAGCTGGTAATTGCTGGGATATGATCCAACTTGTTTAGCAGATAACCTACAGTGTAGGGTTATACACAGTATGAAAACAACATGACCTTCCTGCCCTTGGGCCACTCTGGGATCCTTGGGCACCCCTAAGTCCTTTGTAGGGGCCTTTTTCATCTACATATCTTGTGAGAAAGATGCCCGCATTTCACAGGGGAAGAATCATGTATTAAGATGCTTCTGTCAACTGCCCATTTAACACTGATGTACAAGCTTCTCATTTTTCTCTTAGCAGCTTTCAGAAAGATTTTGTCTATCCCCACAGTGGTAAAGCAGGATTGTGCTCCATCCCCACCACGGTAAGGGGAGACTAATAGTCTTTCTGCTTTCATTGCAGAGAAAAACTGAAGAGATTATTTCTCTTCATTGCACAGCTTGAAATATACGAAAGTCAGGGTATATGCTGTAAAACCCATTTTGTTTGTAAAACTCAGGTGACCAACCAAGCCAAGACAGCCAAGCCTTTTTCTTTCATTGCAGATTTTCTAGGTGTTGCTGAGCATGTCATTGAATCTGCAGAGAAGTAGGCACAAGCAATGACATTTACACTAGACAAAAGCAACACATAGAAGTGGGAAGTAAATGTGTTAACATCCTCATTGCAAACACAGAAAGACGGGTGGCTTCACAACCCCTGCTTCTTGCGTACTCGTCTGCATTGCCCATCCTTTGAGCTAAACATGTGGGTATTGGCTTCCTACAGAAATTGTTGGAGATTTTGGGGTTTTAGGTCTGAACAAAGGTCAGCCTGCAGCTCCCAGCACTGCAGGCTCCAGCCCAGGCAGCCCCAAGGTCTTCATGGAGTATCTGGACTCTTTGGATGCCACGTCAGATAATTCTATTTTGTAAGTATGCAAAAAAACTGGGGAAGAGTGATAAAACTTAGCTCTTTCCAGGTTTGGTATTTTGATGGCTGGAGCAGGGACGATTGTTCTCTGATATCTCATCTTTCTTGTAACAGAAACTTTAATCCAAAGAACCACTCCCTGGAAAGGCATGAGACTTGAGAGCCATAAGAAAGGCACGGTACTGACAAATGCATGTGGGATGCTCCTGTCTACAGTGAGCAGCCTGGGGCTGTGCCAGGGCTTCACACCCGGCAGCCATGGAACTGCAGTTCAGTAAATCCCTACCCCAGGCCGAAGTGCCAGTGCCCTCTAACAGGATCACAGCTTGAAAAGTTAATACCCGGTCTCCTTCCTACTTCAGAGCCTCAGCAATGGTATTTGTGGTCTCACGAGTTGTTTTTATTGAGTAGAGAGACTGTATTACCTAATGCATTCAGCTCTGAAGAGATGGATGACCTCTTGAACCTTGGAAGACACATCATAGAACTAGAGTGGCAGATTTTGTATGCAGAGCTCAGTTTTTGCCCAGGCATCTGCCCCATAGTTCTCTACCATGTGAGTCTATTTCCTGAATTACTTGCAGTTTCCCAGGGGTGAAGAGTACCTTTTCTGCTTGGGTCATATTTGCTTAAAAAATGTTGATTGCCCAGACTCTGGCACATTGGGAACAGCATTTCTTACACATTGCAGTAAGTAAGAATTCACTAGCCAAAATGTGATTTTAAGATTTTGTCCTTTTGACAAGCCCCAAATCTCCAATGTCTTTAACAAGTAGATGAAGGACAAAGAAATAATTTCCTTGCACCGCTCACAAGAGCCAAAGGCACTGTTTGGTGATCAATATGGGAATGTGAATGGCAAGAGCAGTGGAAGACTTACAAACTGATGCCCAAAAGGGTATTTTCCAAGAACTGCTAAACAGATGGCTCAGCTGCAGAAAGCCTGTACTCAAAGCAGGAGGAGGCCAACAAGGCTGCCGGCATTGCATGTGCCATATCTCTTCATGTTGTTCCAGCAGGAAGGAGGACTACAGCCACAGGACACCCAAAAGAAAGAAGAAAAGGCATTGGCAAGTTCCCTTGTGGATAATGTACAGAGGGTGAAATGAAAAAGATGCTGAGACAAAAGATCATGGTGCAGTAGCAGCCAACTTCCCAAACCAGTCCATCATCACCAGTCCAGAGGAGCCAAGAACACAGTGAGGAGGCAATGGGCTGGTGTCTCTCATCCTCCATGTTCTGCACAAGTAACCTTTCCAAGCCATTTGGATATGTCTTTGTACTGACAGTACAGGTGAGAAGAGTCAGCTTTCTCAGAAAGACAAGTAAAATAAAAATTACTTTCCCCTTCCAAATAGTCTTGCTTTGTGCTTTCGTCCATTCCTACAAATAAAATCACATTGGGTTTTCATGGCAGACAGCTATCTGCAGTTGGCCATACATTCGTAATGCTTGCAGAAAATGGCACTAAGTCATTTGCATGAGGCTGAGTGTTGCCAAGAAAAAATAATTTACTCAGATTTTGAGCTAGATGGAGTATGATCTTTTTCTGATTGTGATTCTCTGAAATGGTGTCCATAACAGTCAGAACTGGCCTCAGTACCCAGGAAGGCCTTCTCACCTCCCTACCATATTTTATTTTGCTGATCTATCCATTTAGTCAGGGGTGCAGCTGTACACATCCTCAGGCATTAAATGAATAGGTTTTCATCTATGGAGTGTTCAAAGCTCTTAAAATACCATGAATTCCTGCAAAAGGAACTGAGCTTGCTGTTAAATGCAGCTTGTCCTGAACACTTGGCATGGAGGATGTTTACCAGCATTTTATAATTCTTACTGTATCTGTGACTTGTGTTAAGTCCCATTGAGAGCAACAGCTTTTTTTCTGTGGATATTTAAATTCCAACTGATTTGGGGGCTCCCTGGATTAAGCATCTTTGTTTGGGTTTTACAGAGTAATTGAACATCCTTAGCTCCCTCTGACCTCAGAGAGAAAGCTGCATGCTTGGCTTTTTAGAAATTCAGATCCAAAGTGGCTTCCTGAGATTGAGACATAGTCACATTAGCCAACTCTGAGCACCCTAGCCATGCTCCTTGCTTTTGTGGCTCATGAGATGCCAGAACATGGATGGTTAAGCTGCTGAGCTTATCCCATCTGTACATGAAGCTGGATAGGCTGGTGGGGCACTAATCCTGGAAACAGAGGGCACAGAGAATATCCAGAAAGTGAATGACCTTGTTCCTTTCCCCTCTATCAATTTAGGGCACCAGGAAAAAGCCTTCAGTTCAGCAACCCACCCTCAAACCATCCCAAATTTCCAGGACCAAAGCAGATCCCAGCAGGGCAGCACCCCACAGCAGATGCCGACAACTGAGCTCTTCTGGGAAATGCTCTAAAACCGTTCTGACAGCATTACGAGAAGTTTCCAGTTTCCAACCAGACTGTACCTGTGACACTTTGACCCCATTCTTCCTACATAGTGTTTTACATAATGTTTTTCTCCTCTGATATTCATCATTCTGATTGTGATCCTAAACCTGCCGTACCTGGAGATTCTCAGCAAGAAAGTCTTTTCTTACCTTCTGTGTCTACACAGAAATTTTGGAAAACAAGACCAGAGTGATTTCAAAGGCCTTGGAACAAGAATAGAATCATAGAATCATAGAATATCCTGAGTTGGAAGGGACCCTTAAGGATCATCAAGTCCAACTCTTGATACCGCACAGGTCTACCCAGAAGTTCAGACCATGTGCCTAAGTTCACAGTCCAATCTCTTCTTAAATTCAGACAGGCTCGGTGCAGTGACCACTTCCCTGGGGAGCCTGTTCCAGTGTGCAACCACCCTCTCTGTGAAGAACCCCCTCCTGACGCCCAGCCTAAATTTCCCCTGCCTCAGCTTAACCCCGTTCCCGCGGGTCCTGTCACTAGTGTTAATGGAGAAAAGGTCTCCTGCCTCTTGACAACCCCTTACGAGGAAGTTGTAGACTGTGATGAGGTCCCCCCTCAGCCTCCTCTTCTCCAGGCTGAACAGGCCCAGTGACCTCAGCCGTTCCTCGTACGTCTTCCCCTCAAGGCCTTTCACCATCTTCGTAGCCCTCCTCTGGACACTTTCCAACAGTTTCATGTCCTTTTTATACTGTGGTGCCCAGAACTGCACACAGTACTCGAGGTGAGGCCGCACCATACATTCATGAGATCAAGCCCCCAAATAGCATTAGTCAGTAGTAAGATGGGGGATGCACGTCTCTGCTGTTACTCTGCAGAGGAGCTAGGAAATCCTGCAGTGCATTGCAGGACGCAGAGGAGCACAGCAAATGGCGGGGAAGAAACGGGCACAGGGAAATTCCCACAGGACCTATGAAGAACACTCATATCAAGGAGTCTACTGTAGCTTTGGGACAGGGTTAGAGAGATGGAAGGGTCCCAATCTTTGGAGATATTCAACACTTGCCTGGACAGGCCCTAAACAACGTTATCCAGCTCTGGAGCAAGCTCTGCTCCAGACAGAGGCTGCATGGGATGCTCCAGGTGTTCTCCTCAGCCCCATCCCACTTCTCTATCTCCACAGTTCACTTGCCAGCTCCCATATGGGAGAAAGGTGGCAGCTCCCCAACCCCTGCACTCCAGAGGGATCTAAGCAAGAAAGCTGATATTAACTTGACCTACAGAAAGTCTTAACGTCTGCCCCTAGACTGGCCCTGAGGAAATGGCACAGCATTAGTGGCAGAGGCTGGTACACACGGCAAGAGCTTCATCATAAAATCAACCTCTTTAATCAACTCTGTCAGTGATGAGCCCTCAAGAGGCTCTTCCCCACACTAGGAGATTACTCCCTGGAGGCTGCTGCCCTGTTTGCATAATGCAGCACTGACATCCCAAGGACAGAAGTCCTGGACTCCTACAGGAATCCCAGCTCTGTCTGCAGGGCACATGGCATTGGTAGCACTTGTCCCAGCCTGGCCAGGAAGAGCCACGCTTTGGAGGGGAGCTCCCTGCTGGATCTGAAACAGAGATCAGTTGCAAGCCTTTCATATCACTTGACTTTAGGAGGAAGTGCTGGATTTCCTTCCAGGAGATGACAAGTTAACCTTTCTGGGGATCAACAGCAATGTTAAGGATGTAACATTATCATGACTACCACCACAGGATCACCAGTACTACCACAGTAATGTCATGGTACTGCCACAGTCCCACTATGGCACTAACACAATACACGACAGTACCACCAGGTGCCACAGTACCATTGCTATCTCAAGTACCATTGTGGTACTGACTCAGTACACTGGTGCTGTGGTGACACTACCATGGTGCTGCCAAGCCCATGAAGAGGGAAGGGAAACAGTCATCTGCCATGTTAGGACCACCCAACATGGAAAGGAAAAACTAGGGAAAAGTCAAAGCTTCCCAAAGACCAAGGGAAACTGGATGGTGAATGCTCAGCAGTCACAGCCATTGAAAGCAAGTGGGGTCATCGCCCTCACCACTTCCACCCACACATGCAGCTGGTGCCTAGGGTACCCACTGCAGGATCAGCCAGAGCTGGGTGCATAGCTCCCACCCACAGGTGGAGAACTGCTGGAGAACCCACAATGACCCCTTTGCGCCATCTCCTGCCCCTTGCTACCCTCCCCGGACAGCATGAGGCAGTCCTGTGGGTCAGAATAAAGCTGAGCACCAGAGCAAGGAACACCAACACCAAGACAGGGTGCTTCCTCCCTCCCTCACCTGCTGGCTCTCCTGAAGCAAGAGGAAACATTACGTTTGGCACAACTGGTTCGAGTCTTGGGATGGACAGCTAAGGGGGATGGGAGCAGAAATGCTTCCTACACTGCTGCCCCAGTTTTGTCTGGGGTGTTTCTGGAACAACCAAGAGCTGTGACCAGAGGTGGGCTGAGGACTGTGTGGCTAAATGTGGCATTTCCCTAAGCATCACGATAAACAGCCATTCAAAAAAAAAAAAAAAAAAAAAAAAAAAAAAAAAAAAAAAACATAAGAGACTGCTTAAATGAAACAATTTTCTCTCCCAATGGGTTTCCAGCAGTACCCTTGCTCCTGTGAGCTGGTCCAGCCACCCTCCAGCTGTGCTCAGGAACACAGCACTGGCATAGCTCAAAAATCTCCTGCTAAACCCCAACCAGCTCTGCTCACCTCTTCTTCCCCACACTCTAGAAGAACAGGCTGAGAGCTTATTCCTTCCTTATTTTAAACACATCACAGAGTCACCTCAGAGCACCAGGGGATCCCAGGAAGATGAGCGATTTTACCCAAGGAAAGGGAGGGTGAGTTGTCATAAACAGGGCCAGCTAATGAACTTATGTGGCCAGGATTGAGGGGGTGAGGCTCCCAGGAAGCCTCTTCGCCTGTTTTCAGAGAGATGCTGCGAGGGGCAGCGCATTGCATTGCCTCGAGGTGCCCTGCTTTGTCTGCAGGGACAAGATCCCCGCTGCCCACCAAGCCCACAACCCCTCCAGACTACCCTGCTGGAAGAGGGCGCGCTCTGGAAGCAGGTGGCAGTGAGCTGTGTCCCCTTCACCACCCTCAGCGCCACTGATGCTGCCGGAGCGCGGAGATGCCGCAGGGGTGGGGGAGCCCCGGGCTGACATATCTGTGCCCGGAGCCAGCTCCAGCACCAGCAGGGCAGCGGCAGCTGGAAACCCCTGCGGCTCCTTCCCCCTCACCCGCTGCGTGGCAGCGACTCCAGCAGCTCCCGGCCCCACGGGGTCGGTGCCGCGGGGCGGCTCAGCCGCGGCCCGGCGCAGCCACGTCCCGAGCCCGGCCGAGGCGACGGCCGTCCGTGGCCACGACGCCTCTCGCCCCGAAACGCGGCTCGCCGGGCAGCCGCCCTACCTGGGCCAGGCCGTCCGTCCGCTCACGTCCGAGCCCGTCCATGGCTTGCCGAGGCCTAACGAGCTCCGGCGCGGGGCGACCCCGCTGCGGGTCCGCCGGGGGGGCGAGGAGGCTGCTGCGGGCTCCCTCCTGGGGCTGGGCTGCTCCGGCCCCCTCCGGGCCCGGGGACGGCGGGCGGCTCGCCCTGCCGGCGGCGCCCCCCGCGCCCTCACGCGTGGCCGGCGCCAGGGACACGTCCGGGCAGGCGGAGGCCGAGGCCGCGGGGACGGCGTCGCCCGTGTGCGGCGGGTCCGGCTCCTCCATGGCTCACGCTGCGGCGCGGGGGGCTGTCCGCGGCTGCGGGGCCCGGCGCGGGCACCCCGAAGGCATCAGAGCGGCGACGGCGGCGGGCGCCCGGGCCGCGCTCCCGCCCGGCGGGGACGGAGGCGGCGGCAGCATCCCCGCGCCCGGGGAGGCTCCGTCCCCGCCTGGATCCGCCGGCTCGGCGGGCGGGCGGCTGCCGGTGCGTGTGCGCGTCCGTGCGCGCGTGTGTCCGCGTGTCTGCGCGTGTGCGCGTGTCCCACCCCGCACGCACACGCGCTCCGCTCCCGCACCCTACAAAGGCCGCCCGCTGCCCCCAGCCCCGCCGACCCCCGCGCCCGCCGAGGCCCGGGCCGGCCGCCGCAGCGCCGAGACGCCGGTGGGGGGCCGCGGGCGCTGCCCGCCCCTGGCCGCGGCCCGGCGGAGCTCCCCACGCGGAGCCCCGCAGGCCCCGGCGGCCGCGCGGCCGAGCCGTGCACGCGGAACCCGGGCCTGGGCACCCCGCCGGGAGGAACGCCGGCCCTGCCGGTTTCCATGGCGATGGTGCGGGAACGGTGCCGGCTGCCCGCCGGTGAGGCTCCGCGCCGGGGGAGCCCCGCCACCATCCCGCTGCCCCCCGCCTCGCCCGGCTCACGGGGTGCTGGCGGCGGGGTCCCGCCGGGCTCTCGCCGCCCCCAGGCGCGGCTCCGGGGTTGGGGGTTCCTCTGTGGGGAGCCCCGCGCGTTTCCCCATCCCCTCTGGCCCCGTGTCCCGCTAGTGCTGCCCTGCAGGGCCAAGCACAGTCACGACCCGCTGCCGAAAACACGAACTTGGGCCCTGCCAGCACACGTAGGGGCTGCGGTGGGTGAGCCACAATGTGGGAAGGGAGGGAGCCGTTGGGGTTGGCGTGGTCCAGATGCACAGACAAGAGATGAGAGTTAGCAGCAGAGCACTGCAGCAAAGCTCACACAGAGCCACAGAGGTGTCTGCTGCCCATCTTGCTCTCCGTGGATGGAAGCCACCCCACACAGTGGGCCACGCAGCACCAGTGACACAGCACCAGTCTCTCGGGGAGAGCCCCCGCCCCGTTCCCCAGGACGCCCACTTGTCCTTGCTCCCCAGCCCAGCTCCAGCCTTGTCCTGCAGCAGGACACGGTTTGGCCATCCCTCCGCTGCTGGGGATGCACCCCGCCTGCTGCATCAGCATGCGTGGCTGCGGGGTAGACAGTGTTTTGTAACACTGTTGCTCCGTTTGTGGCCATGGCTCCAGGTGAGGTACACGCAGGAGCCTCAGGTGGCTGGCATGCACGTTTCAGAGGCTGCTTTATGAGCACTGCCTGTGGGAGCTCACGGGCACACCCGGACGTGCAGGGTGCAGATGTGTCACCTACTGAAACAGATGCCACTGGCTTCGTGTCAGCTCTGCCTGAGCACAGACAGTGCAGACATCACCACCAACAGCAGTTTTCTCACCGCTGACTCTAAAGTCTGCAGATGACCCACTTAGATGTTGTGGGGAGTTAGCACCAGGTCTAACAGTCCCACATCTGGCAGCATCCTCGAAGCCTGCCATCGCACAAATCCAGCATCTCTGAGCTCTTCATTTTAAAGAGTGTTTATTGTGATGATCGCCAAGCTGGCCACAAGCAGTGAACAAAACCAACAGACCAGAGGGAAAATTTCACACAGCAGATCCCACCTACCCACATCTTCTGATACTTGCATATCTCCAATCACTAGCTCAAGTGATGCCCCCCCCCCCTCCATGAGCACTCAGGATGAGTCCCACTGCCTTCCACTGCCAGGAGGAGACCTGGAACCCCCTGGTCCCTGCCCATGACTGTTTTCCTCCCCAGGAGATGCCCCAGGCAGGATCTCCAGATGCTGCACAAGTGCAGAGCAAGGCCCAGGTGCTGCACAACTTGCTGACAAGACAGAACAAGAAGGTTTAATTAGCAGGACGCAAGAGCCAGCAGTGGGAAGGGAAACGTGCTGCTGATAAGATCATGTGGTTGCGAGCAGCGCACGGCACACGCTGCTCAAACAGCACAGCCTCCTTGGGAACCCTGCTCCGACATGTCTTATTTTGCACTTCCACTGCCATGTGCTGCTCACCACAGCAGTCTGCTTATCCCACCAGGGAACTGCTGCTATCACCAGACCTACTGTGCAGTTCTAGGCTTCTCCCGCTCACCAGTGCCAGACCCGCGTGGCTCCATGGTGCTCCCAGGACCTGCTGCCCTGGAGTATCAGGGGCCAGGGCCAAGCCAGGCACCCATTTTCTCCTCCCACAGTCCTACAGAAGACCCCAGTCAGGTGAGATGAAGTCAGGTAAGATGGTGGCGCATCAGTGGCATACACACTGAACCCATAGCCATGAGCTGCCCATCCCTGAAGAGACTGGATGCATCCTAGCTTCCTGAGCTTGGCAAGCTGGAGGTGCTCTTACTCCTTGGCCAGCCAGCTGGATAAATCAGGGCCATGGACCATCCTTAGGGAGGAAAGAGAAATCCATCTGAGTTATTAAACAAAGGCACGGTGGCTTGGGAGCTCCTTGAGCTGACTGAGTGAAGTCTTCATGACAGCTGTGGGGAAAAATTGCTACAGGCACCTCCAGTTACCCCTTGGTCCCCCAAGTCATGCAAGCACCTTCTGTGGGTCAATGCTCCATGTACATGAGATGGAGCAAAGTGTTTCCTTAGAAAGATACTTGAAGCTCTCCTAAGACAGAGGAAATGACAGGCTTAGGAAAAACAAACAATGGCACTGAGCAATTAATGAAAACCAGGTGACAGTAGGGAGGCCGAGATCAACAATTCAACCCTGGGAAGCTGAAAAAGGACTGCAGCAGAGCCCCCCAGCAGCACCCACTGCTCTCTAAAGGCCTCCAAGGAGCCAAGGTTCAGACACAGAGTGCACAGACCCCAGGGCCTCCTGCCCTCTTCCACTGTGGAGCAGCAAGAGTGGACATGCTCCATGGCAGAGAAGAAATAAGGAGCCAAACATTGACCCCAGGGCCCTCAAAAACCAGGGAGCCATCCCACAGGTTTTGAGCAGGACACTGATAACAGGATCCATTGGTAGCCTCCAGACAAGGTGAAATGAACCAGGACCAGGGGCTCCCCATGAGACTGCTCAGGGCAATTAAGACTAATTAGTGTCCTCGGTTGTCCTATCGACCTTCTCCTCTGCCTCAGGGGATGGAATTTGGTGGGACCATGAAGGATTAATGGGAGCTCCTGTAGCTCTCTGTGGTCTCAGCTGGGGAAGGAGGCCGAGGCTGTGCCAGCTCTGGGTGACCTGTGCCCTGCTGCGGGGGTGGTGGCACTGGGGCAGTTGGTGGGCACTGACCTGGTTCCATCCTCCTTTCCCGCAGGCCCCTGAGGACAGCCCCAGTGAGACCAGGACACATGGTGACACCAATGGATGCCCACTCTCCCAGCTGAGAACCTTGGCTTCTGCTTCGCACCTCCCTTGAACCATTCCAGGGCCACCAGGGCTGAGAGTTTGCTCTGGCATGTCTTGGTGCAGATCTGGGGAGGAGACATGAACATCTGTGATGCCCATGCTTGCAAGGATTTCCTGGGCACTGTTGCATGGGAAATGTGCATTTGTAGGACACAGCATTGTGCTGGGGGTGTGTGCATCCCTGGGCAGGCATGAGCACGTGGGCTGAGCACAGCATAGCAGGGACCACCAGGCTCAGGAAACAGCTAAAAGCAGCCCAGCAGGGAAGGGGATGAGATCAGCTGGGCGCAGGGCATGGTGCAGCCCCCCACAAATGTGGTGGCTCATGTTCTGCAGTATGGAAACCCCACAGCATGTGGGACTGGGGCATTTGTGTGGGTCTGAAGACAGTGGGGGAAGCCTTCCACTGCCCTCATGGCCCCGTTGGGCTGGGAGCTGCACAGCCGCCGCACGGCCATAGCATTGACCCGGGCGAGGAGAAATGTGCCGAGGTCCTTCAGAGACTGGCAGTTCCACCCAGTAGGGAATGGACACGTTTACTTGCAGGAACCAGCTGACATGCACTCAGCCCACAGGGAGGGCACTAAAAAAGGAGATGTGTTTAAAAAAAAAAAAAAAAAAAAAGTTGCAGTTTCTGTTTTGCTGCTCTCAGCAAGAAATATGTTTCCAACATCTCTGCAGGCAGTGAATGCTGGGTGGTTATAACATTTGTGACCATAATATTCATCAATCATAAGTATCCCGTATTTATGTTGCCTAATACTTACATATTCATTATTAGGAACGTGACCTTTCAAAACTTCTACGTATTAAAACTGTAAACTTGGGCTTTGTTTTCCTTTTAGGCACGCAACAAAATGAAAGCTGCTTAGGGCAGGCTATGCTGCTTCCTTGTTTTTTGTTTTTTGTTTTTTGTTTTTTTTTTTTTTATCTTTCCCAAGGCCAGGAGATGGGGAATCAAAGCCAAGCATGGGGATGCCCACAGGTGTTTGGGAACTGACATTTGGGCACTGGGGACCTAGAAAGCCAGAACATGGGGACAACAGCATGGATGGGCTGTGTGTGTGTGGGGACAGTGACCACAGGAGCGTCTCATTCCCTCTCTATGTGAAGGTGGCAGGGCTGTGGCAGGATGTGGCCACTTTGCCATGAGCCTGGACGGACACGGGGCGCAAGTCACACTGTGTGGTGCTGGTGCCCCTCGTACTGTTTCTAACACCCCTGAGCCCCCCCCAGGCCCTGTCCCCGTGCAAGCTTGCAGTGCCCCCCAGCTGCTGGCCATGGCCTTGGGGAACTGCAGGTGTCTTTTTCCAGTTTTTGCGTTTCCCAATAATAGAATAAAAAAGACAAAGTCCACAAGTCAACACTGAAAGAGTTTTATTTAGCAGCATCCTGCCATTGTGCAGCCATGCAAAGCTATTCGCCAGCCCCCCCGCCTCTCCCCACCCGCACATGGCCACCACAACCCAGCTCCCCACAGGACTTTGCCATCCATGACCTGAAGATGGGGCAGAAAAGCACAAATCGCAGGCTTTGCTACCTACCTGTCCCCTCAGCCCCATGTCCCAGGCGTGCTGGCTTGGTGGCAGCAGGGACGGTGGTGGTGCTGGCGCCAGCCTGTCCTTGGCTCCCCAGCCGTGCACAGCTGGTGGCCAGCTCGCAGGTGGCCGGCAGTGCTCTCTTCTCCGTAGCCCACAGTACACTCATCCATAAAGTAGGAAACACTACACCCTGCAGTGCTGTTTAGTAGTGCTTTCTACTTTATGGGTGACTGCACTGTCTCTCAGTCGGTGTCGGCGATGCTCTCCTCCAGCGACGTGGCCTCTTCCGCCTGCACCCCGCGTGCCTGGCCGTGGGGATGTTTCTGTGTCAGCATGGCCGGGGGCGCGAATGGCAGGGCTGGCTTTGCCCTGGGGACAGGGAGCTCCTGCTGGCATCACGTCCTGCCCTGGGGAACCGTGCCAGGCACAAGGGACATCCTCACCTCATCCCCATGGGGGAGATCCTGCCTGGTACCCCTGAAACCCCACCCTGGGCACAAAGGGGCAGCCTCGCTTTACCAGCCACTGTACCTCCTACACCATCATTCCCCCTCAAGCCCTATCCTGAGCACAAGGGACTCTGTCACCTTGTCCCCAAGGGGGGGTATCCCACCTCAGACCCCTTTCTGCCCACAAAGAACACCCTTGCCTTGTCCCCACTGGAGGGGATCTCACCTCAAACCCCACCATCCCCTCTCAAACCCCATCCTGGGCAAAGATAGCCTCTTTGCCTTACCCTCATAGGGAGACCCTCATCTCATCCTCTGCCCTGTTCACAAAGGTCCCCCTTGGACTCTTCCCAAACTGAGGTTGAGCTGCTCCCCTAGAGTTGTCTCCCTTGACAGGAAACACCCCACCTTAAACTCTGTTGTTGTCCTTCAAACCCCATCCCTCGCCTTGATCTTAAGTTTGAGATCCCACCATAAACTCCCTCATTGTCCCTTGAAGCCTATCAGTTTCACAGAGGAACCCTTTGCCTCATCCCCATGGGGGCACTCCACCTAAATGCCACTCAGGTCACAGAGGACTCTTTTTGCCTCAGTCCCATCGTGGAGATCCCACAGCAAAGCCCATCTGGACCAAAGACCCCTTGCCTTGCGTTGTTCCCATGATGGAGACACCACCTAAATTCCACTGTGGTCACAGAAGACTCCTTTACCTTGGCCTCATGGTGGAGACCCCATCCCCATTACAGGGACCACCCTTTAAAAGTCCCCATCTCATACTGCCATTCCTGTCACCAAAGTCCCCCTTGCCCTGTCTTATTGTGGGAATCCCACACTCTGTCCCCTCCAGAGAAGTCACCCTTTCCATGGGGCCACAGAAGTGCCATGGACCGGAGGCTTCCCAGGGACCTCCACCTCTCCCCTGCCTGCCACCCCTATGGAGACCCCCTCAATGTCCCCGTTGCCCTTCAGGCCACATGGCAGGGGACACCAGGCAGCCCCCGTGGCCATACAGAGCCATGCGCCCCACAGTGACCTCAGCCCTGTGCCCCCCGGAATGTCTCCAGTGCCCCCCAGAATGGCTTCTGTGCCCAGCAGCAGCCTCACCTATCCCCACCAGCCTCTGCATCCTCTGCCTCCTGTCCTGCTGGAACTGAAATCTCCTCGGTGGCACTTCTGCTTCAGGCTCTTCCCATCTCCTCCCGCCCACCACTGCAGCGCCTCCTCCCTGGGGGGGACCCTCTTACCCATGGGGTGGCCCCCAGCACCCACTGTCCCCCTGGCAGCAGGTGGGGGCCATGGCCCCAGGACCTCTCCATGCCCCCACTGCTCCTTGAGCACCACGTGGGTGCCATGCTGCTGGCTGGGTCCCTCCGTACATTACCGGGTTGGGGCGCAGGTGGCCCATGCTGGGTGCCGGTGCTGCGGGTGGGTGCTCTACAGGGTGCTGGTGGCCAGGGAGCAATGGGCCCCTGCAGGGAGCGGGGCTTCTTTTAACCCCATCCTGCCCACGTGGCCCCGACCACAGGAAGAGCCGTAGCTGCCGAGGAGATAACGGTGCGCGGTCCCACCCAGCGCCACCCCACAGCCTGACCGCAGCCGGCCCAGCCGTGGGGCGAGGGGCGGCCGCTGCCGAGCGCCGGAAGCACCGGGGGCCGTTGCAGAGCAGCCGGTTACGCTCTCCTGGGCTTTGCTGTGCTGAGCAACAAACATGTTTGTGCAAAAAAAAAAAAAAAGTCTGCTTGCACGGGATGACAGCAACCATGTCCCCCCCACCCTGGTGCAGAGGCTGGGGACAGCTCCACGTGGCTCCACTGTGTCCCCTCACCCCATCTTTGCAGAGGGAGCATGACATTCCTGAAGACAGACATTATAGAAGGGTTGGTAGCCCTGGACGAGGTTCTGCAGGATTTTGGGTGCTGCAGTCTCCCAGCCCCATGGCAGGAGCGCAGCAGGAGACAATGTGGCTGCCAGCAGGCTGCAAGCCCCAATCCTGCTCTTTAGAAAATGTGTTGCCCAAGAAACCTCCCTGTGCTTTTCCCCCATGCACTGTTCTGCAATACCAGACTTCCTCCAAGCCTGAGGAAGCCATAACGGCCAACAGGAACACGAGGCCCCCAAAAAGAAAATGAAAGCCAGCTATGCAGGGAGGTCACACGCTTCTTGCAATGCTGGCTTGCAGGCTGGAGCTGTGCAGGGGCAGCCGTCACCGCCTGATGGCACCGGGACAGGAGCAAGCTCCAGCAGCAGTTTTCCAGTCAAGGTCCCATATCACAGAAGCCATCTCCAAGCCACATGCAATTTCCTCACTAAGCTCTACAGCAAAGAGCTGTGTGTCTGGTGCAAGGGTTGTCTCCCAGCCTTGCTCTCCTTCCGCTGCCACTGAGAAGCACAGAGCAGAGGAAGGGAGCATGGCCAGGAGCAGTCTTCGCACCCACCACAGAGCTGGGGAAGGTCAGCCAGTGCTACATGAAGCTGTCCATTAAACCAGATTAAAAACTCTGAGCTAAATCCCCAAAACTGACTGTAAATGAGAGTGCGTTGGTCCATGGGATGAGTTTCACATGGCTGTGCAAAATGCTCACTTTAGGACATTGCCGTTCATTCTCTACGTCGATAATCTGGGAGGAAATATAAAAAAACATTACTAGCAAGGTTTGCAGAAGGCAGAGAAGAAGGAAAGTCAAAATCAACCGAGCCACTGTACAGTCAGCAGTTGTTTGAGTTTTGGCCTGCCTGAACATGTTTGGATCACAACAGGTAGAGGGGGTTTTGCTGTGAAACCCTTTCCAAACTGAGGTTGAGCTGCTCCCCATAGAATTGTCTCTCTTTGTACATGCCGTTCAGCATTTGGTGGCTCAGGGCTGGGACCCCAGCGGCTGGCCTGGCACCAAGTCCCCGGCCCCTGAGTCACCCTCACATACTGCCTGTGGGACTCTCACTGCTGTGGCTGGGCCTGGTGCTGCCCGGACCCACTGCCCTCTGCTTACACCCCACATGCCTGGGGCAGAGACCTCTGCCCAGGGGTGCCCCACAGAGATCCCACATCTCCCCATTGCAATATATATCCCTGGGCTGAGGACATCTTGCTCATCAGACCCAAGGGAGAATCTCTGCCTTGCTGAGGCACGTGTTGAGCATCTCCTTGCTGGCAGCAAAAGCAACCACGTGTGTGGCTGTCCCCATGTTGGGCTGGGCTGGGCTGGCAACCTCCTGAGGTCTTCTCCTGCCTGAATTGCTTCATAACTCCTGGGGACATCTGAAATACTTGAACAACAATTTGGGTGAGGATAAGGTGTGATCAGGTCATTCCTGACCCAAAGACTCTCCCCCCCCCCGCCCCGCCAAGAGTCAGCACCCCATCCCTGAGGTGACAAGCCAAGCCAAGGGTGCTGTGGGGTGGTCCCCAGTGTGGTGGGGTGCTGTCACAGGGGGCAAAGCCACCACTGTGTGGTGAGGGGGGGATGCTGCCAGCTGTCCGTCGGAGCCGGCCCGTGCTCTGATACCAAAGTAAAGGAGCATTTGTCCAAGCTACTGGAGGCAGCTTTGTCCCCAGGGTGCTGCTGAGGGACTTTCCCCTACGCTGCAGGGCTGAGGCCACACTTCTCGTGGCGTGCTTTGCTCTGATGACAAACCTGCCCCTGCTGAGAACAGGGGGCTGGGCTGGGTGAAGACAGGCACTGAAGCTCTTGAAGAAGACCTTTTCTCGGAGGAAAGGTCCATTTAATGCTAATGGTGTTGCAAGGTGAGAGGGAGTTCATTTCCTGAAGGAGGCAGCTGGGAGAGACCGTTCTCAGTTCTCAAGCAAGATGTCAGGGGGAGGGTGAAGCATGTGTCTGGGAGCGATGATGGTGCTGGGGGATGCTGGGGCCCAGGGAATGCAGCAGGGCAAGAAGCCGAGTCCCCAGAATGGGGCTCCTGGCTGCCTGTCGCCTGCCCCATGTGGATCCAGGTCCCAGGAGCTATTCCCCCACAGGGGGCCCACAGGCGCCTTCCCAGCAGGGAAGTAGGGGAGGAGACGCTTCCTCTTTCCCCGCCTGGTGCAGCACAGTGTGTCTGGGAGAACATCATATTTTGGGTCTCCGAAGCTGGTTTCCTCCTCCAGCAGCAGCCATCTGCTGCCTTCTCTGTTTCTCCAAAAGAAGGAAATCAGCAGATCTGGTTACTTGGGTTGAGATGAGGAGGTCTGAAAGTCTCCAGCTGATGATGAACTCACCACATCCCCTGGCCATTGGTTAATTTTACCGACCAGCAAACAAGGCTACGGGAGTTTCTAACCCAGGCCTTGCAGCCCAGTCACTGTTCCCTCTGCACTCCACACGCCCAGCCAAAATAGCTGCCAAAGGGCTGAGATCACAACAGACTTTCTGGGTTTGGTGTGGGGAGGCAAAAATGGCTGCATTTCCTCCTCATTGGACCTCAGGAGAGCACCCAGCCCCCAGCACTTCCAGGTCCTTCTCTGCATCCTTGGGTGCTCAGGGACCTGTGGTGGTCCCCAGGGTGTCAGCTGCTGCAGCCCCCAAGCTGTACCAATTCCTGCAGTGGCAGCAGGACGTGGCACCACTCCCCAGCTGTGCTCATGCCTTGCCTTGTCTCAGGGTGCCCAGCTGTGGCTCAGACACCCACAGCATCCCCCTGCTCCCAGGTGCTACCCACTTTTTGTTCCTTCCTGAGCATTAATGGTACATGGATGCCACCAGCCACTGTCCCTGCTCCCTGCTGCTGTTGCTTTTCCAGTAACTCTCACAGTATCTGTGAGCACAGGGGAGCGGGTGCCGGGGTTTGGGGGGCAGCAGTGCTGTCAGCTCCAGCATGCAGGCAGGGGGAAGGGCCCTTGTCAGGCCACGCAGTCAGGGCGCTGCAAAAGCGCTGATATTTCTTATCGCGCCTTGCAGCAACTTCCCCTCCTCGCCTGCGGTTGCAGCGCTCGCTGCACGCAGGGGAAGTGGCGGCCAGGCTGGCTGCCTTCAGCTCTGTGCTATGTTTAAAGGAGCCGTACTGCTTGATATCTATGTTGGAGGAATAGGAGGAAGAGGAAGGGGTGATCTCAACCAAATCCTCCTTGACCCCCCATCTAGGCCTTGGGTCCACAGCTTCAGTGACTTAGGCAAATGGGAGCATCTCTTGGCCACCATTCAGAAGTGCCTGCTAGACCCCGATGGAACCAAAGTGCCTCCCGCATGTCACACTGAAGCCTAATGATTACATTCCCTACACAAGCCACTGGCTTGCCTGTCAGAGCATGGAGCAGCAGCACAGAATGGAGAACAGGGAGCAGCACAAGGAGCAGCCCCCAAAAATCCTTGCTGGGACGGAGGCTCCCATGGCCCCTATCTTGGCAATGCTACTGGGGCCTTGCTGCACCAACAAGTCAAGGGTACCACTGCTAGCTCCTGGGAACTTTTTGGACAGGAAGAGCATTGACTGCCGCCCTCCTGTGGGGCACTCTTTTGTCCAGCATAGCCAGGACAAGGAAGAGCTGCAGCACCTCCACGCCCACTGGAGAGGGGCTGGGTTGGGGTGGGATCCATCACCAGCTCAGCCCCAAGCCACCCCACAGCTGCCTGTGCTCTGTCCCTCTGCCTGCGCTCAAGGCAGGGGACAGGACCCAGGAGACAATGAGCTTGCATCCCCAGAGAAACCCGCACCAGCACCAGGGGACACCCCAAGCAACCCAACAGAGCCCAGAGGTGCTCTGCATCCCTAAACCCACACCCCGCCACTTCTGAAGCACCGGGTGCTGGGCACGATGCTGGTGTGGGCCACCAGCAGGGACTGGGTGCTGCTGGCCTGACCCCACGGCCCAGTAGCAAGCATGGGGCCGGGCTGGGAGCGCGGCCGTTGGGAGTGAGTCAACCAGAAACTGCCGGGTGAAACAGGCCGCGAGCAGGAGGCAAATGAGAGAGCGAAGGGAAACCTCAAAAAGCTGAAGTGACGCGCTGGGGCGGGCGCGGAGGACACGGGGGTGAACGCGGTGCCTCACTTTGCCCATATATAGACAAATTGCAGCTCATCTGCACCAATGACAAGTGCGGGACCGTTGTGCTGGCGCCAGCGGGGCACAAAGTGCCCCGTCATTTTCCATGTCACCTGCCACAACCAGCCCGCAGGTGGGGGAAGGGGTGGCAGGCCAGGCCCCACTCCCCTTATGGGCCCTGGTGCTGCACGGGCCCCATCCCTGCAGGGCAACACCAGTTTCCCCCTTCTTTGCCTCTGTTCAAGGGTGGCACAACCACCTTGGGAGGCCCTGGGCACCTTTGGGTCTCTGTTGTGTCCCCAAGAGCCAGAGAGCCTGTGTGGGGCTCAGGCACCCAGGACTGTGTGGGTGATGTGGAGACAGTGGCATCAGAGCCCATGGCCTGGCTGAGGGGCTGGACAGGGCAAGGGAGATATGGGGAATGGGTGCTGGGGCCTATGTGGGTGGTAGACGCCATCCAGCTCCATGACCGCCTGAGATCGGTTATAGGCACATGAAACGCCTGAGTCTCTCCACTTGGAGGACACAAGGCTGTGCACCCACCATCAGGACCAGCTGCAGGACTGGGGTTGCCACCAGGATGCAGCAGGAGGTCCAAGAAACAGGGGATGGGATAGACATTGTCAGGCTCCAAAATCCCTCCTGTGACTTCGTCTATGTGGTCCTGCTTGCCCGTTTACCCTAAGGAAACATGCCCTCAGCACTCCCAGCAACCTCCACTATTGGGGTAAGACCTCTCTCTGCCCCATCAACCCTTGGCATCTCCCTTTCCTCTGACACAGAGCTGTGGAGGCAGAGTGGGGAGGTGGGAGGTCTGCCTGGAGAGGTTTGGGACCCTCCAGCAGCTTCTCTCATCCCTCTAGCCATGAAAACCCCAACCCTGTGGGCAGAGCAATGGATTCAGGTGTCTCCCATTAAGTACCTGACCACTATGTTGCAGATAGCACCAGGCATGTGAGCAGTGGCAGCCCAGGAGTGGCAACCCCTTCTTCATAAGTCCTTTGCAGGCCTGCTTCAGGAGCTGATGGCCCACCAGCCTGCTTCTTCTCCATAAAGTCTCCTCCTTTCCTCTGTGTTTTGTGAGGGGCAAACACCCAGAGACCCTAATGTAAATCACAGCCCAGCATTTCTGTCTGCCATGGCAGGGAATGCATCCCAGCTCCTTACTTGTTCACCTCCACCACTGGCATACCAGGAGGCTCTTTGGTTTCAGCACGTGGAAGCTGTGCCTCATTTCTGCCATGCTTCAAATGCTTTCTCATCCGCCCACACCACAGAAACTTGTGCACCCATCCTCTCGTGCCATGGTTACCGTAACACCCCCACACCTCCACCTCCACAGTCCCTCCAAACTGATGCTGCCAACATCCGCAGGTGAGCGTCCTCTGGTCCTCACCACATCAGACATGCTTGAGTGCCTCACTGGCTCCAACCAGCCCGCCCTGGCTGGGGGTGATGGGTGGGACAGTGCTGCACCCCCCAACCTCAGACCTCCAAGTTAACAGCTCACAGCCTCGGCTTTGCTGCCCTCACTCCAGCATGCATCCCACAGGGTACCAGCTCAGGCCACCTTCCCCTGCACTGTTGTCTGGCTCTCTGCCACTCAGCAAGGAAAACAGCTTTGACTTGGGGCTTTCGTATCTGTCTTGGCACCTACAGCCAAGGGTCCTGGCACCCTGTTCATTAACCTGTATGTGATCAGACTCCCAGCACCCCAGACACACAGGGATGGTTGAGTTCACAAGCTGGAGGGCACATCCAGCAAGTGACGGTGGGAGAGGGGATAGCGCAAAGTGCGACTGATCCTGCCAAGCTGTCCCTGTGCAACAACTCTGTCTCCTGGCCTTAACATGAGCAAAGAGGTGACAAACAGGCTGCACGGTACATACAGAACATCTGTAGGAGCAAAGAAGGGGGCAGAGGTGGGAGCTCCCACCCTGCCTTGCCCACAGCCCCTGCAGAGATAAAGTGAGCACAGCTGCCTGCAGCTCGTGACTCCTCTCATCTGCAGTCACTCGCCTGGGCCCAGCTCACCTACAAGACCCTTGACAAATGCACACCACACTGGTCCCAGGGCTCCCTGTGCCGCACATGAAGTCCTGTCCCTGTCCCTGCACGTGAAGCGGGGAGAGGGTCCCTCACAGGTGGGAGCAGTGTGGCTGGGCATTTCCCAGCACAGCCGGCAGCTGCCTTGTGTAGAGCCACCGTGTGCTCTGCGGTTTTGGAAAGTCACTTTTTTTGCCCAGAGGGAGAGCCAGGTATCGGTTCTCAAAACCCGCACGAAGAAATCCACTCACTCGTGCTTCCTGCCGGTGCTGCTGGGGCTGTGGGCGGCCCCTGGCCCCTGGCCCCTGCTGCCCTCCCCAGCCCCCGGCAGCTCCCGGGAGATGCCCGAACACGGGCAGAGCAATGTCAGCCCTGCAGCCCGCAAGCCTGGCTGAGATATTTTGGCGTCATTTGCTGCAGGGGGTGGAGCCATCTTGAATTGACTCAGATCCACAGCTCTTGACGCTTTCTCTCCCGATTACAGCCCAGGCTGCCGCTGCACATTTTTCCTCTGATTTCTTCAGCATGAGAGCTCCATGCCCTACTTTTCTCAGCAAATAAAGCTCTGCATCCATTTGCCTTTGCTGCTATAAAGCCCCGGCAGCTCTGAGGCTGGCATCTAACTGAAATGCTCACTTCAGGCACTTTGCAGAGGTCCAACGCTCAGCTCAAACAGCCTGGGAGCAATGAATCATTTGGGCAGTGTGGGCTGGGAGATGCAGTGTGCATGTGGGTGAGTGAGCAAGCTAGCAGGGAAGAGGCTCGGCTCACCAAGCCAGCCCAATTACAGGCACCAGGTTCTCAGAAGCACTGCAATGTGCTGCAGGCAGAGGAGGCGCAGCTCCTCTGGAAGACCACCAGCGTCCGGCCAGCTTGCTGCGCTGTTCTGTCTCTATTCCACTTGCACTGCAGCTCCTGCCAGACTTCACTCTGTATAATCGAGGGTGGCTGCACTTCCTAGCAAGAGGCGAGGTATTTGTGTGGTTTACAAGCCCCCTCACCTTCCCCGAGAGGCACAGTGACAATGCATGCTGTTCCTTGGGAGTAATTTCCTAAGTGAAATCTCAGTCCTGGGCGGTGAGTTCCTGCAGCTTCCCATGGAGGGGGACGTGAAGCACAGTGCCCACAGACCCACACCCGGAGCCCAGCTGAACAAAACCCTCACTGCCTGGGGCCCTGCACAGGAGATGCACTAGAAAATGAAGACGTGTCTCAGGTCTTTCTTGCTCAGGTTCATCTCCAGCAGCTTCACTCCCCACCCGTCACCAGGCTCCCGCCCTGCTCCACAAAGCCGTGCTGCCACCCTGTGGCACTCGAGCTGTGAGGCTTCAAGGACTGGGCCGGGCCAGAACAGCTGTCCTCTGCTGGCCTCTCAGCCAGACCATGCACAATCTCCTTCCAGGCTGGCTACAGCCAAAAATCTCATTCCCCAGCTCCACCTGCCTCAAGATGGAGAAAGAACCATCCAGCTTGTCCTCCTGGATTCATTTTAAGCTGAACCTCGTGAGCTCTCATCAACCTCATACAGCAGCTGGGATGGTGCTAACTGCAGCTTTCCTGAACCTTTCTTTCTGCATGGGACAAGTGTATCCCAGGGGGATCCCACCGCACCCTACGCCTCTCACTGCAAAGCTGGTCCAAAAACACCCTCCAGGGCCCAAAGTCTCCATCTTGACACCCAGCGAAGTCATGCCTTGAGCCTGACAGGACACTTGTACCTCTCACCCTCAGGCCTGACCTTGGTGTTTCCGAGGTCCATCTCCTGACCAGCCTCTGCAACCACGCAAACCTGGAGGGCAATTTTCAAGTAACTTCAGTGATCTGGACATTCACCAAGGAGGTGTGAAAGCTGGGTTCAAGACTCCTCTGTCCCAGGACTTGAACGTGCTGCTCCATCTTTGCATGGTAAGGCTCTGTCCCCAGCCATAGGCATTTCTGCCACAAAGGACTCAGCTCTCACCACCAAGGTGATCTGCAATAGGAGGTGTGCAATGGACCTGGGAGCAAGTCAGCAGAGACTGACTGCAGCATTGCGTCTGAAAGGACTGAAGAAAAATGTGGTTTAAAACATCTTTCTCAGCGGTCTTCGTTAATGCAGCAGCTCCACGCAACCACCCTCTGCTCACAGCAGGCAGCATGTTTGCTCCGAAATTCTGTGGGAAGCTGTGCTTTGACCTGCAGTGTGAGTCTGGGCCAGCTCTACAAACCAGAGCAGGACAAAAAGCACATTGCCTTAGTACTCCTGTTGACACTCCCCAACAGCGATGCACTCCCTTTGCTGAAGCCACTTTCCTCCTAAATCAGTCATCTTTCAGGTTTTATCAGTTTTCCAGCATCTGTTTACAGAACACAAGAATCAGGCTTTTCAGCTACAGGATTATTTCAGAGGAAAAAAAAAAAAAACAAACAAACTTATTTCACAGAGGTGCTGATCTAGGACTCTGCTCTTGCACAAACCACCTTTGTGATTGGCAGCTGCTGCTGAACTGGAACAAAAATTAGGCAAGCGCCATCTCTCAGGAACAGAAACTATTCAAGCTGAAAGTCCCAACACACCGTGACATCGAGAACTTCACAAATGCTAGACTGGATGGGTGTTTTCACGCCTGCTTGTGGAAGCAACAACAATCCCTCCTCCTATAAGGCCTGGTGCTGCCTCCCAGCCACGCTAGCAATGGGTTCAGCAGGCTCTGGAGGCCACCAAGAGCAGATCCAAGGTCCTTCAAGTCTGCTTCCACATTCATTCTGCAGGACCCTGCAGGCCCAGGGCACTGTGACCTCCATATAACAACCTCCACGTGGAATACTCTACATCACCCTACCTATTCCATCCAGCCATGAGACATATGGGACAAATTGCAAGTCTGCTCACTCCTAGTAATGGACACCCCAATTCAGCCAAGTTCAGGATCCTCCTCTAGAGATGGGAATTGGGTCCATGCTATACAATGGTTGTTGTAGGCTCTGAACTGCACCAGCAGTGTGGCAGGCCCAGCACTGAGTACAAAACCCTTCCTCATACATCTGCACTCAGTGGTAGGTGAAACTTGTGACTGAGAATACAAGATGGACTCAATTCTGACCAAGCACCATGTTTTATTGAAATATTTACAGATGTGTCCCAGCTCTCTTCTTACCCATGGTAATTATAAAATGTTTGTGCATTAACATTAAACACCTCTTTCCCAGTCTCTTTCAAGGATCTAACAGATTTTTATGGTCTTCGTCGTCAGACAGCAGTGTGACTGAGTCCATAGGTATTTCTTGCTGGCTCAGCAAGAAAAGCTGAGCCAGCAAGCTCCCTCTGAGTCCAGGTTCATTTTCCCACATACTACAACTAAAAGGTTTCAGAACAGCGCCCCACATGCCAGTTGCTCCTCCAAACTGCCCAGTGGAGCACCAGGGAATCCTCCACACAGCACAAGAGCCCCTTAGGTTTTTATAGCTGTGTCTCGGGACTTGTAAGCCACACCACGGCTCTTCAGCTCTCGGACGATCCCTGCAGCAAGGAGACAAACACATTTCAGTATTCTCTAGGAGAAGCCCTAAAAAAATCTGATTGCTGTATCATGTAGCCTTCACTGCAGAGATTAAGAACTGAACAATCTTCTTCTCAGTTTCTTCTAACACTTTGTAAACTTCACTGTTAATAGTGAAGTTCCCTCTTCTGATTTAAATGCCTAGACAGAGCTCCCAGACATCAACTCTCACTTTGCTTTGGGAAAGAACTGAGTAGACATTTTGTTTACATTATTTTCTACCTGCAGATGTCTGAATATTATGACCATACTGCATGGGCCAAGCTCTTAATGTAATTCTTAAACCTCTCAGTCATTTCCATGACTTGTCTACACGTTCCACCTTCTCAGTAACCCTGTAAGAAATGACAGCAGAATAGCATCATGTGGTTCAGGATAGCTCTCATCAGCACCACACACCAGGGACAGACAAATGACAGCCTTCAAGGCCCTTGAGTGCAGTCTCTCAGTGGTTCCTGCATTCCCCAGTTCTCTCTCACCTCTGCCTGCGATATGAAGATGCCACACACTCTAACCAAGGCCAAAGAGCATCTCCTACATGTACCCTCTCCTTCTGCCCTGTGCTCCACGTTGTGCTCTGCCTGCAGCTGCATGGAGCACATGCCATCACTTGCTATGTTCCACTTGTTTCAGATGTGTCCAAAGCTGTGCCAGGAGGCTTCAAACCTCATGATGTTCCACCTCTCCCAACACAGACAGCGGAACTCAGGTCAGGGCTTAGGATTCCAGACAAAAGCGTGGCTTTTATACCAGAGATGTGAGATTGTAGTACTCCTAGGAAGGGGCTCAGGTTAGATGTCTGATCAAGGACTGTGGACAGGACAGGGCCTCTTGTCCAAATGGAAAGTATAATCTCTGCTTTATGAAGGTAAGGCCAACTTGCTGCATACTCTGTTTATAAATGAATAAAACCCATCATAGCTTAACAGTGCAGTATTACAATGGAAGGGGTATCCGCTCAACCATCCTTCTCAAGATCATTTTTCAAACAGCACCCTTTTCTGCACAACTCATTTTCATGGACAAACCTTTGTGTTCCCCTGTAGCTGAACAGTTTGAAATGTGCCCACTTTCGGTAGTCATCCTTTAATCACAGTTTATCACTTTGATGCTGTCCAGTATCACAGGTTTTATTCAACAGCATTTTAATATCAACTTCTGGCAGACAGACTGCTGAATGACTCCAGGTAGAAAACCTGTCTACAGAACACCTGAACCCAGCCTCCCATTTAAAGTCTTTTTGCAGTCACCTGGCTAATCCTTTCACCCACATGGTGTGTGCTGTGTTTGTAACACACCGTGTCTACTGAATCCCTAAATGCTGAT
This sequence comes from Aythya fuligula, assembly GCF_009819795.1. NCBI lineage: Eukaryota > Metazoa > Chordata > Aves > Anseriformes > Anatidae > Aythya > Aythya fuligula. The sequence continues at coordinate 717,366 of NC_045578.1, forward strand.
TTTATCACATATGGCATAATACAATCAAGAGTGTAACTGGCTAATATACAATGCTTAGTATACAGAATAAGCCATCAGTTGCCATCCGTGCAGGAGTGCCTTACACAAGCCGGCAGCATTACCTTGGGGAAGGCGGCCAGTCACAGACACTGCATATACACCCGGCTTGAAGTTACCTGGGGGAAAGAAAACACTGAGATTCTCTGCATGGCAACAGCCAGATGGGCAAAAGCCCCCACCAGCCTCAGCCTGCACAGATGCCCCCTCATCCGGAACAGCAGCCAGAAACCCCTGCAGCAACCCAAAGAACAGCTCCCACTGCCCCAGAGAGGGGTCTGCTGCAGAACAGTTTGCTCCTGTCCAACCCAGGAGGGAGAGACACTCACTGATGCGCTGCCACTTGGAGACCCAGCTGTCCTCCGGGCTCATCATCGCAATGATCCTGTGGGAGAGAGGGGTGTGAGGGAATCTCCCAGCCAAAGTGCCATGGCACTGGGGCTGCCGAGCAGCCCCTGATCACGGCCCCACTCACCCGTCGAAAGAGGAGCTGGTGCAGTCGTAGACCATCTCGCGGTTGCCCTTCATCTGCAGGTAGGCATCGCAGTTGTCGCAGCCGTCGTACTCGAACTGGTCGATGGTCTGAGGGGGACTAAAGCGTCAGCGCAGGGACAGGCCGGGGACAGGAGGGGCTGCAGCCGGCCGGGGAGGGAGGGGAGAGCCGGGCAGCGCCGGCGGGAGCGAGGGAAGCCAGTGCCGGGGCCGAGACGGAGCCCCGGGCCCGGCGGAGCGCGAAGGAGGCCCGGGCAGGCGGAAGAAGGGCCGAGCGGGCGGGCCGGGCCTCGGCCGGCGGAGAGGGGCCCGGGCCGGGACAGGGAGGCCGAGGCGGGGCGGGGGGAGGCGCGGGCGGGGCCGGGGGGGGCTCGGGCCGGGCGCACCTTGACGAGGGAGCAGAGGAGGCAGGCCCGGAGGTGCCGCAGGTCCTTGGGGACGGTCTCCAGCGCCATCCCGCCGCCGCCGCCGCCGCCGCCGCGCAAGCGCAGGACGGGGCCGGGCCGGGCCGGGCCTGCCCGTGGCGGCTGCGCCCAGCCGCGGCCCCGCAGGAGGGCGGCAGAGCGCCGCCAGGGAGGGACGGAGGGGGAGAGGCCGCGGGCAGCGCCGCACGCCGGGACCGCGGCCGGGCCGAGAGGAGCGGGGAGGGCGGGCAGAGGCGAGCCCGGGAGCCGCTGAGGGGCCGCGGCCTCGGGCCCGGCGGGAGCCGCCCGCAGCCCAGCGGCGGGGCCGGGCTCTCGGGGAGCCGAGGCCGGGCCGGAGGTCGCGGGAGCTTCGAGGTGCCGGAGGCCCGCTCTGCCTGCTGCAGCCCCGGGGGACGAGGCCTCGCCCCGTGCCCTGACCTCGGCGGTGTTTGCAGCTCCCCGCGCTCGCTGGGCAGCGAGGCTTCACCTGGCCGGCTGCGGCGGCAGCCACGGGTTGTCAGAAACAACTCACTTGCGTGGCGTGGCGAACAGGCGCTTGTTTCCAACACAAACTCGTCTTGGTACAGAACAAAAACACACGAGCAGACATGATACGTGGATAAATATATTAGTAAATAAATATATTTCTGAGCACATCAGCATATTCACACATCTTTGTTTCTATCAGACATAAATACACAGTTCTGCATATATATAAAACCTATTCCGTTTTGGGTCATAATTTATTCTCAAGCCCCAAGAGCTAGGACAGACTCAGAAAAACAAAACTTATATTCACATTTCAAAAGGATCTGAACTTTAGAGAAGGGAGGAACAGAGGCTCTGTGCAGAAATGGAGGAGGTCCAGCCAGCCTAGGCACTCTGCCCACAGCAACCTAACTCGGTGGGGTTGAAGGTCCTGGGAAGAAAGGCATCCCCGAGGAAGGACCGATGGCTTGGTTGTGGATAGAGTGAGTTCAGGATGCTCTGGCTTCCATCAGTTTTCAGCTGGGTCTTTGGACTCAATGAAGGAAAATGAACTGTTTCATTGCAGTGATACTGAAGACATTTAGTGATGGAGCCTAGGGGTACTGACCACTCAAAAGTATCACTTAAGACGTGAGATATGCAGGAACTGAGAGGAACCATTTCCCATTTTCTCAGATGATACTTCTTCTCTTGTAGGCAGCCAAGGATTGTAGTCCATTTACAGAAGAGGATTCAAAAAACACCTTCCTATAGAATTCCTCCCTCTCTTCCCATCTGAGAACCCGCCTAGATAGACCTGCACACTCTCACAGGAAGCCCCATGGAGAGGGCCTAGCATCTGAGATGTCTGTTTTCTGGATGAAAAGTAGCAGCAGAATAAAAATCAGAAAATGAAAACACTTTCAAGTGGGCGTTGCCCTGCACAGCCCAGTAATACTGCAGTAGGGAGTGGAAAGGGTTTGCTAGTACTGACCACTTTCTCCAGTAACCTTGGGACTTGCTGCAGACTCAAGAGTTCTCCTTTTTTAAGGATAAAGAAGAAAAGAGAAAAAGTACTTTTAGACTGCCAACTAGACACTCATTCCTTTGAGGCAGTGAAATGCATCCCTGGAGGCTCTCAGCCTTCCTGACTCCTAAAGAAACCAGTGTGAGCACCCTGACTTCAAGACACCCCCCTCTTTAAAGTCACCTTGAGCCCTCTAGATGGCCAAGGATGTAGGGAGCTGGTTGAGAGGAGCCATGTGCCACATACACAGAAAGTTGAACTGGGAGAATCTAGACCCTCTCCTGGCTTTATTATTATTATTGTTATTTTTTTTTTCCCTCTAGTTTAAGACAGACTTTCTTGCAAGGGATAAAACAAGAAGAGACCGAAAGGGTTAGAGTATAATTCTGCTGTTTTTTTTTTTTTTTTTTTTTTTTTTTTTTTTTTTTTTAATGTGACAAATTCAGCTTTTCTCTAGACTCAGAGGTCCTGCAGTGGGTTGATCACAGGAGACAAGAAAATGAACACCAGCAAAGGAATAAAGTTATGTTTAAAACAGTGTTATTGGTTGACTTTTAATAACATCATGTTAGTGACTGCCAGCTGGGACAAAGATGCCTTTTTCAAAGATTAAGGGCAGCAAGCCCCGTAGAAACCTTCATCAGAAATGAAGGAAGGCAGAGGCATGATTAGTCTGAACTGGGACTGCCTAACCATTGCACTCCTGGCCTGGGGAAGAGGCTGTTGCTTCACAGGAAGATACAGAAAACTTACCACAGAGCAGATGGGGGGAATGTTTATCCCTATAGCAGGTTTCAGAAGTTACCTTCAGCTCCCTTGCCAATGTTTCGTTAACTCTGAAAACTTGAGATAGTCTTGGTGCCCTACAAACGTGCACTCCACATGGGAATCTGGCTAATTCTTTGGCCTGAATGATCCTTCAAGGCAATGAACTCCACAGTCTCATTCCCTGCTGCAGGAAAACTGTTTATCTTTTGAATTTGCCAGACTTTATTTTACTTGTATGTCTCCAAATTATGAGGCATAGGAAACAAGAATTGGGAATATTCCAAAACCATACCACAAATGGGGTAAGAAGGGAGTAAGTCCAGAGCCTAGAAATTTCTCAGGTTTTCTCCACCATCAAAATGCTAGAAAAGGCAAAAGGGTATTTTGAAAAACTCCTTTGCAAGATCATTTCAAGCATCTCACAGAAATACAAAGATAACGCTGGGTGATAGATGGGGCTCTGCTCTGCATTTCTTACAGATGCTTTTGCTGGGACTTTTTGCTCTGTCTTGGGGAAATGAGAGAGGAAGGAGAGAAGCAGGAGTCGAGTCATGTGAACTCAGGGACTTTCCATGACTCCTGTGATGGGGGCATCTCAAGTTTGAAGTATGCTCAAAAATGTAAGCTCTTAACAGGGCTGGCTACCACACCTATTTTGAGGATAGATGAAGTTACAGGTTGAATGAGAGACTTGTTCACATTACCCAATGACAGGGTGGATTCTTTGCAATGGAGAAAACATGACCCAGCTCTTTCTCAGAAATGGCCATTGTCCCTGCATCTTCACCTCTACCACTGCTGGCAAAATGCAGCAGATGGCTGAGGGACAACAAAGTCATCAAAAGTGGTGAGAGATATTGGTTTCCAATGAAGTCAGAAGAAGCACCTTGCAGGGCAGACCTGAGTGCTGAGATGGAGAACAGCTTGTTGCTGTGTCTGAGATAAAAGTGGAAAAGTTAAATGAAGAAGTCTGGCTTTGACCTAAGAGAGCAAATGAAGTCAAGAGCTAAGGGGCCACAGAAAGTAATTTCTGCAGCTTTTGGTCTTGAAGACTTGTTTATTTTTGAAGTGTTTAGCAAAACCTTCTGTGGCATCAACATGCCAAAATAGCAGCTTGCACTCACTCCGCGAGCTCTCCAGCTGGTGACTCCCAGAACTGGTCTCTGAGCAAGCTAGCCCATGCAGACAGATGCTGCTGGATGAAGACAGGCTGCTTGTGCCTTCGAAGGAGAAGACCTGAAGAACACAACTCTGCATTTGTGTGACCACTGCAACATGGAAAACATGAGGAGACCACAAGCATCACATTGCTTATGTGCAGTCTGCATCACAGTGTGGGCCTTGCAGGTCAGGGCTGGTTATTATGCTTCCTGTGCAGAGACCAAGATGTGAGCTCCACTACGGCTGGTATGCTGAACATCTTTGTTCACTTCAGCTCTCCCGTAAGCAAATTAGCCAGTGTCTTATTAAACTGAGTGTTCATGGACATCCTGGACCTCCTCTTCAGATCCTGCATTCAGAAAAACAAAACAAAACAAAAAAAAAAAAAAAAAAAAAAAGTGTAAGCTACAGCAAGCTGAATGCTTCGGGACCTTGCACTGCTGGGACCTCAACTATTGCAATAGGGAGATTGGATTCTGCAGTGAAAGCCACAAAGTTTCTCTCAGTATTTTTGAGGGGCTTTTCTACCCCCTCTACAATCAGGTTATGTCAATGCACAATAAAACGTAAGGATAAGGCATCAAACTCATACTTGAATATTCAGAAAATACAGGCTAAGGATATGGCAAATCTCAGGATTCATATTCCTACTAGATATTTTCTTTTAAGGCTTTTTGATGTTTGCTCTTGAAGGAAAATCTATACAGCCTTTTTAAAAAATGATTAGCACCAAAACATAACACTGGTTCATATTCACACAGTGCCACGGCATCACACTCCAGGCACAGGGGACAACAACAAAAGAAACTCCAGACAACAGAAGGAGACTGTAAGAGAGGTGTGCATGCAAGAATGGTATGGCACGTGCATTTCATGGTGTTCAGAGGTTGCACAAATTGTTTCAGAGTCTCAAAAGAGCCAAACCCAATGACTTGTTGTTGGCCACTAATGCCAGTCCTCTGTGGCCAGCCAGCAAGGTCTGTAGTTCATGCTCCTCACCAGCCGCCCTCACCTGGTGAACTACTGACAGGCAAGTGTTGAGTAGATTGCATTGAAACATTCAAGTAAGGGCTGCCTAGAAACTGTGCACCCTCAGTTACTGCTTCAAATAGTCTTTTTCTCTCTAATGTGGCTGAGTGTTTGTGCATGCACCATGTTCCCTTTCCCAGATGTCTCTCAAGCCTCTCACACAGAGTAAGCATAGCCCAGTAAATGCATACATGCATTATTTTTCACATTCCCTTTTCCTGAATGTTCCTGAGATCAAAGAGAACCAAATGCCCATATAGCTATTCACAGAGAGCAATTCAAAATGTCTTTTCAAAACAGTCACAGCAAAGTCTTGTTCATTACAAATTGCAAGCTGTAGGAACAAAACCTCTGCAAATTAAATATATGGGAAGAAAACAACTAAAGGGGAATCTGCTTTGAAAATGTAGCTAATAGATGTGGGAAAATGAATGGACAGACACAGCATTATATGTATATATATGTATGTGTGCAGGTCATGGCTAAAGTACCAGAAGGCAGAGTTTGAGAGTATCTGGCACTTGTGATTTGTGTAGCCAGTATGCTGAATAAGCTGTTGCCAGCTGCTTCTCATGTACACTGGCTTATGTGCAATGCAGAAGAGTCTGTATAGCTTTGATTGCCCTGTGATCATCAGAAGTCCTGAGCCTCAAAGAGGGTTATTAAAGTATTTTCTGAAAACTGTGTTTGTGTGTGTGAATGTCAATACAAACCAAAAGAAAAGTTAAAAAAAGTGTTGAATCTAGAGATAGGTGAGAGATCCCCAGCTGCTGGGCTGGCTGTGGAGAACCGCACAGAGCAATGGCCTGAAGGAGCACACCTTGCTGATACAACAGAAATCTTGTTCTTTGGGTATTAACTTGTAATGGTGGTCTTTCCCTGCCCCTAATCCCTTTCGCCTTCTCTAGCAAAGATCAAAGACGTGACATGAAAGGGAATAGCTGAGAAGACAAGCAGGAGCTGGGGGAGAGAGGGAGGATGCTGACAGCATGCTGCAGGAGATGAGATTTCCCAGAGAGAGAAAGCAAGAGGTTTCATTCTGCGCAGGGAGTAATGCAGCTGTTCTGGGATGAGATCCTTGCATGCTGGGGTGGTGTAGGAAGCCATCTAGATGTAATTCATTGCTAGTTGTCTGACTTCTCTTAAAAAGAGCCTTTCAGTGCTGCTTGAGGATTGATTCTTCGTTTAAACTAGTCAGAGCTGTAAGTCCTTGGCATAGTCTCCCAGGCAAGAAAAGTGTGGATGTATCTTTATGCAAAACCCACCAAGAAAAGCTGTATAAACTCCAGGGTTATGCAAGCATCTTTGGGGCCATTGCAGGCACCCTGGTGATGTCTGCAGACAGCATTATTCCCCATGATGCCAGTGCGTGGTACTGCCTGGGAAAGGGGAGTTTCTACAGGGGCTGCGATTCAGCCTTACCAAGCTTCAGCCTCACCTTGCAGCTGGGCGAGGTAAGCACATACCTGGAGGGTGCCACATCCCACAGGAGCACTGTCAGCTTCTGGAAACCCTGGTTTAGGGACTTCCTGAGCCAGAGATTGTATTTGCATCTCTGCATTTGATAGCTCTTGATCTAGGCTCTTGAACCCATTTTACTTCTGGCATGTACATCCTCTGGGCAATGAACATCACAGTTTCTCTATGCCATGTGTTACTTTACTGGGTGTTTTAAAGCTTGTTTCCCATTTGATGCCACTACTTATTTTGTTATAAGAAACAGTGTCTCTTAGCTGTGTTCTCCCCTGCTCTATCTGATTTTGTATCCTCTGTTTCATATCCTTTGCTAGTCATCATTTTCTCAAATGAAAGTCTCTATATTCAGCTTTCTCAAAAAAGCCTTAGCATTGTGACTGTACTCGATCCTCCTGTACTTCTCCCAGGTCTACTACATCCTTTTGGGAGAAGTGGTGATGGGTGGTGCATTCTAGCTCTGAAAGCACTACAGATTCATGCAGTTGCATGATGGCACTTTCTGCTTGTCCTGTACTTGTTCCCAGCTAGCTCGTAATAATCACCTGACTTGTTGACCGAACTACTAACAGCAAGTCCAGGATGCAGTTTTTCTGAGTTAGCTGAGAAGGGCCCATCACTGTGTGTAGGCATTTAGAAGCAGCTCTGCTTGTGTGTGGCATTTTATGTTATGGAATTTCACCCACCACTTTATTGCCCAATAACTCAGCAACAGGAGATCCTTCTGTAGCACTTTGTAACCAGTTTTAAAACTGACAATCCTGGAGGATTTTGTCTTCTTAAAACTTTGTTATCTCCTCTCTGTGCCCAGAATATTTATGAGCTTGCTGAAAGGTGCTGACAGCTGGAGAACTCCACTTCCCTCCCTTTCCGAGTAACTTTCCTCCATTAAGACTGATCTGCACTTTGTCTCCTATTTTTTAGCCAGTTATTTACCTATGAAAGCACCTTCCCTTTTATCCTTTGAGAGCTTCATTCCCTTAAAAGATCTGGGAGGCGTTATCTCTCTACAAAAGCTGTGTTGCCTCCTCCCCTGGGTTTCACATTTAGCCATGTGTCTACAAGTCAGACCCTGTATTTGAACTTTTAACAATTTGCTTGCCAGGAAAGTCAGGCTCATCGTTCTGTTCCTTCAGCTATTTCAAGCTGATACTGCCCTCAGCTCTTTCTTCTGGGTCTGGGCACGGGTAACAGATTACAGTCCACATTTTTGGTTTAGCAGTTTTGTATTTGAGCCCCTGCAGAATGCCCAGGTGAATAATCAATAACCCTGGCAATTTGTTACTGTTCACTTTACTGATTTGTTTCAGAAATGCTCATACTGATGACTTGATCTGTGTGGGATCCTCTAACCCATGCCCTGAATAGAGACGTGCCAGGGTGAGAACTTCCTCAAGCACTTCCCTGCTGATTACTGATCCAGCAAATTCATTTTGCTCCTCTACTTTGCTGTTAACAACCCTTGAACATCCCTCTTAGGCCTGTCTTACTCTCTGGACCTGCAGAGCCTCTGGCAGGCTTCTTTCTTGTGATGGAGCTGAAAATGCTTGCACCAGTAGTCATTCTGTTTTTCACAAGTTGTTCACAGAAGTCTTTCCCGGCCTGCCTCACCATGGCTCTGCACTTAGCTTTACATCCAACTCTCTTCTGATTTCTTGTCTGGCAACACCTTCACTTTTGAAGAATGGCTTATTGCTTCTAATTGCTCTCTCTGCTCTGCTGCCCCACCAAGCCTTTTCTGGGGCCTTTTTGTGGTTGGTGATATGTATGACTCTGGGCTTCTGGTACTGCATCTTTAAACGATCCCTGTGTCCAAAAGCATCTTTTCTTTTGACTGCTTCTTTCACTATTATTTTAAGAAGAGTCTCATGTTTATATACAGACTTGTTTGCAGACTGTGCTAATGCACTGTATTATAACCCAAATTCCATAGTGTTTCTACTTAGGTACAATTGGGGATTTTGTGTTACTTGTCATGGGACTTTATACTCTCCTTAATACACAGTGTCCCTCCTGTGCCCCAGAAAAGGCATACTCTTGTCTGTAATTTCACATGGAAATTGCAGAGTGCCACCGTGTTTTTGTTGTTGTTTACGATTCTTCTGAAAAGTTCATGTCAAAAATTTCATATAAAACTAGGCTTTCTGATTCATCCACTTACATTTTTAACCTTGCAACACTTACTTATCTAGAGGCATACATGCATTTCTCTTTGGACTCCTTGTCTATATTTTGTGTGTCCCATTTAAACAGGACTGTCTATTGGGATTGTTCTTTGCTGTTTTTACCAGTTCTCCACTGATCTTTGTGCAGTGACTTTGTAAGATAAAGTACTGATGTGATCAGAGCTTTAAAAGTTGTGTCATTACAAGCAACATGTTTTCAGCTTGATGGCTTTTCCATATAACCCCTGCACAAGCTTCTGCTCTCTGAAACTTTTACTAGTTCCTAATAAAGTAAAATCTATTATTTTATAAATCTTATAAGGAAATTTTGACTCTCTGTCTGTTCCTGAAAGCACCACAGAAGCTACTACAGTGAAACAGACTTAGAGTGACACTGCTTTAAAACACAGCAGTTCTTTGGGCTCCTGGCAAAAATGAGGTAAGAGGGACCAGAGGCTTCCTGAATGGACATGCTTTGAAAGTCACGCTGGTGCTGGCTCTGGGCAAGTGTCAAGTGCCTTCCCCATTGCACCATCAGGATGGGCACAAATCTGGGCCTCTGGGACAATCCACAAAGCAACAGAGGCATCGCAGCATGTACCTCTGCAATGCCTTGGAGCCCCATGTTAGAACTGTGAAGCCCAAGCAGCAGGTCCCCTGGGCCAGCGAGTGCCCCAGGGGGATCCCTGCTCCCTCCTTCCCTCCAGGCTGGAGGGACACACCTTCCCTCCTCCATCTCCAGGGTGTCCCCAGCACAGATCCTCCCAGTGTGGGGGTCACAGGCAGGGAGGAGCACAGACCAGGGGAGAATAAAACACAGGCTATAAAACATCACAAAATTTAGACAGAGGGAAGGGAAGGGAAGGGAAGGGAAGGGAAGGGAAGGGAAGGGAAGGGAAGGGAAGGGAAGGGAAGGGAAGGGAAGGGAAGGGAAGGGAAGGGAAGGGAAGGGAAGGGAAGGGAAGGGAAGGGAAGGGAAGGGAAGGGAAGGGAAGGGAAGGGAAGGGAAGGGAAGGGAAGGGAAGGGAAGGGAAGGGAAGGGAAGGGAAGGGGAGGGAAGGGGAGGGAAGGGGAGGGAAGGGGAGGGAAGGGGAGGGAAGGGGAGGGAAGGGAAGGGAAGGGAAGGGAAGGGAAGGGAAGGGAAGGGAAGGGAAGGGAAGGGAAGGGAAGGGAAGGGAAGGGAAGGGAAGGGAAGGGAAGGGAAGGGAAGGGAAGGGAAGGGAAGGGAAGGGAAGGGAAGGGAAGGGAAGGGAAGGGAAGGGAAGGGAAGGGAAGGGAAGGGAAGGGAAGGGAAGGGAAGGGAAGGGAAGGGAAGGGAAGGGAAGGGAAGGGAAGGGAAGGGAAGGGAAGGGAAGGGGCACTGCTTAAAACATGAGTTTTATCACAAAGAGTACCAAAACCTGGCAGTACATCACACATTTCCTACAAAGGACACACAACAGTAGCCACCAAAGCCAGTGCATGGTGTTGCACAAGCCTGGCACCTCCATTTCTAAATCTGTCCATTCCTGTGTCTGCTCTTTTGCTCATACACTTCTTCTATAGAGAGAAGTTAAGAGCAGGCAAGCCAATATAGGGATCCTGTTTCTCATGGTACAAAATATATAAGAATGAAGAAATGACAGTTGCACCTATACCCCTGAAACTTCAGGGTGCGGTCACAGAACACAGCACCATGAGGCACATCCCACCATGTGCTTATGGTGTCAGCCTCCAGGCAACATGGAGATGCGAGGTAGCCACACCACACTAGGGGACAGTCACCCCAATGGGTGGCAGCTGGGCTCCTCTTTCAGCAGTTTCCTGGGCCACAGCCTGCCAGGGAAGCCCAGACACTGCTGCAGCCCATAGGGAGGGTGGCAGTGGGTGGCAAAGCCCTGCACTGTCACAGACAGCAGCAAGGTGTGACGTGCTTCCTTGCACTGTACTCTTCCACAGCCACATCTGGAAGAAGCGCCAGCTGCCCTGAGACCTGGATGGAAAGATTGGTGTGTCCTGGTGGCAGCCAATTCTTGCGTGTCCTGGCCATGGTGGGCTGGTGGACGAGGCCATTCACGCTGCACAGGACACTCCCTGTGAGAGGGACATGGAGCAACCCTGGGAGCTGTTTTGGTCCCCCCTTGCTCATGGCTCCTTTGGCCCCAGGTGTGGCACTGCCTCCCCAGATATTGTCCCTTCCCAGCCAGCACCTGGGCTGGGGACAGAGAGGTCCATGCTGAGTCACACCGGTCCCTCGGCTTTGTTTTGCAGTGGGAGCTCACACCAGCTCCTGAGCAACCTGCCACTGTGCTGCGGTCCTGGCAGAGCTGTTTCCTGAGGATATCGCCACACACCGTCTCCAGCTCAGGGCGCATCAGCCCTCAGAGCTACCAGCAAATTGGAGAGACATCCCTGTGCTGCTGCCTCTGTGTCTCTTGAAGTGGCAGCCTCCCTCCAGGCCCTTTGAACAAACTCCCCCATCACCTGCAGAGCCAGGCTCTTCTGCGCCTGGGAAAAACCTGTTCCTGGGAGCCTGGGAGCCCAGCGTGCCGCAGGCACTGCGCCCATCCGGCCTTTCCCCCTGCCCTGATGCCTTCTTGCAGGCACGGCACAACCAGGAGCCTGGGCGTGGTGTTGGGCTGGATAGACAAGCATGGGGAGGAAGTTATTATCTCTGTGGTACAATGGGCATGGTGAGTCACGAGTTTAAGGCCGGCATTTTAACAGAAATTAGGCAGCCAGATCTGTATTCGGTACCTAAATCAAAATGATTTGCCTCAGGACCTGCAGTGAGTCAGTGGCAGGGTGAGGAAGGGAGCCAGGTGCTGCTCTGCTGCCAGCACCTGGCCTTGCTAACTTGCAGGCTGCTATTTGCAGAGTCCAAGAGAGCAAGGCTTGCGAGCTAAACCTGGGCTGGCTCTTTCAAATGTTCTGGTATTTTCCCTCTCACAGAGAGAGCCAGAACTGACGTACAGGCAAAAGGCCAAATCTTAATTACACCTAATTTTCAGAAGACACTAAAAAGTAACTCCCACACATCAGAGGCAGGTGAGACAGGAGGGATGTGCAAATCCATAAACTCATTTAGTCTGTTCCTCTACTACATCCGGCCATGCACACTCATTTCCTTGTTGAGTCCAGCAGGCTGGGGTTAACTGTATCAACTAAGCCCACTAAGCCTTAACAATAATGACTTTGCCACTAGGACATCCAGACTGCGGTAAGGATACTTAGAATTGTGGTTCCACCCTTTCCTTTGTGAGATAATCCAGTGGCTAGAGACCCCCTAAACAGCTTCCTTATTTCTCACTTGTATTATTTTAGGATGAGATTGCAGGGTTTGGTGCACTCAGCTGATGTATTAACACATGCTAATTGTTCAGGCCATCATCTCAGGACAGGTAAGCTCTGAAAAACTTCTGTCACCAGTGGTCCTGTAGGAGAGCCCACCATTAAGGTGCAAATGTCTACCAGCACCCAGAGCAGCCTCATGCCCATCCTGCAGCAAACCACCTCCACTCACCTGCCTGCTGAAAGAAGAGGCCAATACCAGACTTACCCTGACTACACTGCTGCGGTGGGCAGTGCAGGCGAAGACTCAGATTGTGCTTTGCTGTGCCCATCCCTGAGAAACCAGCAGGAACTGTGTGGTTTCCCTCCCATCCTGACATCCCCTCTTCCTGCTTTTTCAGCTCTGAGCTAGACTGTGGCACTAAACACTTCCAAAGTGGCCGAGCACCCAAGCTGCAGGGCAAGGAAGCGCTTGGGATCAGGGGCTGGACTTCAGGGGAGCAGCGGTGGCCAGTGGGGTGGCCATGAGAAATGTGAGTGTCACAGGCTTTGGGCAAGGCTGAGTCCTCAGGCAGGAGAGAGGGGTCGGGTTCCAGGGGACATTTCCTTTTCCTTCTGTGGTGACGACTCTGTAAGCTGTGTCTCTGCAGCAGCAGGACAGGGGACGTGCCTGCTGCTCCTGATTGTCTGGTGGCATCTAGACTGAAGTCCAACCTGTTTAGAGAAGCAGAGGGGACATGTGGGGGCTCCCGGCCTTGCTGGGAACAGGCTGTCTGTCCTGCTGGAGGTGCCTCCTGTAACACCGTGCTGCCTTCCACAGGCTGCTGACAATGATGGCTCTTCTCAGCTCTCTTTTGCATCCGAGCACCGTGGAAGCCAACCTTGGTCCCAGAGTACCGGGACTTGCGCTGCCCAGGCCCTTGGCCGGCCCGCCCAGGAGGGCACTCTGCGTCCCGTCTGTAGTGGTGGTGCTGGTGGTGGTGGTAGTGGACATGGCTGAGCACCTGGGCCTTGGATGGAGCAGCACCCCCAGGCACCACCAGGTCCAAGGACCTGGGCCGCGTCTCCCTTGGTGGCCGCTGCCGCTCCTGCCCGTTGTCTGTGGCGGGCCCCTCTGAGCTGCAGTACACAAACGGGTCATAGTCACTGCTGAGGGAGCTGCGGAACGTGGAGCAGCTGCCATGGATGCCCTGCAGACTGACGTCTGTGCAGTTCAACATGGAGTCGCTGGAGGAACCGTGGCAGGGCCCCGAGCTGGAGTCACTGCCCGGCCCATCTGCCAGGTACCCACTGTGCTCTGTGAGATAGCTCTCCCCGGAGCCGCTGCTGTTGTGCTGGTGTCCATGGCCAGCCCCTCGGCGCAGGGCAGGTGCCCGGTGCTGCCGCTGTGCCAGGGCTGCCTTGAGTCCCAGGCAGGGGGGCTGGGGCTGCAGGGGGCACATCCTATGGGGTGTCGGAGGCTGCCCACATGCTGTGGGGCTCGGATGCTGCTGGCCCTGCAAGCCAGGGACCAGGGGGGATGGGTGGCTGCAGGCAGGCAGAGAGGTGGCTGGCCTGTAGGGCATGTAGTGGATGGTGCTGAAATCCAGCTGGGAGAGCTCCGGAGAGTGGAAGAAAGGGTTGCCATGGGCTGGCTCTGGGGGGAAGCTCCTGAGGTTTCTCTGAGGGTAGGCATGTGGGAGGTGGTAAAGGGCATGTCCTGGGTGCTGGCGGAAAAGGTGCAGTCGCCGTCCAGGTTCCATGTCCCGAGGGGCCAACCTGGAGCCTGCCACTGGGGCCTGGTCAACCGAGTCTCGGGCTGAGAAGAGAGAAGGTAGTATTCAGCATATGTCCTGTGGCCCAGATACAGTTGGCCTGGCACTTGCGAGTCTCTACTACATACCCACGTCCTGTCTGTGTCCTCATGGCTGCCAGCAAATTGTCCTGCACCCTCTTTGGTGCCCCAGTCCCCAGCCCTCACCTCCCTTCCCCATAGGTCTTGAGACTGGCTCTGATCCTGCCCCAGCCCAGCACCTCACTGTGCACCACTGGGATGGGGGCTTTTACACACAGAGATCCCCCACACCTCCATGCACTCACCACCCCATATACCCATATGCACAGAGACACGTTCCCATGATGCACCCACTGCATCACCCAAGGGTATGTAGTCCCCCTGAACCAGAAAATGCTGTGTCTGAGCCCTACCAAGAATATTGAACATGCAAAGTGGACACGTGTGGTGTTGCTGCAGCCAGGGGTCAACACACTCCCGGTGAAACTCATGGGAGCACGAGATGATCCGCAGTTCCTAAAGAGAAACAGGGAGAGAAGGCTGAATGAGAACCATGTCCCAGGAGCTGAGCATAGGGAGGGGGGCTCTTGATGCTCCAGAAAGTGAGACTTGAAGGATGGAGACATCTAACAGTGAGCCACCTGCTGCCCAGCTTTGCACAGAGGAGGCTGCATGCAGCTTTGGGGGGTGATGCCTGGGATTGGTGCTAGTCCTCAGGGTAAAGGGGTATTATGGGCTGACTGTTTTGGAGAAGCAAACCCCACTTTTGCCCCATTGTTTCAACATGGACACATCAGGGGCATTTTATCCTTCAGTGACAGCTGGAGACCCGTCTGTAGGGAACTGGAATCTGCAAGCAGGGCCACTGCTTTTTGGCCAAGGGGCAGGCAGATATCCATCAGTGATGGCCCCTTCCCAACTTTCAGGAGCTGCTGAAGGAAAACGCCCAAGGTCCCCCAACCTCTGCCAAGCTGCTCAGCTCCTTCTGCAACTCTGCCTGCCCACAGCCAAGCAGCTCAGAGCTGATGCTCACTAGCAGCCACGCCTGCAGCCTACCTGGCCCTCGCTGAACTCCTCCAGGCAAATAGCACAGACTGGGGCTGAGCTGCAGCTGCTGGCGGAGTCCCACCGTGACGCCTGCCGGCACCTGGCCTGGTAGTTGCGTGTGGCCAGCTGCCCGATGGCCTGCATGGTCTGCTGCTGCAAGGAGTCCTGACAGAAAGAAAGGAGGCTTTCATGAGAGGGTCAACCTTGTGTTGTCATGTTCCTTGAGGCTCTTCCACTTTTCAAAATGGGATTATTGGGGATTTGAGAACAATACTCATTTCCAGAGGCGACTCTTTGCCTAACCTGGCATAGCCAGAGGGGGCTTTGACACCAGCAAGAAACGTCTGGCACTGGCCATTCAAAACCACTCAGCAGTTCCGGATTTTATGTCTTTCTATTGGAAAAAACAGGGTATTTTCAAATCTGGAGATACATATAACTCTGTAAAGACTTTTATTTAATTAGTTTCTATTAAAATACTAAATCTTCTACAGGTAACACTGTTAAAATCAAGAGCTTGCAGGCCAACTTCGCAGCTTTAGGTGCTGAGACAAGCTCTGAAAGGTGTAGGGAGTGTGGCAGGCTGCTATGCTCATGGGGTGGTGGGAGGAGAGCGAGGCCACTGCACAAGGGATGCTCCACATACCCTTGGCATGCACCTGCCTTGTCTCCAGGTCACAGAGGCACTTTTCTTCCCCCAAACTGGGTTTGTGGCTACCATTGTTGTGTTTCTGCTTCCTCAGACACATCTGATCCATGGGATGCTTACCTGAGTCCTGTTCAGCTGGCACTTTGTGCGGACAACAAAAATCAAAATGATGACAACAACAGTGCTGACCACCGTGAGAAGAATCCATACATCGTAGTCTGGCTGATGGATAAAACAGAAAATAGATTACTCTTGTGTGGCAGAGGTGGGAATTAGAGGATAAGCAGGGGAATTCAGATCTCTTCCTGACCATCGGCCTTTGAATGCATCAACTCTGATTCCTTGCTCTTTACAGCTGAAAGAAAAAGGGTTCAGACTTTTCTGCACACTTTGGCAGGAACGGATTTTTTGTTTTGCAGCACCTCAGCTCACTATAGGCTGCGGTCTAAGGTAGCACAAGATAAGAAAATCAAGGCTCAGTCTCATATAAAATGATAGGAAATCCTCTCACCTCACTCATGATCTTTAAGCAAAAGGAACTAAATAAGCTGAAAGAGCTTCTGAGCATTTATTTGCAGCAAAGCATCTGAATGATGCAGATAAGCAGAATGGCTCTGCAGAGCTCCTGCAAAGGGCTGTGATCTCTGTCCATCGGGAGGAAAACCCAGCAGCTTTAGAAAAGTCCTTGGGAGAGAGGATACAGAAGACAGTGGAATGGTGTGTGTCTCACCCAAGCTGGTGGCTCCTTGACCTCTATCTT
Source organism: Aythya fuligula (assembly GCF_009819795.1). NCBI lineage: Eukaryota > Metazoa > Chordata > Aves > Anseriformes > Anatidae > Aythya > Aythya fuligula. Next base: position 733,910 of record NC_045578.1, read on the forward strand.
CACATGGGCCTCTCTGTTCTTGTTCACGACACCCATGAGCAGCTCAGCATCATGGCCCCTGATCAGAACCACAGGCTGACTCAGCCCTCTGGGCTTTCTCAGCTGTAAAGAAACAAACATTGTGAGAGATGGTCCAGAACAGCCTGAAACAAGGACTATCCCAGCTCCCCGGGCACATCTGGTTCCTCCCAATACGTCTTGTAAACACTTCAGAGAGTAAGACTGCTCCCCCAGATTGCACTATCCCTCTGTGAGGGAATCAGATGGAATCTTTCACCAACTCTTCAGAACAGCTTTCGTTATTTCCTTCAACAGTGTCTCCTCCTCATGCACAACTGGACACTTTGTTCAGTGTTGTTCATGCTCCTCTTTGAAGCCCCACTGCAAAAGTCCTTGGTCTCTCCTCTCCCATGTGGCAGCTGCCAACAGCACCACTGAGTGCTGCCTTTGTTGCAGAAATACTTCACCTCCTTTTCCTGTGAGATACATCAGAGTCTCCCCTCTCCTCCCTCTGTGATCTACAGGACATTGTTTGTTTCTGACCATACCTTTTTCCACCATAGACATATAGTCTAGGCAGCCTCGCACAAGCAGGCTCAGCAAGTCCATGTGTTCTCTCTTCCACATTGACCTGAACTGGGGTGGCCACCTGACCCAATATGCATACTTCCCATATGCATACTGAGCAACCTCAGCATTGCCTCATGAGCCTTCACCTGCTTCCACATTTCTCTGGCATTAGAAATTAAGTGCATGAAAAAAACACAAGGGATGGATCCAGTGACCAGGAATCAAACCAGAGTTTTGCTGATCTCAGGAACCAGCTCTCCTATCTGTCCTCTTATCTAGGGCTGGATGTTTTTCATTATACCTTGATTATTCCAACGAGGAACCTAGTCCCCTCCAGAGATTAGCAATGGTGGTGGAAGGTATCTCTGGAAGTCTATAGGCCAATGCCTAACTTGTAGCAGGATTATCACAAACAGCATACCAGGGTGGCCAGGACTTTTGCTTGAAAACTTGAGAAATCACCTTTCCTCTAGATAACAACAGGGCTGTCCCTACCAGATGGGCCCTGTTAATCTGTGACTTCCCACAAGGAAGCATCCAGCTCCTGGAAGAAACATTCAATTGACCAGACGATGTTCTTTAAGAGCAGCAAGGTGCTGTTCACAAGCTGCTGCCTTGCTTGTTCTGCCTGCTGATCCGGAGGCTCACCAAGGGACGAGCAAAAGAGAAAAGTACTGTCCATGAGCATGGACAAGCTGTGTAAGAGTTAACACTCAAATCCAACTTGCATTATCTTCCTGGGACATCCCACTGGATGTTGGTGGCTGGTAGGTCCTGACCTGTGCACATTTAGGGATGTGACAGGGGCACTGCAATTTGTTTGGTAATATCAGTGAGGTCTGTACCTGATCAGCAGCGCTTTCATCATCGGTAATGTCAAAAAGGATAGCACGGGCTCCACGTTCCCCTGCCAGCTTTGCCTGTCCAAAAGAACAGAAGCTTGAGTAGACATTTTATATTTTACATCTATATTAACATCTACCATTTGGATATGCATTTGCCTCCCTGGCTCTTCACAGGAGAAAGAAACACCTGCTGCTTAGACTGACAAAATAGCTTACACCCTCATTTCTGATTTGTGTTGAGCTGCAGTGAAACCAGTGTCTGCTGTTGCTACAGCTCTAGCACTCATGGAAGGTTTCCCCACACAGTTTCAGACACAAATTTGTTGGTGTGCTTGCAGTCACAGAAACCCATAAACCTAGACACCAAATCCCCTGCATGTCTGTGCCATGGGCCCCTTTGCTTCAGAGCTGGGTTGTTGGGAAGATCTGCAGCTCCATTAGCACTGCTCACTGCTAGACAAGCCTCCTGTCCCAGGAGAGCAGGGACTGCCACAGGTCCCCAGCTCCCACTGCAGCTGCACCAGCTGGGGGCTGTCTATAGGATCAACTCTCATATACATTGCTCTCTCTGATCCCTGGTCCCCACATTCATCAGGGAGACGTGATCCCTGGGATGCAGGTCTAGGATTAGGAGTAGGATCAACCCTGCTGTGCTCCTCACAGCCCACCTCATCATTGCAGCAGTCTGATGAGGACAGCTTTGAGGCCCACCCAAGTGAGTGTAAATACCATCCTGGTGAGGTCAAAGCACACCAAAGAACCTCATGTGGTCACCCACATTCTCCCACTGAGCCCTTCGAGCCCTTAAGGTAAGCAGAGGCAGCCTCTTGTGAAAGGGAGACAGGAACGTGAACAAAGTGCAGGGCTGGGCTGCTGTTACTCATGCGGAGTGCTTTGATTTGTGCGTCCCGAGCGCCTGTGCAAACAGGGATCTGCTGTAGCTGCTGCAGCAGTTTGTCCACTGCATTGCCAAACTCCAGCTCTGGGGGCAGAGGTCAGTGCTGCAGCTTCCCAGCTGCAATATCAAAAGCGGTGCGCTGGGAAGGACAGGGTGAGCAGCAGCCTCCGTGCTCATCAGGGAGGAGCTGGGGGCCAGGGTCAGGTGCTGTTTTGGGGGACAGGGACAGGGACAGTGATGGGAATGGAGGTGCAGATGGTGGGGAAGACTGGGGAGCTCCAGGAGGTAGGGCTGAGGGCTCTGAGTCATTGATGGGATTGGACACTCCTGGGTTTGGTAGAACAGATAGGAAAGATGGAAAAGTGGGATTAGAGGCTCAGGGCAGGGATCAGAGACTGGGGTCCTGCCTGGGATGAAAGAAACCTCAGCGTTTGCCAGCACCAAGGAACAAACAGGACTTTCAAGTAGTAACTTCCACCCATGGGAGCCAGTCAAGCTTTGATCAACAATGAAGAGCTCTACAAAGATTTTATCCTGCCAAAGACACTGATGATGGGAAAACAAACAACTGAGACTGGACAAGCGATTCTTCACAACATCTTACAGACTCCTGTTGCAAAGAACACAACCTGGTATTCACAACCTGCTTGCTGCAAGCATTTTCTGAGTGCTTGCTGTCTCTGTGACAGATCTCTTCAGCCACATGGCATAGCTACCCTTGCTCTTTGAGGACTGAAACACTTTCAGTGCAGATCTGCATTTGCACAGTGATTTAGGAGATTCCAGCAGTCTGTCAACCAGACTAGCAATCAATGTTTCACTTGGGAAAAAATATACCAAAGAATTGCAAATGATGCAGCAGCAGAAGGATAAATGAATCACTTTGATTTGACTCCAGAGGTGTCCTCCATGGCCACCTCTCCCCAAGCAGACCAGACACATTCCCTAACAATTTTAGCTTTGGGTGCTGAACTAGCACTAGAATCTCAGAGAAGAGAAGCAGAAAGTGCATCAGGCGGCTGCTGGAGTCATTCTTATGCTGGGCTTGAAAGTGCTGTCTGTGCACTGCTTGGCTGGGTGACAGCTGCAGGAGAGTTTATGATAACACTTTGCACATGGCTATTTTTATCACCATTGATATAGCACTGCAATTCAACATGCAGAGTTTGGCCACAGGAAACATATGCCAAGGAAGCAAGGCTTCTGCCCCAGCATGCACCAGCCACATCCTACAGCTGCCCACCTGCTGTCAAGGAGAAGAATTGTCCAAAGCCTTTAGGACAGAGATCTGTCTGATGCTGGAGGGAAGGAGTTTGGCAGAAGCTTCAAGAGGATGGAGAAGCATCTGGACCCTGATGCAGAAGGACAGCAGTTGCAGCGGGTAGAGGAGCCAGGGTACAAGGCAAAAGGAGGGCCCAGGGATGTAGCTGTCTGAAGGAGCATTTGTCTGTATTTCATGGCTAAACTAGCCCTACGTGGGGGAGAGAGCTATAAGCATCTCCTGGTGAGATCTTGCAGCAGGAGTGCCTGCAGGCAGGATGATGACTGACATCATATTCAGCTGGATCTCAAAACCCAGGGGTGGATTCAGCTCTGGTAATAAAGCAAAGATGGCTAAAGGCCATCTATCAAGCCTCTATCAAAGTCACTCTATCAAGCCACATGCATGGCAATGAATTGAGGGTTTTATTTGCCTTGTGGGGTTAGAAGTGCTAGAGAAGGTCAGGGCTAGTGAGGATGCAGCAATGGAGCATCTCTTGTCCTCCCTGTGCTGATCTTCCTCAGCTGATCCCCAGGCTCAGTAATACACTGGTACTTGCAGTGCTGTGATCAGAGGCTGAGGCCAGAGAGGTTAAGGACAAAAGTAGCAAAACAGTTTTAAAAGTCTTCTGCTTTTATGTTCTTATATGGAATATGAATCTTTGAAGTTGCTCTTCCCTTCCTGTTCAATCTCATCCACGGTAGCTGCACTGGCCAAACCTGGCATTGCTGCCCACAGCAATGCCCACACGAGATGTGGTAGCACAACTGTTGTAACACAATGTTCACAGCTGGATGGGCACAGGACAGTTGTAGTACCCTGCTGCGCTCCCTAAAACACTTGCAGAGTCCTTGCTCTTACGTGTATCACAGGCTGCACTGGAAGCCCGTGGGTGTGCTCTTTCTCCTACCCTCCTCATGCATCATTAGCACCTTTAGGTGTGACCAGGCCATTTTGCAGGTGCAGGATAATTGACAGTAGGTCAATAACTCCTGCACACTAAGTGCTGGCTTGTGCTAACAGCTGGCATCAGCTCCAGAGCAGCAGCAAACCAAATTCAGGCTTCCATCCAGTCCAAAAAGGGGTGGGCACTGCTGTCTGACTGCCCATACGGCTGTGAGGAAGCAGCCCTGAGCTGGCAAATACGCACAGCAGTTGTCACAGCATCACATCTCCTTGCTTTTGTCACCACAGCCTCTGTTAAAAAATCTGCTGTGCAGGAAGGGCTGCTTAGTACTAATTTTACCTGCCCTCTTCAGCCAAGCTGCAGGGAGGACAGGAAAGGACCCTGTTCCCAGCACAATGTCACCACCAGCAGAAAGCAGACAACAGAAGCTACATCACCTGAATGCAATCCAGACAAAGTAGAGCTAAACAAGACTCTGTTTTTACAGTGCTTGTGGAAAATAATATAACATATTCTACAGAGATAATAAAAGGACATAGACTGAACCACTGAAGAAAAAAGCTAATGTTAGCTTTATCCACTCAACTTTATCAGAGACACAAAGATTTTAAGGTTTAAAATGACCCTCGTTCTCACCTGACTTCCTTATTACCAGAGAATTGTACCAGTGACCTCAACTTTTGACACAGTAACTGCCATTTCACTAAGGCACCTCTTTTGCAGAAGACCTGATCTGAAGACCTCTGGGATCTCCCATCCCTTTATAAGGTGGTGGTGGCCCTCACTGTTAAAGAGTCACTTTCTGTTTCTAGTTTGCCTGTTTTGCATTTTTCTGAATTGCTCAGTGTTGATCCTTCATGTGCCTCATCTATTGAAGTAATGCAATATAACTTTAAAAGACAGAAGACATTTTCTGTGTCCATGGTTCCCACAGCAGAGGACACCAGAAAACACAAATCCCTCCAACAGGCCAGCAAGCAATGGGAGGGTGCATAATGCGGGGCACAGGGCTGCCAGGCAGTAAAGTGTACGGGATGCTGAGGTAAGGTCTGAGCTGTCCCAGAGCAGTCAAGTTAGGGAAAACTCTATACCTTTTACAAAGCCAGGAAGTACAAAAAGTAAGGAGGAATGGGTATTAGGGAAGGTTGGCACAGCGTCTCTCCCAGAGGATACTTTCTGCCAAAGTCCATGCTCTATTCTTGTTCTTTTCTCCGCCCTCCAGCAGTTCTTTCCTGCCCTGCTGCTTCCTCCAGCTCTTACTCTGTTGTGCATCACAGGTTTCATCTCCCAGGTTGGTGCCATTCAGGACTTTTTTTGCACATACCTTGTTAGCCAGCGACAGGCATGGGTTGGGATCCCGATCTGGCTGCTCAAGCTTGACAATGGTGATGAATCCTGACTCCGTGTGCTCATCCTCACTGGTGTTGCACAGGGACAGCGGGTGGGACTGCAGGACAAAAGCAAAAGAAACTCAGATCCTGGGGCTCAGCACTGCAAAGGGTGGCTTGAGCTCACTGCAAACTCTGTGTCTCAAGGATCTGCCAAGAATGTGTAGGAGACACCGCTGGGATCCCTGCAGTGGGCATTACCCACTGCAACATCCTGTGTCTGAGCGTCAGAGAGGCTTTGAATGCCACAAGAAGCAAGCCACAGTTTGGTCCACCAGGGAAACATCCCAGAGAGAGGTGAAGTATCTACCATGGGCTGCACACAGGTCTGGCTTTGTCCCAGACCTGTGTGCAGGTCTGGCTTTGTCAAAGCCAGACCTGTGTGGATTCTGGGTTGGGGTGTGCAGACAGTGCTGGCTCAGCTGCTGTGGGGCTGCTGGGGCCCCAAGGCACAGGACCCACTTCCCACAGCCAGCTTGCTTGCAAGCAGCAGCGACACAATGCACAGCTCCCCAGCTTACAAGAAAAGCAAACTCCTGGTGCCCTCAGAGAATCAGCAGTTCTTGTTCCTCTGCCACCAGACTCAACAACTTTATGATGAATTTGTAGAAGAGAAGCCAAAGGAACTGTTGAAAAACTCAGAACAGGTAGCAGCAAAGAAATACCACGAATGAGAGGGGAGAAGATAAGATCCCAGTAACCACATCCCTGTGAGTCCTGGAAAAGTATTCACCACATTGTGCCAAACTGATGGCAGTGGGGAGCAGAGCTCACAGCCACCATGGGACATCCGTATGGGATGGGGTTGGGGCACCATGCCTAGGTGCACACCTCTGTGGAGCATCCTGCAGCAGGGGCCATGGCCTGCCCCAGCCTATCACAGGGACATGAGGGCAAGGTGAAGTCCTGCCAGGGGCTGAGTGCCACACTGGTCCCTGCCTGTGAAGTGTGTGATTGCTTCTGATTTTTCAGTCCGGCGGTAGAGGGAAGACAGTCTTGTGCTAAATGACGGGAGGTCGAAGGAAACTGCAATTTGGTTCTTGGCTCCCTCTGGGAAGTCCTGTCATTTTGCATGAACCTTCCCAGCTTTTCCTAGAAAAGCTGGCTGGCATCCTCCTCTGTGACTAAATTATGCTGTATAAAGCACACAGCGGTTACATTACAGAAAAAGCTATAAATACTAAGGGTGTTGGGCAGCTTTTATTAATGCATCAGTGTGTGGAAATGCAGGAAACGAGCAAGAAAGCTCAGCATTATAAAACAGCAGGATTAGGGCAGGCATTGCACCTGAGTGTCCAGCAGCATGTCCTACTCTGCAAGTAACTCTGCAGCAACATTCCAGTGCTGTGCAGAAAGGCTGCTGACTTGACAGGCTTAAAACAGGGGCGGGAGGGAAGCCATTTCCTGCTCTCTGACAGTTGCAATTGCAGACCTGACTGCAGAGAGTGGGAGAACGGGGCTCATTTCACCTAGCTTCAGACACGCTGATGGTGCCATTTAGCAAACAAGCGGGTCTCCCAGACACCTCATCAGCAGGAACAGGTCCTTCAAGGCAGCGCGACTCGGGAGCTGTGCAGTGCCCATATCTTGCTGCTGACAGTAAAGGTGCATAGACAATTAGCCCAGATGCAGCCACCTGCATGGGACACATCAAAAGCTGAAGGAGACCGGCGGCACCTCCGTTCACTTGGAAATGCAAAATGTGCTCGCTGAGCCTGCAGGGCGTGGGGAGACAGCGCTCTGAGCTAGAGGGCAGGGAACCTGCTGGGGTGGTGCGTGGCGCTGAGGCTGGTCTGGCGCACTGCGCTGTGCCCCGCATCCCCCGGCTCCAGCCAAAGCCCAGCTCGGAGCTGACCCTGCTGGGCCCTGGAGTGCCCCTTGGCACCTGTTGGCCCCATGCCTGACTCCATCAGGGCTGTGGCTGGAGCTGCTGCCACTGGGTGCGGCCCTCGGCCGGATCCTGCCCCTCACGTCTAAGGGGAGCTTCCACGGGGGACCCGTGGAGATCACCGCAGGGTTGTGTCCCTGAAGAAGAGGGCTTCATCACACAAACTACTACCCTGCTGAAAGCGCAGGTGCCCTGACACTCCAAAACCAGGTACTAGGAAACAAGAATGGGTCTGGCCAAACCATGAAAGCAAGTTATGATGGTGAGGACTTAAAAAGAAAGAAACAAACAAAACCCCACAAAAACATGGAGTAGCTTTGGAGGCAGGCAGAAAGACAGAAAAACCTAAACCCAGGACTCTCAGCTAACCTTCAGGAGCTAACCTTATACCCAGATGTAAGGGATGGCACCATCGGCCTGTGCTGTGACCTGTTATACTTTGAAATCCAGCACGGCACCTGGTTAACAACCTTGTGCCTGTGACGGGCACTCCCTCATTCATCTTTCTCTTGGGGTCTTTCTTTCTAATCCATATATTAGATGAAAAATGTCAGAATGCTATATAATTCAGACTTAAAATCAGCCTTTAAGATGTTCTAGAGAACATACCCGTGCCGAGCACCACTTACTGTAAAATTCAGAGCTTGGGGTTTCTAGGGAAGCAATGAAATCTGTTATGACTTGGGAGCGCTCAGGAGAGGCTCCCAAATAACCCCGCACTTTGTTCGAGCACTGGCAGGTGTTGCCCACATGCAGATGAACACAGCTTTTAAGTGTTTGCAGTCCCCCTGGCTTTACCAACCAATGTCATTACCTTTATATTCTGTTTGCTTGACTGGGAGTTCTCTGACTGTTGGTTAATATATCATTTAATAAGCACGGAAAAACACAAAACAAGAAATGCAAAAAGCATGTCTTGTAATACTTCTAATAATTCGGAGATAACCCTCCTGATGGCTTTATCAAGCCTTCACCAGGTTGCTCCTGGAGCTCCAGGGAGCCTAAGCTGCTGGAGCACCCTGAGACACCAGTTCTGCAGCAGCAAGAGGCTTTAGAGGGTCTCATTAGTGGTGGGGTGCGATGCTGGTGAGACTTGTAGGGTAGGTAGGGGTAGAGGACATCTCCAACTGCAGCTGGCTGGTTTGGGAAGAAGTCCCACCTTCCAGTACTGCTTGGAGTTGTGTTTGACCCTTGGTGGGAATGGCTTGCTGGGTGCTATGATGTTCCTGGGGCAGGAATCTATGGAGTAAGGGCTATTCCTGTGTGCAGAGCACAGAGCAGTGTCTCTGTGACAAGGATTGCTGGGCCTGATCACAACATTAATGACAAAAACGGGGTATAAGTGCAACAAGTGCTAATCTATGTTTCTGCATCCCAAATGATCTTGGGTAGCATATACGAAGTCTTGGAACCAGGTGGTAAATTGGGGGAAGACCTGCTGATGAACGCACCAAAACCTTCCTTCTGATTTTCTGTTAAGACTGGCCACTGTGGTGTTTTCCTCTTTCCCTCTGAGACACCTGATCCCTCTTGCCAAGCAAGAGTCCTTTGTTTTGTGCGTTTCTGCCAGGGACACAACTGTATCCACAAAGGGCACAGTAAGCAGCAGGGGTAAACTGAGACAGCCAGGGGAGCCACAAGCATGCAGGGGTCACTGCCCCCTGCCCCATGGAGCTGGGGCAGACAAGTGGCTCCCTCATTATTCTGTAAGGAGTCCTTAACCAGGCACCTCTGGAGGCTGAGAGTCCGGGTGCTTTCCTCAGCATTCTGTAAAAAGACGAACAGGAGGCAGTCAGGAGGGGTTCTTCGTATCTCATCCACCCAAGCAACATGCCCCACTCGTCTTCACTCCAGATCACTGCCCCTGGCCATTGCATTTGGCGTGAGTGATCATGGCTGCGCATTGTGCTCAGAGGACAAGCACGCTCTAAAAATAATCTAAGGATCAAACAGCAAACCAAATATTATTTGATTCCTTGATGCAGACAGGACTCTTGCCCCAGCTGCTGGCCCTTGCCACTCACTGGGCTGCAGTCAGCATCCCTCACTCCCTCTGATGCAGGCCCATGCACAGGTGGCTGCAGAGTGGCTCACTGACTGCAGGACTGACAGACGGGCTTCTCCAGGCAGGGGTCCCACATCCTGGGCGCTCTCCCAGCCTGGGGATGTCTGTGGCACCCACTGCTACAACCAAGAAGTCATTGTTCCTTACAGAAAGCCTCTCAGACCTAGAGAGGCAGGGCAGTCAGGCCTGTCAACCCCCTGGCTCTGTCACTCCATTTCTCCTTGTCACCACATCCTGCTCGCTGCCTGCACAACAGGATGCAGAGATCCTCTGCATGTGTATAAGCTTGCTGCCACTTTTTTCCCATTTCCTTACCCTATGGCATCTCCTTCTTTCCTATCTGTACCACCATACCACCGCCCTTCGAATACCAAACTTTTCTTTCTCACTTACCCTCACAACCTTCCCCGCTCTCCCACGACCCATTACCTGCACACCAGCCCGTCCATCCCACCACGCCAGCAGCGCTCATATGATGGGCTTGGCGCTGCTGGTGTGGAGGCTGCTGAGAAAGGACCCTGCCCGTGCAAATGCCCTGCAGAAAGGCAGGCACAGAGGCATGCTAGATGCTCATAGAGGGCTTCACTTATAAAACAGCAGAAAAAAAAGGTGACCCTCAGAGGTAATCTAGCCCACTTTTCTGCCCTAAGGCAGGATCAGCCAGACCTAAAACATTCCTCAGAGACACTTGCTTAACCTGTTTTCAAGACCTCTAAAAATGGAGACTACTCACCCATCCCAGGCAGTCCTGTCCAGGGCTGCATTCTCCTCTGCACAGTAAAGTATTTTCTAATGCTTTATCTGAATCATTCCTGCTGCAGTTCAAGATAATTAATTCACATTGAATCAACTATGCCCATGGAAAATACATTATTTGCTGTCCTTTTCTGAGAACCCTTTAAACGCATCTACTCACAGCAGAGAATGTGGGGACGAGGCTGGAGAAGCAGTCCCAAACAGCAAAGCCAGAGAATTACGATCCTTGGTTTTCTCTTTAAGGGAATATTTCATACACGATCTTCATAAGGAATAAGTCAAAAGGATTGATTTGATTTGAAGTGTCAGTAAAAATCTTATAACCAACCAATAAGAGGCATGGAAGAGAACAGTACAAGACAGTGTTCATCAAAGGGCTCTAATAGAAACCATGAGCTGAACTGGTGAACTGTTAACAGCAGCATATAACTGATCACTAAACTGATTACAGTACCAGAAAAATGGAAAGCAGCACATACAAGGCTTAACTTGAAGAATTTGAAGGTGATCCAGGGAACAGCAGATCAATAATACTGCCTTCCCTGCCAAACAGAGACAACAGCACTTTTGGAAAAAGAAAATCATGCTCCACAGACCTACGGGATTCCTTGAAGCAACCACCAAGTAGGAGACGAAAGGTAGTTCAGCTAATATTGTACACTGATATCTCCTTTTCTTTTCTTTAAAAGGACAAAGCTATGAAAGATGCCAGGATATTACACAGTAGTAACTAAAACAAAAGCAGATCATTCTTTACAATGGAGCGAACTTAGCAGTACAGCCCCGGCAGTACACTGTACGGTCTGAATGTTTTCACAAAGGGTTTGGAAAATGAGAGGAATGGTAAAGTGGCTGAATTTCTCAATAACACATACATATTAAAGTTGGTAAATATTAAAACTGGTTATAAAGGGATCTCATGATACTGAGTGATGTAATGACAAAATGTTTAATAAACAAATAAATAACCAAACAGCTATTTTATGCAAAGATGAACTCTAGGTTAGTTTTTAACACGCAGAAAGTTCTCAGAGTAATTCCGAGGAGTTTTATAGAAGCAGCTCTTGGATCATTCAAAGCAGTCAAAAGTTAAATAGACTATTAAGCATTACTCTAAAAGAATTGAAAAAAAAAGCACACCTACTAGATAAAGCTGCAGTATGTCAACAGCTTTGATATTACAAGAAGTTCTGCTCACTTCATATTAAACACAAGGGACTATTTGTGTAGAAGAGATTAAACAAACAAGAATTCTTTAGCTTTGAAGAGATGGGATATGTTAGAGCTACATAAAATCATGAAAAATATGGAGAAAGGAAGTTGAGCATGATTATTTACTATTTCCCAAACAAAACAACTAGGGCCATCAAATGAAATTATCAGGTAGGAATTTTCAAACAAACAGAAGTGGAGCTGACTCGCGGTACAGTCAAATGGCAGGACTCATTCTCACAAGATGCTGGGAATGCCAAAAGTATGGGTTAAAAATCAATTAGACAAATCCATGGAACAGGAAGCCACGAAGAGCTGTTTAACGCAAAGAGACAGATGCAAGCCCTGGCTCGGGCCATACTGAGCACAGCCTGCCCAAAGCTGGAGTGATGCAGAGGAGCATCACTCGGTAGATGCCCTTTCCCTCCATGTTTTCCCCACACGTTTGAAAGCAACTACCATCAGAAGCAGGACACCGGGCACAGCGAACCTTCAGTGGAACTTGGGTAGGGACTTGTTATGCATCATGTTCTCATTCCTCTCTTTTTCAGGCCAGTCTCCCTGAGCTGTTCTTAATTGGTGCTAGGTGTTCAGAAGCGAAGCCTTTGGCCTCAAACCCATCCTTGCAGGCAGGGGCTGCACACCTTCCCACTACTCCTGGCCTGGCCCCTTGAGTGCTGTCAAAATGTGCCCAGCACCATCCCACCTCGGCACTGCCCACCACCCTCCTCCCCACGTGAGAGCCCCGCTTCAGGACAGCACCGTGGGAGGTGTGGGGGAACCTTTGCCACAAATATTTGGGCTAGAAAGCAAATAATGTATTAAAGGTGAGATTTTTGGCCAGTGCCAGAGAGCTTGGAGAGCTTCCTCCACCCCACAGGTTCCTGCTAAACACAGGCAGGGCCCGCTGCTGCCTCACCTATGGGAAGCAGCTTTGTGATTCCTGGCTTTGACCCAGCACCAGCTCTCTGCCATTGCTCTCACTGCCGACTTCATCCCTTTTACTCCTGCACATGACTTTGGGGGCATACTCAGGTGTGCAAGGCCTGGAGAAGCGTGCGCTGACTTTTTCAGGTCGGTAAGCCCTTGCACTGCTGCAGCTCATGCTGAGAGCATTTAGCACGTGCTGCTGGTGCAGCAGGGTACAGCGAATGTAAGTGCTGTGCTGGAAAGGCTCCCTTGCAAGGGAGCTGCACAACAAAACAGAAGGGAGCCTGGCAACGGCAAGGAGATAAGCAAGTAGCCTAAAGCATGGCCAGTGGTGGCCTCTTGAGGGTACGCAGCATCTTAAGCGCTGTTGTGCCATCTCTGCTTGTCATTTGGAGATACCTCCTCCCCAGTGACCTACTTGCTTCACCCAGATGTTGTGGGTGTCACAGAGCATGAGCTTGTGAGGGCTGAATACAGATGGTTCTGTATTTGTGGATATCAGGGCCTACATTGGTTAGTCCTTATCCATGCTGAGTGTCTGTCAGTGAGGTTCTAAGCTAAATAAATATTTCTTCAAAGGTTATATTCCTTCATAGGTTTCAAAAGAGCAAGCAGAACTGCACTACTACCTTCCTTCTTTGCTGCTAAAACTGACTTCCTTGTGAGAATTACTGAGCAAGATCCTTTGCTGAGGTCTACCAGGAGATGGAGACCAGGATCCTGTGATAGCATTGCCACAGGAAGGAGCAAGGGAGATGTACCAGCTCTGGAAGCTAGGCATGCAACTGCGTGGCACACCTCCAACAAGCGCCAGTGCACAAACACCGTCACAAATGCTGACACCAGGGAAACCTGGGACCTCTGCATGGCAGGGGTGGAACATGGCACATGCACTTCCCCGGTCTTCTCGGTTACATGCTGCGTCACTGAGATACTGAGAGCCCTTAGCAGGCTCAGTCTGCAATGCCTGGCAGTGCTGTGCTCTGGTAGCTCTGGGCGAACCCAGTGCATGCTGCTACCAACTACACTGCCCTGCTGGGACAGCCCCAGTCACCAGAGCCTCCTGCCCAGTCTCCTCCAGTGCTCATACTGAATGAACACGTTTGTCCCTGTACAAGAGAGGCTCTTCCCAATTTATCTGAATGCTTCTCCTATATCAGATCAGCAGAAAGCCCCTCTTACACAAAGATCACTCCAATTTGTAGTTGTCCCTCTACTTGAAGGCACAGTCACAGGAAAGAGGGAATGCTACAAAAAGGCTGGTATCAGAGATGCTTCCAGGAGGCTGGCACACAGCTACAGTGGAGTTGCTGTGACATGCTGCTGGAAGGGTGTATAATAATGAGGAAGGATGAGGCAGGGAGATGAAGTGAACCTAAGAAAAAGAAAACGGAGACAGCTAGTTTGAAAACAAAGAGCATGGCAGAGTGTATCAAGGGGCCTGAGGAAAAATTGCAGCTTCCATGACTCCTGGGCATGAAGCCTAGCCATCAGGATATGGGGTTTTTTAATTTCCCCGCATAAAGTTTCAAGACCTGTTATAAAAGCAAACACACCTTACCCACATGTGAGTCACAGACAAACACATACACTGATAACAAACGCATTATTCTTAGAGAGACTCAGGTCCTACCTCAACATGTGAATAGCTCAGACGAGCATCCTAGTCCCCTGAAGGAGTGGCAAGAGGTGGGAGAGGAGACAAAGGACCTACATGCTGCCAATGCGATAGTCCTGCGTGTTCCCTTAGTGTGCTCATGAGCTTTGGCCTATATAACAATTCATCAGTGCCCGAGAATTTGGTACCATAAATCAACCCCTAATCAATGACTGCATCTCCTTCCCCTTCTCATTACAAAGCTGGTGAGCAACAAAGAGAAGTGCTGAACCTCAACAGGGACATTTACTTGATTATCCCATACTCAGGATTAGATGTGTTAGGTGAGTCACAAAGCCTGGATCCTTTCCGTTTAATTGCACAAGCATGGCCATGATACTGGAGAAAACTCTCACTACACACCTCACTGTCCTGCTGCCAGCTCTGCTGGAGTTTGCTCTCCTACAGACAGAGAGGTCAGACATAGGGGAAGCAAGTGTCACTTGTTCTAGTGTGGCCACCATGATGATAATATGAGCCAGCAGGGGAATTTTTGGAAAAGTTTCATCATGTCACATTTCAAGATGTCTGGTTAAACTCTCTCTCTCTGCTCCAGACATCCCCTTTGGAATATCAAAGGTAAAGGGAGGTTCTCTGGTCAGCCCTGACTCACGCCGCTAAATGAAAGTAAAGGCAAGCCAGCCCACGTCACGGGAGAACAGCTCATGCTCCTGCTGCCTCCAAGCACGCAGCAGACAGCCTGAGAGTCAAGACCAAGTGAACTGCATCCAACCCATGCTTACCTGCCTGCCCCATATATTTTAGAGGGCTCAGCTTGTTCTCCATTCTGGGGGAAAATGCCACCAGTAATCTCCATGCTCCAAGGCTCTCTTACACAATGGTCTGCTGCACTGTGCTGACCCCTTTCAGAGCCTGGAGGATAAAGCTGTTCTACAATACTTGTCTCCTGAGCAAGAATCTTGCCCTCATCAACAGGCAAGACCCCAACTGTGTGGACAGCACTGGCATCCTTCCTGTCACTCCAAGTGCAAATCTGTGCTGTCACACACAGCACAAAGCTGTCTGGTCCCTCAGGTCCAGCTTAGGGGTGGCAGAGATCCATGAAGTCTTCCACACTGGATATATCAAGCACCTTTACAGAAGAGAGTTCTGATCCCCAGAGCAACTGCAGTAATGGGCCAGATGCAAACACTCACCCAAACCCAGATCTCTTTACCACCCAGACTGGAATCACAGAATCACAGAATGTTAGGGATTGGAAGGGACCTTGAAAGATCACCTAGTCCAGTCCCCCTACAGAAGCAGCCTAAAGTGGGCTTCAAAGTTAAAGCCTTGAAAGTGGATGCCAGAAAGATCATTCTTGCTCTTCTAGAAAGGGGATAACAGATCTAGAAGAGCAAAAATGACACGGAAATTCTCTGTGGGGCAGATTATGCCATAATTTCTTCTGAAGCATCACACATCTCCAGGAGGGCCAAACAGCTCTTGGAAGGAGACCATGGGGTTCTCTCCATGCTGACGTGGACTGGGGATTCCTCCAGTGCTCTTCTTGAGATGGTGCTCAGCAGCAGTGTGGTCTCGACTGTTGCTCAGGGGTGGCAGGGACCTGATGTGGGCCTGAACCACCAGCGTGGCCACTTCCAGAGAAACCAGCAAATATGCAGGGAAGCCTTACTGGGCCACTATCGAAAGACGAGCCTTTGTCACCAGCCTGTGCTCACCAGGGAAGAGCCACAGGGATGTGGCGGGCAGGGGGGCAGGAGACACCCCTGCTGAGGCTTCCCGAGCTGTGCACTAGAAGGGGAAGGCGGGAACGTTGTCTGATTCCCGAATCCCATCCCCTCCCCCTGGAATATCCCTGGGCTCCACGGCCTCAGCCAGGTGCAGAACAAAAGGAAACTAATGATTTAGTTATTGCTCTAGCGCTGAAGGTTTGAAGGTCAGCCATTCAGCGCGGCGCTCATTGTATGACCAAGCACTGCCTGCCCTGCCTACAGACCTGCAGCTACAGTCAGCGCAGCAGGGGCTGGCACTGTACGGCTGGCTTCTGAGCGGGGAGATGAAAGGCTTCTTCTAATGTAATAACTGACGGCCTCTTCAGTGCCGTTTGAACTGTTTACAGACTGAGTTAACGATTACAGGCAATGTGTATCTTGGCCGCTGCCCAAAATTCTTACCCGCCCGTCAGATATTATCAAAGAGCCCTTCACTGATCGCCTGGAGTCCTTCCAAAGCTCAGCGCTGAAACGCCGGCAGAGAGGAGGGGCCTTCAGCACTCGCTCCTGAAGCCCAGGCTAACAAGTCACAGGGCTGCTCTGGCAAGGTGTCCTGGGGAGTTCTGCAGGGACACAGCAGCACTGGCTGGTCCCTAACAGCCCTGGTGCAATGCTTGTTGTGCAGGGCAGGCTCTGCCCTGGAGGACACCACCTAGGGCTTTGCCTGTGTTGGTTTGGTCTTCCAGGCTTCACTTAGACAACACCACAGGGCTGGTGAGCCGTAGCTGCCCGGGTTTCCCCGTGCCCTGCCTGCACGAGGCCACTGTTGTCTGCACCTTGCTCTTTACACGCTGTCTGTGTAGCCTGGGTGGTTGTGTTAATGCCAGCAGTTACACAGCTTAAAGCTACTCCTGCCAAAAGTGTTTTCAACACCCTTGTGCCTAAGAGTGTGGACAAGAACAAACCAGGTGGTGGGAGATTAGATAAAATCACTTCCATTGTTATTTGTAGTTAGAAAAATGCAGGTGTGGGTATAAGGTCTGGTTAAATTTGGTTTAGAAAACAAATCCCAGCTCTCTGGGGCAAACTGCACAGTCTGGAAATACAGTTGAAATGAAGGGATGAAATCAAGAACTGGCAAGCAGCTCTAATTACAGCCAAATAACACAGAGCCACATTCAAGTAACACTGAGGCTACACAGCAAACTGCTTCCGAGGCAGGAAATGCCACAGCTCCAGATGACTGCTCCATCCTACTGCCAGTCCTGCACCCACTGAAACCCAGAGGGGGCTTGACACTGCCTCCAGTGAAAGCAGAAATTAATCTAGGTCATGCGTTGCTCTTGGAAGGTCCTGTCATAGACAAATTCCTAAATAAACTAGGAAAAAAAAGATCCCATTTTTAGATAGAAACATCCTAATGAACTATCAGTTCCCCTTACCACCAAATTTTATGCTGGAAAATGCTATTACATACAATTCAGTAGATAATTTGCACTGAGCTACTATGGCTTCAAGGTATCACCAGTGATCCACAGACCATTATTTTGAAACCTCTGCTTCATTCCAGCCTGGCAAGCTATACCAGGAGCATCAACTGATGTATGGCATGCCTACCAGGAGGCTGCAGCAGTGCTGGTATGCCATCAACTAAAAGCTCTTGATAGAAAAGGTTAGGGGAAAAAAGGACTAAAATTTGATACTGTGTCCCTGAAATGAGGCATGTTTGTCCCACAAAAATATGCAAAAGGGTCTCCCCTGTAGGCTGACGGGGTCCTGTCCATGACACAAAAGCTGGAGTTTCCAGCGGATGCCTTCCTGGAAGGGCTGATGCCTTGCTTCCCACGGTGCCAACTGTGTGCTTGAAATATGATGTGTGTCAGCGGGTTCCAGGCATAATGGCAAAGACTGTAGAACAGCTAAAGGAATATACACCTTGATTTTAATCATACCTCATACTGACTTCACATTGTTTTATTGCTCAAATGCAGTTGTTTTCTTTTAACAGGAATGAAAGTGGCTGGTGAAGGAGAGGAGTAAATCTCCTGTTGGATGTTGTAGCATTGCCAGGAGACAGAAATGGAGATGCAAATACATTTGCTGTGATTTGATTCAATAAAACTTGCTAGTACAGTACAGTACTCTACAAAAATTGGTTCCTCCTACGCTTACTTGCTAAGACATGAGTTCAAGCCCTCTGGGATCCGCATTTCCCTGGCTGCTATCGATGACATCACTGACATCTAAGGAGCTACAGGAATGCAGAGAATGCAGCTCCGGGCTCCTGGGGATGCTGAGCTCATTGGCTGCTACAAGAGGTAAGAAAGATGGGGTATCTGGGTCCCAGTCCTGGCTCATTTGCAGCCTTTCACTTCCTACATACATGCACATGCTATTTTTAAGTCCACACAACACATGGCAGCAAGAGGTTGCACCAGTTTAAACAGAAAAGTTTGAATTGTTTTAAAATTAATTCCATTGGTGTCTTCAGATTTTGAGTAGAAATGAGAATTTCAGCACAGGCACACAGGGTCAGTACCCCAGTCAAGATAGCCCAACAACCTGTCTCTCACTAGCCAATAGATATCACTCAGAGAGTGATCTTGCACTTATATTTTTCCATCATCCAATGGTTGGAAGCTTGGAGAATTACTGCTCTGAAGGATTTATGCAGAGCATGGTGCAGCTTGATGGATTTCACAAAAATGTCTCATTCCCTTTTTATCCATTTGTATTTTCTTGCACAAGATCTTCTGCAAATGAACCCCACAATGGATTTCAGCTAAGTCAACAGCTTTTTTTCATCAAGGAAATCCTCACATGAGACTCCTAAGAGCAATCTCTGTTAGCTCCAAGACACACCTTTGACTACTCTATTACCAGCCTCTCTGTGTGTAGCCAAGCCTGCATCCTGGGGAGTCCAGCAACTGAAGATTTCACAGGCATTCAAAGAGCTTGGCTTACATGTTCAAAGAAGCTTGAAGTAGGTAAGCATAATTCTTCCCCTTAGTTTCAGCCTTCTGGGAGCCTCTGAAGACTCCAGCATTCATCACCAAAGGGCATGTCTCCACACAGAGGTTCTTAGGGACGAGGATGACACAGCTCTTGGCCCAGTACTCAAAAAGCTGAGGCCAAAGAGGTGAAGAAATTTCCATTTTCAGCCACCTCTGCTGCAGTGTTCAGAGTAGCACAGACATGTAAATACACAGCGTCAAGGACAAATGGGGCAGAAAGTAAAATAAATAACTTCCCTGCTTGACAGAATGTGATCCAGTAGAAGATTACCTACCTGCTGTCTTTACTTGAGGCCACACAATAATTTGACCAAATGTTACTTAGAAAAGGTACAGACTGACTGAGCTCTAAAGCCTTTTTTTGGTCTGCAAAATGGGAATGGAGCCATCCACAGATCATTTGTTTTAGGGAATGAAAGTATGCTAGTTGCAACATCACCTCAACTGGAGAATCCAACTCTCACCAACTCACATCTCCTATAGAGGTAAGGAAGGGGGAAAAGATCTGAAAGGTGGCTGAGTGTCAGGACAATTATGATATCCAGAGTCATAGTAGTTAGGACTGAAAAAAGTTTTGAAAGGAAAAAAGCCCTCCTGCTTGCAGGAGGGAAGGCTCTCTCATCTCTTATTACTGCGGATTAGAAGACCTAATGGAAGGAACTGTCAGCCTGGCACCGGCCAGTTCTTTGTTTTCTGATGTTTTGTAACAAGAAAAGGTTCTCTCATTCCTGCCAAAGAAAGGCCACTGGAAAAGAGGATCTAGCACTCTCTAGAGTTTCTGATATGGCTTCTTGGTGAAAAAAAAAATATACTCCATTGTGTAAAATCAGACATCTATACCTTGAATTGATACATGCAAACTCCAGTTCCTAGGCTTGCTTGCCTTTCCTCCTGGCTTTGGAATGGAGGTGGTTGTTACAATCTCAGATTCTGTCTCTGTACAGATTCTGTCTCTGTACATATCTGCTGCTTTTCATCTTTTTGTGTTCTCCCTCACTAGGGCAGGATGTTTGATTAAGGGTTTATTAGATAGCCATGCTGGAAGCACAGAGAACATTGTTTGTTGTGGTTTTTGTTTGTTTGTTTGTTTGTTTTTGTTTTGTTTTTGTTTTTTAAAGTTGTATCTCATCCTTCCATGCCATAAGACTCCATACTTCTGCCCTGCCACAGCTGCCCATTTCCCTGGGAAGGACACGGCTTGCTCTCATAGCTCCACTACCAGTGCCACACCCAGAACACAAAAAGTGAATCTGCAGCTCTTTTTTGCAGAAAGCAAACTCTTCAAACATCTGAGCCTCACTGGCATTGATGCTACCATGTGGGAACTGCTGATGTGTCTGTTCACTACTGTGCAATGTCTGGAAGGGACAACTCTTCATTACAGTTCAGCTGATTTCTCCAGCAGTACAATTCAGTTGATTTTCCCACCAAACCTCCCTATGTTATATTGAATAATGTGCATTTGCACTGCCTAGTAAGCCAAGTTCTTGGTTTCCTCATGCAATCTGCATTATTGTCATTCTGTAAGGACAAAAAGCCATTGTAGCCAAAACCTTTAAGCCTGTAGAGCACTGCTTCGATGGTTTCTGTTATATTAGGCATCAGTGCAGCACTTGAGAACACAGGGATAAATCATTAACAAGTCATTATTGTTCACAGGTATTTTTGGCAGGAAACCACTGAGGTCAACTTGGACAAACTGCTGTGGGGTAGTGGGGGTGGCACTTTTCCTGGAGGAGCACTCAAATCCTTGTCTAATGCCGTAAAAATAGTGTGGAAGTCACCTTCATTACTGAAGCTCATAGACATGAAGAGTGTCAAAGTCCCTCCTTCCCACTCTTCTGGCCTATGCTTTCTTCCCAAGTCTGTGATCAAGTCCTTACATCTGTAAAGTGCCTGCCATTCTTCTGGCACATACAAAGTGACAACACTTTTAATCATGAGCACCCCTCACAGTGTGGGCAGGCTGACAGCCCAGACAATATTTTTCATTTACCAATCCTATAATCTCACAGATCACATCAATCACTTATGTTAGCAGGGCTGGGGATTTCCCAAATACTGCTTCTCCTAGAGATTTGTCCAAGTATGACTGTTTCTCATTCTTTGGAAACCTGCAGAGGCGTCACTTCTGTACAACTGTATCAATCATCCCTCCAATCCCCAACAAAAATCATCATCTGCACATGCAATACAATGCTCCTTTTCCTGCAGGGGTACATGCATGTGTGTGTGGAGGGGGTATGAATTCATAAACTGTTTGCTCCCGGTGCCAGCCCTGCTGGCACACAGCTGAGCAACCATCTGAAAACCCTTTCCATAGTTAATATTCTGGACGCTGATCTGTACTCCCAGCTTCTAGCACTGTCAAACACTCCAGCTCCATGAAACGCTATTTATTCTCGTTGTCATTCAGTTTCCTGCTTTGGTGGCCAGCTGGCCACTGACCCCCTTGTTATTTAGCTGTTGTAAATCAAGTGCCAAAGGACACTTTCAGAGCATCATGATGTGGCAATCCCTCCGACTATGTGGATGTGGTCGTTTTAAAATTAAGTAAGCAAACAATTCTGACACAAACAGCTCAAAGGCTGCTCAGTGCACGCTCCTGGCTGGGAGATACAACATCAAGATGGGTCTGCCTTTGAAGTCCTAAAAATCTCCTACAAAATGCCATGGAGTCAGCCCAGCTGCTCAGATGGTTTCCTGCCCAGCCAGTTCTGAACAGCTTGGTGGTGATTTTTTGCTAAGGAAAAGTACTTTCAACTTTGACATTTGAAAACTGCCTTTCATAAGCACAAAAAAAAAAAAAATCCTTTCCAAACACTCCAGCTTCTGGACACATTTGTGGAAGCCAAGAAAACTTCTCAGGTAACTGAGACCACACTTCCATCTTTCTCTAAAAATACTGACCCCACCATTATAAACCCAGGTAGGGACATTTGTATTACAAAGTGAAGCAACAGCTGCTTTACAAAAGCCTGAAGCATGTTTAGGTAACTCAAAACAGTTTTTCTGCCCAGCCTGAGGTTGCCAGCCCCCCAGAGCTGAAGGGATCACTTGGCATATCCCAAGAATGGAGGCTGTGCCTCCAGCTGGGGGTCTTTTGTTTAGTGGGTGACATTGGTAGTAGGGTGATGGTTGGACCAGACAATCTTGAAGGTCTTTTCCAGCCTTAATAATTCTATGACATTCTTCAGCCACCTTCCTACTGCCCTGCCCATCTTCATCCTGAAGCAACAGATGGGCTGCTTGAGCCTGTTTTCTGCAGAAGTTTTTGTTTTAAGAGGATGAAAACATACATGTAATCGCAGCCTGACAGGACAATGAAATGAAGAGCAGCTGTCTGCTTCACAGTAGGACTATGAGACCTGGGCTACAAGCAAGGCCATCATATGCACAGAAAGTATGGAAACAGAAGCAGTTAACATGTCAGTCACCGAAGATGACACTACAGGACATCTCTCTGCTATAAAAATTGCAAGTTCTCTGTCTCCTAGTACAAACCATTTGTAACAGTGATGGCAGACGGGTATCTCCTTCAGGAAATACTGGTGGCAGCCATGTTTCAGAGCATGTAGAGCCCGCATGCCAACCACCCATGTTTCACACTCCTGAGGACAGGATGACATCTGTTCTTCCCAGCTGCAAGGCCAGGAGAGGAGCCCTCAGGAACAGCCATGGGCCATGAGCAGTCTCCAAGAACTTCACTTGCAGAGACAAATTAAATTTGTTGGTCACCCACATCTTCAAAAATGTGGGTGAAAATCAATCCCTGCAAAACCCACAGTATACTTCCTTCTTCTTTTTCTAGTTTTCACACAGTTCTCAGATTTGGTGTTGATGAGACCTCCCCTCCCCAGGCTCTCACAACACTCTCTTTCTGCATGTCTGCACAGAAGAGGAGATTTGGGATGGGGCTGCTATCAAAGAGGCTTTGACTAGACAGGCCTTCCCTGGAGCAATGACTGATAGCATTCAAATAAAATCCTTCTGAGTCTGATATGGTCCTATTGACTCTGAAACTATCAGGGATCTTCACATGATGGCACATCCAATGGAGATACTCAAGCACATATACTGAAACTAAAGGAAGCAGTCTTCTTGGTCTCCAAGAGCACCTACTAGGGATCCTCCCTTTCTTTCTAGGGGCTGTCTGTCATTTTGTTCAATTTCTATGACTTCTGGAGCAGAGCCCAGGAGCTTTATGAGCTTCAGAGTGCTCCCACATTCATCTGCTCTGTCCCAGCATGGCCGTGCCACTGGCTGCCATCCCCTGCTTTCACCCCCAGGCTTCATTCCGGGCCCTCACAGATTTCCCTGGTCCTTCAAAACCCCCTTCATATCCAGGGACCAGGGCCGAACATCAGTTGATTATAAAACAATTTCTTTTGTTGATAGAAAATTCTTTTCAGGGCGTGAACAGCAGGAGAAAGAAAGGGTTCCTCTGAACTGTGCGCTTGCTGGAAACCCCCGAGGGCAAGAATCCGATCCCTGTCTTTGAGGCGAGCAGGCCTGTCTGTACAGGCCGCAGGAGCCCAGGAGAGCTTTGTGCGCACACGGCCGACACCAACACCCGTCAGCTGCCTCCTCGCCGGCACGGGGCCCCTGCAGTGCGCCAGGTCCGTCTGCAGCATGCTGTTTCTATGCCCAGCATGCAAAATGGCTTCATTTCTCCTGTCTGTGCACCCCTACAGATGTAGCCCTCCTCACGCTGAGCATGCCGGCGTACGCACCCCACCAACCTCCTCCCCATGGCCTCCCAAGCCACGGGCCTCACACAGCTTTGCTGCCTCCCTCCCCACCCCCGCTCGCCCTGCGCCAGCTGGCTCAGCCACCCAAAAAGAAATCCCTCTCTCTGCAGAGCCATGGCTGTTCAGAATCTACCTGTGTATCCTCTGGAGTGGATCAGGAGCACAAAGCTCTCTGTCCGGTGACCACGAAGCACAGCCTGCAACACCTGTTCCCTCTTTCACAGACCAAGAAGCAACAGGACCCCACCAAATCAAATGTGCGTGGCCACCACAAGCACTGGGTGTCATGATTCAGCAGATGCCACTGGATAATCTGCTGTTAAAATCAACACTTCTGAAGGGAAATCCCAAGGACCTGAAAGTGCCGCCATTTTGCAAACCAGACAGAATAAAACATTCCACACGAGCAAACATTTTGTTAAAGCAACTGGTGCTGAGCTCACAAACCAGATTTCACAAGTTTTGCACTTGCCAGCCTTACAAAGAAGAGGCCAAAGTAAGGGAAATCTTTCATGCATTTCTCAGAAGTCTGCTGCAATGGTGGCTTGAACTACAAGCCCAGCTCCAAGTCACAGCCCTGTCTCCTTCCCATCAGAAGAAGCAATACCTAACTTGGACACCTCTCTTACACAGCCATGCAGCCCTGAGCATCCACACCAGGTCACACAACCGTTCCAGCATCACCTGTGTCCCTGGTCCAGGAAAACCCATGGGCTCCTGATTGCCCCTAAATGCATTTTCTGTCCTCCCCTCCTCTGTCTCCACCACACAGCTTTGCTATGGAGTCTCTCAATCTCTCATGCAACGCTAATACACACACACACAGTGTTTGATACTGACTTTGGAGAGAGGAGAAAGGAAAGCCAATGGACATGGGCTGATAGGAAGGAGCTAAAATTCCTGTTTCTGGACCCCAGAACTGCAGCTGAATCTCTGCTATGCATCTGAGCTGCAGTCCAGGTTTTCAGTCACCTTCACCCCCTTTTACTATGTGTATTTCAGGTG
This sequence comes from Aythya fuligula, assembly GCF_009819795.1. Taxonomy (NCBI): domain Eukaryota; kingdom Metazoa; phylum Chordata; class Aves; order Anseriformes; family Anatidae; genus Aythya; species Aythya fuligula. The sequence continues at coordinate 758,733 of NC_045578.1, forward strand.
GTAATGTGGTCCTCAGCACATCTGGGGAGGTGTTACAACGGCCAGACCTTGATTATTTCTGGTGATGGTCCCACGCACTGGGGCTCCACTCACCCCAGTACATCCAGCCCGCCTTGGCCCTGAAGACAGCTGCTGTGTGGGATTTCTCCCACTTCACTGCCACAGCCCCCATGGGAATTTGGCAAAGGGTGCATCACAAAGGAGTGCAGCTACAAGCCACCCACCCCATGTCCTGCCAGAAGGACATGGTGAAGAAGGGATGGCAATAGCTGCTGCCCCTTTCCTTCCCTGTTTGCACTTCCCCATTGTGCTGCAGATGAGGAAACTCCTGCTTGCTCCTCACCCTCTTGGCGTTACTACAAACCGTCTGGTACAGCCATGCCCTCATCATTACACAACACCAGCCTGAATGTGTCGGCTGGTCTGAGCAGCCGGTCCATGTCAGCTGGGCTGGCAGGACTTGGAGGAGCCGGGCAGGAAAGCACGGGGAGTAAGGGAAGGTCTGCTCAAGGAGGCTCAGTAAAAGTCTGATTAGGAATGTGACAGGAGCTGAGAAGAAAGCACAGGGTGTGGAAAAATAGGGAGGAGAAAGATTGTTTTGGAGGAGAATAGGTCCAGAGCTCTGGGCAGTTTCATTAGAGGAATATTAAGTAAATGAGTCAGAGCTTGCGGTGCCTGAGGCTCGGGAAAGCTGCTGCTGGTGTGAAGGGATGGCAAGGGAAAATGAGGTTTGTGGCATGCTGTCTGCATATGAAATTCAACCATAACAAAACAAGAGGAAACATGTTGCCTGCTTAATACTTTTATTAACATTTGCAGAGATTAAGTACTGCAGACATTCAATCGGTGCCTTCGTCTGTACCTGATTCAAGCTCTGCCTCTGTGCTTAGCTCTGGGCTAGTAACTTAAATGAACATTTTCCAATTCATTACATTTTCAAAAGGCAATGCAGAGCAGCACTCTGTGCTCCCCTTTTCAAGCAGCACATAAAAACCCACACCCCTCTTCCAGATTTTCTGTATGCTTTATGCATTCATAGCTGGAATCTGGATATAAACTTCCTGTCTTAATTCCTGCACCTAAAAATGGGATATTGTACTGATATCTGTCCTGCAAGAATGAAATGTGCATCAGTAAATGTGTATCTTTCACTGTATATATACAGGTGTGTGTCTGTACATATATATCTTGTATCTATATCTGTATCTACATATACCTATCTTACAAAAACAAAATCCAAGGTTGAAAGTCAAGATGGGTAAAACAAATTGCCTACTTTAAAATTAGAATATTACTTTCACAAACATCTGGGAAACTTAAAGAAAGGCAGTCTGCGTGAAAGGGTTCAATAATTAAAGCAAAAATAATAATAAAATATTTGTAGGTTGAAATTCTATGCCTGTACAAAAACAAACAAACATACAAACAAACAAAACCAGAAGTATTATAACTACCAATCACCCTTTCGTGGTAGTGACAGCTACCAGGAGAGGCTAAGGGAAGTAAGAAAGGTAACAAAATTGGAGAAACACAGTATTAATAGGTGACTTCAACCATCACTATATACGCAGGCAGAGCAAATGTATTGAGATCTGACCAAAACACAGCTTTAGATATCTTCATCAAGTTCTTTGTGGGGCAATTCAGGGAAACCTTCAAAGTAGACACTATCCTATATAGTACACAGGGGTCTAGTTTAAGACAGAAATATCGAACATAAGTTCTGCAATGTATATATTTATGTATTAAAATTCTCCTCCTAATAGGAGAGAAAACAACAACAACAACACAACAAATCAAGACATTAAAATTCTAAGAATAAGGAGAGTAGTTAGATGTTTCAGAAAGCAAATGAAAAGGTAAAATGTTTCCAATGATTCTAGGTGATACAGAAATTATTTAGAGATCTATTACGGGCTTGGAATAAACGTACACCATTGTGCAAAAGGTCTCTATATGGAACCCAAAAGTCCAACAGTGAACAATAAAGGAAAAGAGAATACCAGGAGGAAAAGGCAACCTTTGAAAAGTGGAACTTGCATCCAAATGCTGAAAACAGAAACTACTATAATCCTGGCAAGTTAAGTAGGCTGGTCAAAAGGGAACAACATGCTAGGGGTCTGCATACAAACAACAAAGCCTTTTTCAACACATCAGAAGAAGGAAGCCTATTAGTGAGTTTCTGTGGCTAACAAACAGCATAGGGAATGAAAGATGCACTCAAAAAATATTTGCGAAAAAGCTAAATGAATTGTTTGTATCATGGTTCACTGTAGAGGAAGTCAGGAAGTTCCCATGCAGAGCATTTCAGCATATTCATAAATTACTTGGGAAATGGTAAATTAATGAGGTGACAAAATTTGCAGATGAAACAGTATTTTTTTTGAATTATCTAATCTAAAGCTGATTGTGAGACTTGCATGAAGGATCTCAGGCTACTTGATGTATGCTTTAATGAGCAACAGCGTGCTAATGACTCCCCCCTCCTACGCCCACCTCCACCCTTGTTCCTGACCACATCCCCTGCTGTTTACCCTGTTTGAGCTTGTTTAGCTTATGAAAACCTCAGAAAAAGACCAAGCAAAAAATCTCTGTTTTCTGCAGTTTTAATGATTTGGACTGGTTTGGGAAAGGGTCTCATGAACACTGGAGACAGAACAAGAAAGTGAACAGTTACCACATGGAAAGTGGGCATGAAGGAAAGAAGCAGTTGGGGAAGAAACAGGGAAGAGTGAGTTTTCTTCCTTTCAGTAGCAAGGAGCTATCAATTAGGATCAGCTCTGCACAGAACTGCTGGTTGGATGGCCATGTGATAAAATGACAGGTGAAGTTCAGTATCAGTGCAAAGTGATGTGTCTGGGAAACAATCATGCCAATTTTAAGGACAAAATTGTAAGCTTTAAAATAGCTAATTAAACTCAGAAAAGTTCCTGGGATTATTCTGGAACATTTTCTGAAAACATCAGACACTATCCAAAAAAGCAAGTAGAGACTTACAGAAAAAGAGGACCAGAAAATATTGTCTGTGGTAAACTTACAGCTGAATGGTGCATTCACTAATGGCCATCCTATCTCAAACTGGAAAAATATAACAGCAAAATGTACACAAGTAATACCAAGGTGTGGAATGGCTTTTGTGTAAGAGCCTAGAATGTTCCATCCAAACAAGGAGTTTTATAAATTTTTTAACTTTGCAAACAATAGAAACATAGAATAATTATTAGTCATTCTCCATAATGCAAGGATAAAAGCAGGCACCCTAACCACAGCCAAGTCAAAGGTCAGAAGTAAACAAAAGGAAGGCTTTGCACAGCCCCATATTCCCTGATCCTTCCCTGATGAAAGATGATGTGGAGGTGTAAAAGACCCAGCAAGCCATGTAGGTAAGATCCACCTGGGCTAACAACCCAGGTGGCCCGTATGTAATTTCCAACTGTTACTCCCAGAGCCATTTTCTGCTGGGATCTGGGAGGATACACCAACACTGATCTTTTTCTCCTACTGGGCACAGAGAAAAAAGAAGATGGTCCTGCCTGAAGACGATCTCAGAAAGCTGCAGCAAAACTACTCTGCCTATCCTGAGGTCATTTCAACTAAGAATCATTTCAGCTAACTTAAGCAGCCACCACATGTACCTATGTATGTAGCTCATGTACTGCTGAGCTAGCTGCCTCACCTTCCTTTAAAGACAATGGATAAAGAAGTCATGTGAACTGTGAATGCACAGTTCACTTGCCCTGTAATAGCCGCTTATGTTGTATTAGATCAGTTGGCCCCAAGAAGTCTCCGTTCTCTGCAGTGACATTCCACAAAATGGATAAAACTCATCTGCATACAAGACAACATTTTGGAGCACATCTGTCTCGGAACATGGACTGGATTCACAGACCTCTCATTTTTGACTTCTGGGTAAAGACACCTTTGGCTTTATGTTCTCCAACAAATGTAAGAACATTGTTCTTTTAAAACCAACAAAGCAGATCACTTTCTACACAAAATTCTGACCCTAAGGAGATGATAACAAAATAATCAGTATATGAATGTAGGTATCCATGCTTCTCAGTGTGCTGATGGAAGAGGTTTAATATATCTAGTATGATAACAAACAGCATAGAAGAACCTACAAGGAATGAAACTCTTGACGCAGGCTTTCATACTTCCTTTAAGTGAGGCTGCAGGCTTTGATGTCAAATAATTAAACCATCATGCAGTTCAGCAAGGCCGTGGTAATCACTCATATCTCTGTGGCAGGCCCTAAAAGCAGTGCAGCACAGTCATTCTGTCATCTGCCGTATGGTTTACCTCATTCTTGTTAACCTCCCTTTTCAGCATGCTTGCACGGACACTGCAAACCTTGGAAGAATGAAGATACAACACCATAAGCTAAACCTGGTTGGCTCCAGAAAATATATAAACACTGACTGAACACTGTCCAAGTTAAAACTGAAATGGTATTACCAGGCAATAGGAAGAAAGAGAGGAGGCATTATCAACTTGACTTTTGCTCAATCATCCAAATTTACAACCTTGGTTTCTCATTTAATCCTGAACTTCCAGTCAATAATGGGTAAAAGTACATTTCATTCTTATTTTACTACATGGTAGCCATCTCCTCACTTCTTGATGAGATTGCATTACAGATATGTAGGTATTTTGTTATCAGACAACATCACTACAGAGAGCTCTGAGGATACAGAATGTAACTGAATACTTGATAAGTACGTTTTAAGAAAGCATAGTAAATCCGGCTGCAAGAGACAAAATTGTTTCCTAGTTTGTTTAATACAGAGATCCAATTATTGTGTTTTAGTCACAAATTCCTTTATGGTTTGAATCACTTATAATCAAACCTATTTCTTTTTCTGTGTTGTTCTGCAGGAAGACAGAACAGTGGCAAAGATTGAGCTTTTAATATCTGGACTGAAGTTTTGAGAGGCTAAATGTTTTCAGCAAAAGAACTTTGAAAACCTACAAAAAAATCATTTCACACGTCATTGTCTAATGATGTCAAATTTCCAGGTATCTTGTAAGCATGTCTGTTTACACAGGCTCCATCTCTGGGGAGTGAGTTCAAAGGATCTAGTACTTTTTTTTTTCCATTTGATGATCTGAGGAGCTTTTAATGAATTGTCCGAGTTGACATAATGGTTAATTTGGGGCTCTATATGCTTGCGTATGTGGGCTGTACACCTAGACCTTATATTAAACGAACAGAAGAGCAGAGGAAATAGGTCACTAGAGAAGACAATTACTAAAATGAAGGGGAAATGCACTGAGAGATGCTTATCTTCTGAAAACATGGTGGAAAACAAAGAAAATAAAACAAAACACTGAAACTAGAGAAACCAAAGGATCAGCTTACATGTGAAATGACAGATATACATATATTTTCCCTGTAAAAATATTTGGAAGACAGTTGAATTCCTAAAGTTATTATGCCAAAACACAACTGAATATCAGAGGTTGGACTCGGTGATCTTGGAGGTCTCTTCCAACCTAGATGATTCTGTGATCAAAATTTAAAGATAAAAGCAATTGCTTTGAATCTCAGAACTCTCCCTCTCCACTGCTGCTCACAAATGTCTTCTGTAAAGAGGCCAACACTAGACTTGACCAATTCAAACAAGCTATTTTCTCCTAGTAGATGGCATTTTTGTTTTAAAAAATGTATGATTTCTATATTGTAAGCTTTCATCATTGTGTCAGTTACAGATAAAATGACAGAAATTTCTTCAAAAGCTAGCTGAACTCATCACTCGGGCTTTGTATCAGCTGATCATAACAAGAAGAGTAATTTCTATAAAAAATGTCACAAACATTATATTTCAGTTAGTTTTTCACAATGGTTTTTCATTTCCCCACTGAAGAGAGAAAAAGAAATTTGGTAGAACAACAAAGATGCACTTTCTTAATGAACTATTCACATAGGCATATCGGCCAGCCTTCAAACATTTATAGAGATGAACCTCTACACACTTAGGCATCTAAAGATGAAGCATAAGGTGAAGAATAAACCAGAAGGGCATTGAATAGGCACATACATCATTCTGTTTTGTTCACCTTGCTTGAATCACTTCAGTGGAGTTTAGTTATTTAAATGGAACTGAAACAATATATTTTAAGATCTACCTATTTAACTGGAAAAGTCAATCAAATGGAGAAGTTCAGATTACTCCTGCAATTCTTCCACAAATATATAAAATAATCCTCAAAAAATTAGTAACATTCCTTTTGTTAGTTCTGAGCTTCACTTAGTTTTATCAATTTCAAAGAAGACAACTTCCTTCTGGCAATCTTGCTCTAGATAATACAAGGTCCTGTACCATCAAAAATAATGTCAAAAATAAGGCCTGACACTAGCTCTGATGTCTTGGGTACACTGGAACAATGGACATTATAGCATGACCAGATATAACGTCAGAGACACCAATATAAATCAAAAATGAAGAGCTCAGAAAATACTCAAAGGACTTGTTCCCTTGAAAGCACTGATTCTGAAAGGAACCAAAGGTGGATGAAAGGACAATATCATGCCAAATGAACATACACTGCCAGTGTGATATCATGGTCAGAAGGTCAACTGTAACCCTCTATGACAGGTTAGACAGGTGAGATTTAAGATCACAGGAGTGGATGAAAGTTCCACCTCCCTTTGCCAAGGGCTTATACTAGATGCCTAGAGAAAAGGACATGTAAAAAGAAAAGAACAAATAGCGACATTACTGTGAAAACTCTTCCCTCATCTGGAGACTCATGGCTCAGACACATGATATTTAATCACTTCAGACAGATTTTTCTTTGAGACATACTGCTTCTAAACAGCACTATTGTGACTATTACTGGTATTAAATGCCTAATATTTCCATCCCACTTACAAAGAAGAAACTGGAAAGGAAAAAAGACTGAGGACTAGAATTTTCTAAATGCAGATCTGCAGTATCAAAACGATCATATTACTTGAGCATTGAAACTCCCTGAAATGAACCTCCCACAATTGTAAACATACCTTAAAAATGAAACATGATTGCTTCTTAAGAAGACCTCTGCAATAAATGCTTAACATATTCCAAAGCCACCGATTAGTTTGTATGGCCAAGGGATGAGAAGACTGTTGCTAACTTCTGCAGACAAACAATGATCTTTCCACCAGCACACAGACAACACAAAAATCTTCCTGACTTCCCTTCAAATCTGTGCTAACATAAAAATGGCAAAAACACCATCCCACGTGGTTGAAAGTATCACTTAGCAGCTTTCACTTAGGTTCTTCAGGACCCTTTAAGTCCTACATAAACTTCAGAGAAGCATAGGAATATTCTCGCATCATTCATAAAACATCTATTCAGCCCACTTACCTAGATCCATGTTCACACAAATGCTTAACTTGAGTTTATATGCTATTAAAAATCTCTCAAAGTTCTTAACATAGTCAACACAATTAAATAAACATAAGAAAGTTTGCCTTCATGGAAACACCAGACTTCTCAATACCAGCATTCATCTTGTTTACACAAATTAGTATGTCCATCCATAACTACCACTGATTTCATTCCACTTTTTTTCCCGCACATCATAGATCATGGCAGAAGGGCCAGTTTACTGGTGTGGGGAAAAAAAAAAAAGAAAAAGGTTTACCATCATTAAGTAGTCTTCTTTGAGATCACATCATCAATATGCATATATTCAGTACAGTAAGCCTGGGTATATAGTTCAGTGTGGGCCTGCAACTTGTCCCAACCACAAGATCTCAGTGGAAATGGAGAAAGCAGTCAGTGTGGATTTGCAATACACATCTCAAAACAGCCCAATTACTATCAAGTTATCTTCTTTTCTTCTTCAAATGACAGTCCATATACATATTCAAAAGGTGAGTAACTCCAAACAATAATTCCCCATCTGTCTTTCCCCACAGGTAAGTGGGGAGGGGCATCTCAAGCATTTTAGAGTAGTCTGCAAACCACAAGATGCCTAATTTGGCATAATTCCTGGAAGTATCTGCAATGGTATAGAGATTAATTTGATTAATTGAACTCCACATGACAGCTCTGCAGATGTCAAGAATGGAGATATCCTCTAGAGAAGCTACTGTACAACTTGACCTTTGATGGAACTTACTGATGGCCGGAGGCACAAACACTTAGGCAGTATCATAACATCTCCTGATACAATATGTTATGCAATTACTAGTATCACTGTACTTCTTTATCTCCCAGTTCATGACACGACTGAATAGAGGCCACCTGACAGGTTTAGTTCTCTGTAGACAAAAAAGAGATGGTCTGTTTGACATCAAATGTCTGAAGAGACATGCCACTGTCCCTGCATGTCTGGAGTTCACTGGCAGGAAAAGAAGAGTTATTTTCTGGCTCCAGTGAAACTTCTATATTACCTCAGGAAAGTACATGTATATGAGAAACCTTACCTTGGGAGAGGGAAAAAAGACACTTGATGTCAAACATTTAGCATGTGGGTCTTTCTTGCCCTCTGGCAGAACTTCTTACTACCAGAAAAGTTACATTTAAGAATTACATTAGAGTAATTTACATTACAGTAATGAGCAAGCTGCCACAGGTTGTTGCCCCATCTGGATTGTGAGACCCTGCATAAGATTCCATGCTAGAGTAGAGGCTAACACTTTTTTAGCAAAGCTCTGTACGTAATTTGAGGACCCAAGGGCCAAAGAAAATTTAAAATCCCTCAGACAGACAGAAATGATTGCTCAGGTATCTGCACTGATATAGTTAATAAATTAAAGCTCATTTGTCAGAGAAATTTGCAAGTGAAAAAATGGAAAATCAACTCGGTACCTCTGGAATGATAAATTCAGTCTTCTTTAGAATACTTTACAGATTTGAAGACTGTAATGATAATTCCTTTTCCAACTTGTCATGTGTGTGCCCTTTTCAGAGAGAACTCATGAAATCAGATCTGTTAGAAGAGGCTTATTGTGGCTGCAAGTGGATGCTTACCATCCCCTGTCCTAGAGCAGCAATACCTTGGAAAACTACACACACATCCGTACTGTCACAGCAATAATGCAGCCCATGCCATTGTTTTTCTTAAGCACTTCTGATTTGCTTACTGCTGTACTATAAAGTAGTAAGAATGGTCATAGTAGGTTGGACCAAAAGCCCACTGAGCCCAGTACTCTGCAGTCAGCAATATTAGTAATTGGTGCCTAAACGAAAAGATGAGAGTAGGGAAGGTTTAGAATAACTTTCTTCCCTTTGTGTTCAGACTTTTTCAACTTTACAGCCTTTTCAACAGTACAGGAAAAAAGAAGGTGTGGGGAGCTGGCAGTCGGCTTTTTCTCACAGGTAACTAGTGATAGGACTAGAGGGAATGGCCTCAAGTTGCACCTGGGGAGGTTTAGGTTGGAAATTAGGAGACATTTCTTCTCAGAAAGAGCAGTCAGACATTGGAATGGTTTGCCTAGGGAGGTGGTGGGGACACTGTCCCTGGGGTTGTTCAAGGAAAGGTTGGACGTGGTGCTTAGGGACTTGGTTTATTGGGTGACATTGGTAGTAGGAAGATGGTTGGACCAGATGATCTTGGAGGTCTCTTCCAACCCTAATGATTCTATGATCACACCAATAACTCTGGCTTTAGCATTTCCTCAGCCCACACCAGTCAGCCTGAAGTGTGCAGGATGACCACTGAAGCATGTTGCCTTGTCTTGCAGTAGGTTTGCAGGGAAAGAAGGATTAGACAAATATCAACTATTACTTCAGATCACAGAACCAAGAATTCAAGAAACATGATGGCCTGCAGACAATAGAGCCAGAACTTCATCCAATGAAAAGGAAACAATCTTGCAAAACCCATAGCTTCTGCAAGCTGTCCCTTCAGTTATTATTCCACATTTTTTACTTGTAGTCTGTTGGCTAAAATGACTTTCTAACGCTGACGTATTCAGCATCTGTGATAGCTGGGTTACCACCAGACATACTGGATTTCCTAGCTCCATGGCTTCCAACAGAAAGGATGGGACCTCAGAATACCTTGTTTTACATTACTTGAACATGAAGACCTTAAAGTAAAAGTGGTACAGCTGGCAAGTGTTTGGAACTATTTTTGACTTCAACACAGTGACTGGACTTTGTGGTGACCAAATGTTCTTGGATTACTATGATTCACTCCCTAGGCAAGGAGAGAGGTATGGATGCCAACAGCTGTAAAACAAAACAAAACAAAACACATTTCCTCTAAAATGTAGTGAGGCTTTTATTTCAGCCACAGGAATATCTGACAGTTATTGAGATATGGTTATTATAAAGGGAACCCCACAAGAGCATGTACACTACCCGAACACTCAGGTAGGTATTAAAGATGCAGGCTCTGTTGTCTACAGTATACACAAAGCACCGAGAACGTGAGGAGGGATGAACACGTTCAGTGCTGCCTAGTGAGAAGTCTTCTGCTACGTATCTTGTGACAGAAGTCCTTGAAAACGGCAGGAAGCTGCAAAATTAAACAGTGTACATCTGATTCTTGCTCCCTAGCACTGGCTGGGCTGATCATCTGTGCTCCAAAGCAGGGTAAGAAGGATGATATCAATGGGAGAAACAGGAGGATGAAGTAAGCCTTCCTGATGATCTCCTGATATATACCCAGGATGATAGGAAGGCCAAAGTGCCAAGGGCATCAAATGAAGCTTAAAAGCACCACTTGAAAGCCATGTGTTGAGGCCACTTGCAACAATGGTTCCCAAGGAACTATATGGTACTTTTTGCAATATTTGATAGCTGATCCTTGTCTTCATTACTTCAATCTATTGAATGTATTAGAAAGCTCTAAAATATTACCAAGCACTCAGCTCCTGTGTGCTTTATAAATGTACAGGATGGCATGGCTACCATCACATATGTCTGCAGAACAATCTTCATCAGCTTCTTCCACTGTGAAAATGCGCCAGGTATTCTTACCATCTGCTTCCTATCTTCTAATAATTATTTAGTCAGTATTCTCCTTCCAACCCTTAATTTCCTTAAAAGCCTTTAATGAGGGCATTTTGGAATTTCACCTGGACCTATTGAACTGTCCACTTACTTATTACGCTCTATATTATAGTTACAGACAACTTACTCCATGTGGATTTTACAGTACTGGGCTTTTCCAGATGACTTGGGGCCAGTAGAAAAACTGGTATCGCATCAGCTGCCTTCCGGTTATTTTAAATATGAGTTTATTAACATAGGTAATAGTTCAACTATTTCATCCTCCACAACTGTTGGGTCAATACCACCTGATCCTGGTGACTGATAATGCTAATTTTGTCTATCTACATCATTATCTTATCTACAGACATTTCAGCCTGAGACAGATGAAAGAACAAAAAATATTGTATTCATTTTTCTGATATCAATTTGGCTGCCCTGAGTGCATCTTTTATACTTCAATTTTGTATAGTTCCTACAGATTGTCTGGCAAGCTTTCTGCTTCTGATGTGACTAAAGAGAATCTATTATTAATTATTCTATCCTTTGCAAAGTTTTTGTTCTCCTAATTATTTTCATTATGTTTTTAACATATTTTAGCTTGTTAGTATGTATGATCCCTCCTCTTTTTCTCATTTTACCACAATCTTTGCTTTTTCAGGATGCTTTCGTGTACTTTCTTTTACCCTTATGCTTAGGTATGTAGGTCTGATGTTATCTTTTTTTTTTTTTTTTTTTAAAGTATTTCTTCAGAGGTACATTTGATCTTAACTCCTTCCTACTATAGTGTCTTTCCATATCTTCAAATCCGCTGTGAGGATATAACTCTAAGTTGCCTTCTTACATTCTTTTTTAATAGGCTTACTCAATTTTATGTAGCCCCTCTTTCTGAATTAAAAAAGTTAAAACTGTGGAAGACTTTTTGGCTTCCCTCTCAATATCCTTGCAGGTACAAAATACATTACCATCACCATCACAGAGCACCTTTCAAAAGATGATTTTTGAATGAAGTCCTGGAAAAGGCCATGGCAAGCATCGCTCCTCTCCTTGCTTTCCTGGCTAGCAGCTCCCTGAATGACAATGGCTGTAATTGAAGCTTCCCCTTACTGCTGCATTTCCTGCTCTTTGATCTTCCTCAGCCTACCAAAGTCAGTGCCATAGGCTGGCTGACTGCTCTACAGTGTCATGTGGATGCAAGATGGTCCATCTGGGTGTCTTCAGCAAAAGGAATCACAGAATCACAGAATTGAAGGGGTTGGAAGGGACCTTGAAAGATCATTGGATCCAACCCCCCTGCCAAAGCAGGTTCCTTAGAGCAGGCTGCCCAGGTAGGCGTCCAGACAGGCCTTGAGTATCTCCAGAGGAGACTCCACAACCTCCCTGGGCAGCCTGTCCCAGTGTTCTGTCATCCTTACTGTGAAGAAGTTCTTTCGCATGTTGGTGTGGAACTTCCTGTGCTTTATCTTGTGACCATTACTCCTTGTCCTGTCCCTGCAAACCACTGAAAAGAGGTTGGCCAAATCCCTCTGTCTCCCACACCTCAGGTATTTATACACATTGACGAGATCCCCTCTCAGTCTTGTTTTCTCCAGGCTGAACAGACCCAGGTCTCTCACCCTTTCTTCATAGGGAAGATGCTCCAGGCCCCATATCATCTTTGTGGCCCTCCGCTGGACTCTTTCCAGGAGATCCCTTTCTTTTTTGTACCGGGGAGCCCAGAATTGGACACAGTACTCCAAGTGAGGCCTGACCAGGGCAGAGGAGAGGGGGAGGATCACCTCCCTTGATTTGCTGGCCGTGCTCCTTTTTATGCACACCAGGATCCCGTTAGCCCTCTTGACCACAAGGGCACAGTGCTGGCTCATAGTCAACCTGTCGTCCACCAGGACCCACAGGTCCTTCTCCTCAGAGCTCCTCTCCAGCAGGTCATCCCCCAGCCTGTACTGATACTTCGGGTTGTTCCTTCCCAGGTGCAGAACTCTACACTTGTTCTTACTAAACCTCATGTTTTTTTTTTCCTGCCCAGCTCTCCAGCCTGTCCAGGTCTCGCTGAATGGCAGCACAGCCTTCTGGCGTGCCAGCCACTCCTCCCAGCTTTGTGTCATCGGTGTACTTGCTGAGGGCAGACACTATTCCCTCATCAAGGTCGTCGATGAAGATGTTGAACAAGACTGGACCCACCATCGACCCCTGGGGAATACCGCTAATCACAGGCCTCCAGCCAGACTCTGCTCCGCCAATCACCACCCTCTGAGCTCAGCCAGTCAGCCAGTTCTCAACCCACCTTACTGTACGCTCCTCTATCCCACACTTTCTCAGCTTTGCTAGCAGGATGTCATAGGAGACAGTATTGAAAGCCTTGCTAAAGTCAAGGTAGATAACATCCACTGCTCTCCCCTCATCTACCCAGCTGGTGATGCCATCAAAGAATGCAATGAGGTTGGTTGAGCATGACTTCCCCTTGGTGAATCCATGCTGACTATTCCTCATAACCTTCTTCTCTTCCAATTGCTTGGAGATGGCATCCAGAACAAGCTTTCCAACACCTTTCCAGGGACAGAGGTGAGACTGACTGGCCTGTAGTTTCCCAGATCCTCCTTCTTGCCCTTCCTGAAGACCGGAGTGACATTGGCTATCCTCCAGTCTTCAGGTACCTCTCCTGTTCTCCAGGACCTTTCAAAGATGATAGAGAGCAGTTCGGCGATCACCTCTGCCAACTCCCTTAGCACACGTGGATGCATACCATCAGGACCCATGGATTTGTGTGCGCTGAGCCCACTCAGACGCTCCCGAACCACTCCCTTGTCAACAAGGGGGGAGATCTCCACTTCCCAGACTCTTTCTCCTCCCTCCAGGGTCAAGGAGTTCCAGGGGGGAGTCCTTGAAGAAAAGACTGAAGCAAAGAAAGCATTCAGTATCTCCACCTTCTAAGCATCTCCTGTTACCAGGACACCCCTGTCATTCAGCAAGGGACCCATATTATCCCTAGTCTTCCTTTTACTGTTTACATACTTAAAAAAAACCCTTATTATTATCTTTTATCTCTTTTGCAAGCCTCATCTCTAGGTGGGCTTTAGCCTTCCTTGTCACATCCCTGCAGGCCCTGACAACACTTCTATATGCCTCCCAAGTGGACGGGCCCTTTTTCCACATTTCATAATCCTTCCTCTTCCTTTTGATCTTATCAATGAGCTCCCTGCTCATCCACGCAGGTTTCCTGCCCCCCTTCCTCGATTTCCTACTCTAAGGGATGCACCAATCCTGAGCTTGGAAAAAGTGCTGTAGCCCAGCTCTCACATGCACCCTTGCCTTCTAGCCCATGAGATACTCCCAAGCAGGTCCCGGAAGAGGTCAGAGTTGGCTCTCTGAAAGTCCAGGGTTGCAATCCTACTTTTAGCTTTACTTCTTCCACCAAGTTCCATCTTGAACTCCACCATCTCATGGTCACTGCATCCCAAGCTGCCCCCAACCTTCACAGGAAGCTATGACTGTTTTTCTTAGGGAAGACTCAGCTGGAACCTTCCCCATGGGCATTCCCTAGTGTTTGGTTTATGGGGAAAGCAATCTCAAAACAGGCAGTCAGAGGGAAGCAGGGGAACATGAAAGCATGGGCAGTAACTCAAGCCATTACTAGGTGCAACAATCAGAAATGGTGTATGGTGTTTTCTCAAGCAAGAAGCCACAGAAATAATTTTGATAATCTTTTCTAACACAGGGCTTATAGGAGCTGTATGTTGCCCAGGGAAGGGGTGGCATCACCATCCCTTGGGATGTTTAAGGAAAGGTTGGACCTGGTGCTTAAGGACATGGTTTAGTGGGTGACATTGGTAGTACAATGATGGTTGTACCAGATGAACTTGAAGATCTTTTCCAACCTTAATGATTCTGTGATTCATCCATCATCCAAACAAATTAGACTACAACTACCTGCACCTCTCATGAAGGTGTACTTTGTACAAAATTTACAAATAACAGCTTTTGGTGCAGCAATCTTCCTCATTAGAGACAAAACAGATGTTAAAAATACTCTGGAGGAGACAGTTGAAAAAAAATAACAACTGCAAAAGAGCAGAAGATCACAAAGAAATGAAGAAACCAAACTGTCCCACATGACACCAGGCAACAGCAATTTTATGTACTGATGGTGATCAGGGAGAACACATACAGAAAAATAACAAAAAACATTGTTCTGACCAAAAAGTAGGATGAAAATGTAAGGGGCAAAGATAAAAGAAACTACTCCATAAAGCAGATGAGTAATAAAATAAAAAATAAAAAAAAAAAAGCTGTCTGAAAATATATGACCTGAGGTGGTTTTAAGCTTATATGAATAAGACCAGTGAGACCAGATGAAGGAGGGAGTAACAGGGAGGACGGAGACAGAATTTTGTGGTGGTAGGGAAATATTTAGAAAAACTATTTTCTAAATGATAGATAACATTTAGAAAATGTTATCATTTGTGGACATATGTGCACCCATAGCATGGAACAAAAGAATAACTAAGGTATAGCATGGCAAGAGGGAGCTCCTTCTTACCTCTTCAGGATCTTTGTGATGTTCCACTTATTTTGGTGTAAAATTGTCATAGTAAATAAAAGTTACTAAGATCATTTTGTAAGTAACATGATTCAACATAGAAGCAGTAGCAAAGATACATATGTTGCCCCTCCTACGACTTTAAGACATAGTTCACTAGGGTTTCTGAGGCTGTATTTCTTCACTGGATGGTGGTCTAAAGAGAAACCTTATGACTAACTTGCTAAGCAGTAACTTCTGATTCAAATTGTGATCCAGGAAGTTACAGGAATTGCCACAGTGCACACTTTGTTATTTGACTTTCATATCCTTAAAGATTTTTGTTATATTTAAACATTCAGGAAACAATATTAACATTTTGCCTATGATCCTGAACAAAAACAAACAAATGAAAGAATCAATGTTCTTCATTCACTCCCTAGAATATCTTCTCAAGTTCTCCCTTCTGTTCTGCCATGTGGCAATCTCCCCAAATCCTTTTTTAGCCTGTGTCTTCACTGAAGCTACTCTGATCTACTATTGAACTTCAAGGCATTTGGAAGGAAAATGGCTTCACGTCTGCAAGAGCACTAGAATGCTATTCATTTTTCATATCTGAATGCAATCTCTGCTAGTTCCTATAATGATGCAGAAGTATCCCTTCTGCAGGGATCCACAGGCCAACCAAAGCAAATCTACCTAGATGAACAAAGGTTCCATGGAACAACAGTTGCTGAAGTGCTTTTGAAGCAGATAGCCTAAATTCTATTTTTTTCATTTAATCTTGAGCTAGAATTCACATATCCTTTGGCAAAACCATAGTAAATTTAATCCCTAAGCTGCTTTATTTGCATTCTAAATTAACTGAGCTTTGTACAAAAACTTTAATTTTTTTTTTTTCACAGAGTTTATGGCCACAGAAAATAATTCAACTATGTAATCAGAATATCTGTATACAACAATCCATTACATTTATGCAACTGCCCTGACAGTGAGCAGAGTAATGCACATTAGATTAACCAAGATGATCACCGGAGACCTAATGACTGAACAAAAGAGAAATCAAAGGGCCACTAATGCCCTTAACTAGCCCCTTCAGGGCTAGGGAAGTGACAAGGTGAGAATACATCCGATGTTCTATGAGGATTATTCACGTCTCAAAATGCAAGAGAAGATGGTACACACCCAAAGTTTCTGATAATTTGAATGGTGTGGTGGTGGAAGAAAGTGTCTTCCACTTCAAATCTGGCAATCTTTTCTTTCTTGCACATGGGAGTAACGCATACAGCCTACACATTTGTGAAACTATATTTTCTCTACTACCTACACTGACCATATGTTTTAGTGTTTTGTTTTAAGGCAAGGCCAATCTCTGATGCTCCCCCCAGAAGGTGAAAAGGTCCCAAGTCTACTCTTGGCCAACTCTGCATAGAGGAAATAAGAAGAGTTCCCTCCTAAGCCATGTGGGCATCAAGCCAGAAGCTCCGAAGCATGAGATTACAATTCCTTAGAATCATGGGATCATTAAGGTTGGAAAAGACCTTCAAGATCATCTGGTTCAGCTATCACCCTACTACCAATGTCACCCACCAAACCGCTGTCCCTAAGCACCAGGTCCAAATGCAGGCTGAAAGTGTTATGGGCATATGAAAGGCAGTACAACACTTTATTTCTCGGATGACAGTGAAATACTGGAAAAACAGAGATATTTTAAAAAAAAAAACCACAGAACTCCAAGACAAGAGACCACACCATGACCATCCAGGCCATTTATGCCTACTTCATACCCTTTCTTGTTGTCTGTATCTAATGCAATTTTAAGGACCTAGAATGGAGGGATAACCAAAATTTTGCCTGATAATTTGTTGTAACCTTTAATTTTACTTACAGTAAAGAACCTATCTATTTTATCTAAAAAAAACGAGGTAATCAATTGTGTAACACTGGTCATTTAATTTTAGTTTTCAGCTACTAGATCTGGCTATGTCTTTGCTAAGCTGCTCTCACCCTCTCCTTGTAGGCAATACTAATTATAAACGGATACATATATACTGCAGTTTTCATTTTGCACTTTGAAAAAGCTGAAAATAGTTGAGCTCCTTAAGCATTACGCTTTGTAGGTGGGATCATTTCTGTAGCTCTCCCTACAGTTTCTCTCAATACTTCCATATCCTTCTTAACACTCGGGTACCAGAAATAGGTAAAGCTCTCCAGAGAGACATTACTAACACTGTGTATAAAAGGAGAATCACTTTCATTACTTTCTTAGTATTTACTTTTTGATGCACACAAAGATAGCATTAAAACAGGAATGACAGCATAGGATTCCTCTCTTTTCATCACTTAAGGCACAGCTATTTTGAAAGTTGATTATTTAGGTAAAAAGATTGCACTGATATTATGTCTTGTGAAAAAAAAAAAAAAAAAAATCTGTACCGAGATGGACTTCAATTCATCTGTAGGGTTGCTTAATTTGACAAGAAAATGACCAATGAAGTATGTGACACCAAGAAGGATGCAAAGTAACAAAACGCAGGCTTTGTAGTTGCTTTTTGTGAGATAACAAGAGAAAACACCACAAATCTGAAAACGGAGCGACTACTTAAAAATACATATCTAAAACAACATGTACAACGAATACATCAATACTTCAAGTCTAAAGGGACTGGATGCAACTATTGAACATAGAGCAGCTTGCACCCTACAGGAAAAAAAAAAAAAAAAAAAAAAAAAAGAAACAAAACAACAAAAACAAAACCATACCAAACAACAACAAAAACATATAGCAGAAAAGTGAAAGAGATAAATACACACATGGTTCAGTATTTTACTGACATATGTACTTGTCTTTAGACATTTCACATCTACCTGTTTTAGAAATAAATTCCTAAACATGCCAAGAGATTATGACTTGTCTAAGAAAGAACCAGTGGTAAAATCTGAATGTTGACTGCTTGAGTGCGCTCTACAACCCTATACTCTGAGTTTCAGCTTACCACTCAGCTTTGTTTATAAACCAAAATGTCGTGTATTTGATTCTTGGCAACCCCTGCTACACAGATTTTATGATACTGAAGACAGTTGGACCTGAAGATCAAAGTTTTCCATTGTATTCATTTATTACTTTCTTTCTTTTAGGGTAAAACTTTCTTGTTTTCAGTTGGAATAAGACTTAGGGGGAAAGTCCACAGAAAGCTTTAATGCACTTTTGAGAGCTCTAAGCATAGAAAAACAGAGAGATACAAGTGTAGTATATTGTGTTATATATAAAAATATAACACAATTTTTGTTTAAAATAAATTCTAATAAAACAGACCTCTCTTTGATCATACAAAGTTTGTCTTACTTGGATAATTCTGAGAGCTTCCATTTAAAAAAAATAATCATGAATTCACATGCAATTCAGTCTAGACTTTCATAATCTGCATGAAATGCCTACCAAACATATAGCTTTATGGAGGCACAGAAAAAAAAAAAAGAAAAAAAAAAAAAAGAATTTTTCCCTTTTAACCTCATCCCTCCTGCCAGCTTATCTTTGGGAAATGTCCACTTGCTCCTTGGAGCCATTCCAGGAAGGGTGTGCATGGCCAGGAGTCCTGTGCTGACTGTCACTCAGCCCTGTTGACAGAGCCTTCTGACCATGCAGCATTGCTCTGCTGCTCTTGGTTTTATTTCTGCTCCTTATGCCTGCCCCATGTAAATACTTGGGCCTCCAGATTTATGCCCTCTTTAGTAATGAAAATCTTCAGCTCAGGATGGGTCTTTGCCTCCATGGGTCCCCTACGGGGACAAGGGCCAGCAACAGATGGCACCCCAGGGAGCATCTGAGAAACATCCTTAGTGGCAGAAGATTTCAGTTTTAAGCCCTTCAAACTCTTTCTTAAATGGAGAATACCTTTTCACCAAGCATTTTCTGGATCAGGAAAGGGGAAAACACAAAATGCAAAGCTCTAACTCAGCCTCTGCGTATGCTCAAGAAAGGGATGGAAGTTCCTCTAGGAGCTTCCCAAGTGATACCTCTAGACTCAAATTTTTCTGGAGCTGATTTTAGCCGAGACTACCTACTCTGAATATGGATTTTAATGGCTCATCTTTCAAATAAACACCAATCCTATACTGATGCTAATTACTTATACTATACTAATCTATAGCATATATTCTACTGTATGCTATCTTAATACTATATGCCCAAATCTTACAAGGTTTGTTTGGCCTAAATAGTTTCTTGACCACTATCAACGTACTTTTGTTGGAGTACAATTGCCTTTTTAATTCCTTTTGACATTTCCTAAGACTATTTTTACTTTCTTGAGTAGTATCTATGTTACCTTGAAAGATACTTCTTTTAAACTATAAGAGCCACTTGTTGCACTGCTTCACTTTGCTGCAATTCCCAGTTCTAAAGGTTGCTGTCAGAGTTCTACTTTCTGGTACTCAGACAATGAATTTTATTATACTGCAGTCAGTACAAGTGGCTCAATTATTGCTAGCTTTTGAGTTAGTTCTTGCACATTACTCAACACTAAGTCAAGAATATCTTTCTGTGTACTCTAGTACTGGCTGTTCCAAGAGGCAGAAATTGCTTCTTTGAACTTACTCGTATTGTGCTATCTGACCAGTTTATTCACAGGTAATTTAAGTCCCCATTATCATTTGGTTAGACTTTCCCACTTCTTTGATCTCTGTCAACATTATGCACTCAACATCCTTTTGTTGATCCAGGAGCTGGTAGTATATAAAACTACTAATATATTTACTTTCTTACGGGTTGGGAGTGTAACCCTCTACAAGCATTTAAGTAGGTGATTATAATTCCCCAGCAGCGCTATGCATTGCAACACTGGAAACACTCAATTTCTGGGATGATCTTGTTGGATTCACCATGCCAGTATGTAACTTCAAGGTAACTGCAATGGTTAATTGTCACTGCTGTTCAAAATGCACCATGCTTCTTTTCTGACTTCATCTATAAATGATAATCAGCTTTTTGATCGTGTACAACACCTAAAAAGCTTATGATTTAAGATCTTCTAATTCTCACTTGTTCTACCCTAACTAGAAGACTGACTTTAAAAACATTGTTTTTTAATAATTTATTTCTTTGGAGAGAGAGGAAAATAGGATAATCCTTGTTCTCAGCACTTAGGGAGTTTGTCCTGTGCTGTCAA
Organism: Aythya fuligula; assembly: GCF_009819795.1. NCBI lineage: Eukaryota > Metazoa > Chordata > Aves > Anseriformes > Anatidae > Aythya > Aythya fuligula. The sequence continues at coordinate 779,354 of NC_045578.1, forward strand.
GATTTTTTCTGCAGTCATAAACTAAAACAATGTGCTCAGTGGGTAAATGAAAGTTGACTTTCTCATGCAATCACCTAATTATGTAACTGCTAAGACTATACGGAAATGAAACAAAGTATTGTGAGACTTGTGATAAAGTAAGACTTCTACTACCTCATTTTTTTTCCTGCATGTAGGCATGTAAAACGATTGACCGTCGGTTTGCCTTCTCTGTACTAAAGACAGTAGTTAGAGTTTAGGTATCTCTTTTCAAATGTTATTGTTTGGGACTTTTTCAAACTTTTAATATTATTTCCAAAAATACTAGCACCAGAACTAAAGAGAAAACTCCATTAATGGATCCTAGCCACACCACACCTACTAGCAGTACCATCCTTTCCCTTGTATACAAGACTGAGGTTATATATACTCAAATTTAATTAAAAAAAAAAAATGCTAGTGCTGTTTTATTTATGTATGCTTGTATACCCACTTTTCTATAAAGCCTTTAATTAAGCGATGTGCTATTTCTCAAATAAAATTTTTTTCTTCCACAGGATTAGATTCATATGTGAACTCTGTTGTGACTCGAATTGGACTCCAAATCTTATATCTCCTTTTGTCAAGTTTCTAAAAATCTCTCTCCTTTTCTTTCCATGCATTTCCTTATTTTCCTGTATATCTTCAGATTAACATCATGAACTCTCTCCAGTACCAAATAGAAACTGAGGCATTAGGTAAGAAGGAAAACAAGATTTATTCATCAAAAATAAACTAACAGAACAGCAAAATATCAAAAGCAGAGGTTGTAGAAATTGCATTAGCAATCATATTGAAGGGAGCTGATCTGGCGAACAGCTACAGGAGTTGTGATTTGGAGGGCATGCTGAATCATTAGCTGCTGCTGGATTTCCATTTACCAGTAAGATCCAAATACATTCTTTACAGCCTACTTGTCTGAAAGGCTTGGTTCTTCCATTTTTAATACAGGGACTTTTTCTGACTTCCCCAGGAATTTTTTTCAGAAGTGCAGACTATCGCATGCAGTGAGCTCAACAGAGGTCTAAACCTCCAGCCATCTGGAAACTGCCAGCTAGTACACATGCTACTTCTCGCTTGTTAAGCAATAGTTAATGCTTAGAGCATGTAATATCTGAGCAAGCTTGTGCTCTGACCAGGCTTGAAGACGATTTCTGTAAGAAGTCTAAGGTGTTGGTTTTTTGACCTATAAAGTCTGAAGTGGCGCTGCCTACTTGAGAAATTCCTCTCCCTTTGCATCATCCGGCAGCAGCCCTGAGCCTCTGCAGTGCCAGAGGCAGTGCTGTTGGGTCCCTGCAGTGTTCCGACAGGCAAAAGGCAAAAATAAAAACCCAGACATTTCCCAGAGAACTGGCAATGAGGCAAAGGGGGGTGAGTGGGAATTTGGCATTTGGGTTACTTGGGAGGTAAGAAAGATAGTTTTAAAGTCACTAAAGAATGCAGCACTATGGTCAAGGTTAGTTTCTGTACATGATCCTGGAGAACAAGTCAGGAGGAAGAGAGAAGAAGAAAATATTATGGTATACATGTAAGTATGGTTGGTGAGACTCAATCACTGATATGCTGGATGTTCTATATAATTAGGAATGTATTTCCAAAATTATACTTACCAAAACAACATAAGAAACCTAGAAGTTAACTAGAACTTTACTTGAACATAGACCTAATCCTGTAGCGCTTACCCTTAAGCAACCTCATTATCCTGCTGACCTAAGAGAGCATTATCTTGAAAGCAGGACTGGACCACGCATTCACCTTTCCCAAGCTAAACTCTTCAGTTTGTGTTCTCATGTGATGTGTATGAAGACTGGCTGCACCTTACTGACTCCGACACAGCCAAGAAGGCCAATCCAAAACCAACGTAAAACTAGACTTCTTAGTTCATTAATTGTAAAGATGCCTAAATTACATATAAAGAAGCAATTATGAAGGTAGGTGTGAACAGGCTGAAGTTTATTTACCTAAAGAGTTCCAATGACATCAAAGTTAAGCACATGGCCTGTAACGTTTTTGCAAGACTGGGATGTTGGCAACCACATGTAAAATGAGATTTTCCAATAGAGCATAATTCAGATGTATTTAACACCTGACTGTTTAAATGCAAACTAAAAATAGTTCTTCCTACTAATTTCTTACTCATTTTCTACCTTAGCAGTTATGGCTCCATTTCCCATTTGGTCTCAAGTTTTGACTTTCCAAAGTCAAGAACCCACTGAAGGCTCAGGACCCAAATACTGACATGACATTTAATATCACAAGTTTCATTATGCAGTGGCATAATTAGAAACTATGCTGTAGGATACACAGGGTGCTGGATGAGGTGGACTCGAGCTTTCCTCGAGCTTTCCTGTGCCTAGCACCATGCAAACATCCTGCTGCAGCAGGCAGTTTGACCCCCCCCTAGTCCCAACATCACGCACTAATCCTGAAACCAGATCCGGATGTGCAAACCCTTCAAAACAGCACCGGAATTCAGCGAGATACAGAATAGGAACAATCACCTGTGCAAATCTAGCTGCAGGACCATGGCCTAAAATCATATACAATGCAGGTCTGTGTCTGTTTACACAAACCAAGAAGATTCGATTAGTGTTTCTGTAACCCTCTCCATTTTGAGGATAATTTTTAAAGAATGAAGTTATGTAAACCCTACACTATTCATGGCTTAGTATTCAAAATGCCTTATTTGTTTGCACTGCAGGGTGGGCTTCAATGACTGCACATGACACAAAAAATCATGGTTTGAATCACTGCATTCAGTTAAAAACATTCAAACATCATACAGAAGAGGTTATCACCTTTTCATTTCAAAAAGGTCCATACTCTATACTTTGTGCTCAGTTGCAACACCACTGTAGTTTTTGTAAGGAATAAATATTGACTTTCCTGGACATTGCCTCACGACAGAACAGGACCTTGAGTACATTTGACTAAGATATTTTTTACCCTGGTAATATAACTTTATAACATAGCTTTCATTCCAGTTATCCGATTAGTTTAAAAGGCTTTGCAAACAGGATCTATAAACGTCACAAATTATCTATTTTAATTTTCAGCCATGTGACTCTATTTTAAAGCTGGCTCAACCACATTTCTTTTCTTTTAAGACTACAAAAAACTTTTGATTTTAACTTAAATTTACAGGTTACAGCCTTAATTAAGATTCAGGTTGCAACATACCACATTTGCAAAGTCAAGCCTGAAAATAGCCATGCAAAAATTAGGTTCAATATTAACATGGGTGATTTTGTCGTTCTTGGTTTTCAAGAATAAAGCACCTGATGAGCAAATTGCCAACAGAAAAGAGAGTACACAAAGTCTCAGAAACTGATCTCAAAGCATATTGTAAACAGGAGATCAGCCTGTTCACTGAACAGCACAGCCCTCAGTAGCATCTGTGTCTCACAGTGAGATGTTCGGATGCTCTCCTTTCTTAGAAAAGGTCAGAAGTCAACATGAATTTCACTTACAAACATACATGGTGGTGGCACTGTACAGGAATCACTGGATGGGTAAAATGCAGCTTCCAGTTACAGGTGGTACTACAGGCAAGACCACAGCTGGAAGGGTCAGTAATTCTGAGGGACAACACCTGTACGTGTGTTTTAGCTGTAACAGAATCCTAGCTATTAGCAGAAGTGTACACAGGTTTCAAAAAGAAAAATAATCATGTTTTCTGTTAGATGTTTAGTGTCCCAGCATGTGACTCAACACAGTCAGCTTTATACCATCTATTAAGATATGCAATAATCTTCCTGGGATTGATTGACCATATCCAAAATTAACATTAATACCAGCACAACTACAGATGGTAGCAGAATGAAGAGGCAACCACTTACATAAGCACTTCTGCCTCAAAACACTGTGCAGGGTTGAAGAGCAGCAGCACAAAGAAACAAAACAGGTGGACAGCTCACATGAAAAATACCTTGTTGCTCAGGTTATAAACGTGTAGTCGGGAAATAAAGCCAAATGCTTCATGCTGGAAGCTGGAGCAGCAAGAAGAAAAAAGGTGGCAAAGATAGAAAGAGTGGGATCATGAGATTGGCAGGGCTGGATAAAACAGAGGTGCTCTTACCTGAAGCAGTTTTCCTTCGGCTGGAGTAACCTCAGCAACGTTTGCGAACTCTCCCTCCAGTATGATCGGCTCCACTTTCAGGGGGATCACCCTAATGATCGCCTTCTGTGCCGCTGACCTCTCAGACTCGACTGCCGCTGCCAGCGCCAGCCCTGTATGGCCAAGTCCTACCTGCAGGGTAGCCATGAGCAGCCAAGGCCAGAGGACAGCCAGCTGCAGCTGGGGGCCACCACTCATGCTACCAGCTGCAGCAGCTCGCTCCGGCCACACATACCGCTCCGAATGCGTCCTCGCCCTGCCAGCAGCTTCTAATAGCGGGTGCAGGGCGTGCAGTGCTGGCTCCTGGGGCACAAGAAAATGGGGAGAGAGGGGCTCAGGTACCGGCCACTGCTAGCACTGCTCACTGTGTGGCCCTCCTGCTTCTCGCCATCATTGCTTCCCTTCCTTGGTGCCACGTGCTCAGAGGCTGCTCGGAGCTGAAAAGCATACTTTAAACCAGGAAAAAAAAACAAAACAAAACAAAACAAAAAAAACAACCACTGAAGTTATGAGTCCCTCCTCTAGAAGACAGATCCAGAAAGATCAGTGAAAGAGAATGAGCAGGTCGCAAGGACGGGTTCAGTTCAGACACAGGAATCTCCCGCAGCATTAAGAACTCATCAGGTCCTCAGAGAGGAGGCACACACAGGGAGGTTCCTCCATGGACGCAACGTCCTGGTGTCTCCTTCCCAAGAGTAAGGAAGATTGCCAGGTTCAAAACATCCATCTCACATATGCTTGAGAGACACATCTTCTTGCCAGCAAGGCATCTCTTCCACAATATATGCTCATGCTCTTAAAGCTGAATGTTGTCTACAGTTACTGGTATCCTTCTTAAAAATTATGCAGGAGGTATTTCTTGCATATTTGGTAAAAACAAAAAAGTTTGTTACTATATTGTTCCCTTCCAAATCAAATCAATCCCTTCCATCCTTCCTGTGCCAGAAATGCTTCATTCAGGCTTACAGATCAGTTCTAGTTTTCTCCTAACAATCCAGGCTTGGTCTGACTTTCGGTGCAATTCCCAAGGATAATTATTGAAGTACGAAGCTTCTCTTCATAGTTTCAAGTTCCCAGGAGATTTTAAGAAGGCCCCAAAACATGCTAAAAATTTAGACACGAAGCAAAGCAGGTATCAAGCAAAAAGTTACCGCATATCTTGTTTCCTTCACACTATGGGTTCCGGTATGATCACTTCCAAGAAGATCCCAACTAAAGGCCCCACAAAATAAAAAAAAACATAAAATTCCATGGTCTTCCCCAAAGTCACATGAAACGTATCGAGGAGTCTTCATAACTAGGAGAGTTTACACAAGGGTTATGTGCAACTAAAAAGTTAGAGTGATCACTCTGCTGTGAAGAGAAGTGATTAAAAAAAAAAATCTGCAAACCTGTTAGGCAGCACGCCTGCTGCAACCCGCAGGGGCTGGGACAGATGGAAATGCTTCTACAAATCCCAGAAAAAGTTACTTCCAGTAGCTTAAGGAAACCATGTGCGTCTGACGACGTTTGGTTCGGGTCTTCTTGCTCCTTTTTAGAAACGCAATCTGTTCTTAAAAATAAGGAACATTCGAAAAAGAAGTCACGAAAGACAAGCCGTCTCACGCACATGCAGCAGGCAGGTAGGTGCGAGTGGCGCTCCACAGCCCGACGGAGAATCCAGCGAGATCAAAGGGAGAAAATTACCGCAGACAGAAAGCTCCCGGGGCAGGCATGGCTGCAAGTGAAGTGTCCGCATGCAACCCGCAGCCTCGGGAAAGAAGCCGGCCCCCTGTCGGGAGCACTCCCGCGGAGTACCCGGGGCTCCCTCGCTGCGCAGCCCGTGCGGGCACCGGCTCTAGGCGCGGCGCAGGGCGGCAGCCGAGGCACGGGCAGCGCGGCCGCGGCGAGCCCCGCGGGGCTGCTCGACCATGGCCGGGGGCGGCCGGATCCCGCGGCGGGCGCGGAGCCGCCTTCCTGCCGCAGCAGCGCCCGTGGGCGAGCGCCGGGCGCGGGAGGGCTGCGAGGCGGCCGCGGCTCCCGGCTCGCGGCTCCTACCTGCTGGCACAAAGTGAGGGTGGAGCAGCGCCGAGCGCCCGCCCCGGCCCCGGCCCCGGCCCCGGCCCCGGCCCCGCTCCCGGGCGCCCCCTCCCGCCCCGCCGGCCCGGCCCCGCCGGGCTCCCCGCGTTTCCCCCGGCCTTCCCCACGCTGCCGCCCATCGAGAGGCAGCAGTAGCCCTTTTCTGGCTGCTGCTTGCTGCGAGGCTTCAGGTCAGGCTGATGTCAGAGGTCTGGAATTCAACTGTTATTCTCCTCTGACATCACCGAGAGGTGAATAATGCTGCAGGTCAGACCTATAACCTCAAAGTAAGGTTGCAACTGGAAATTTGTGAACGGGCGCACGATGGAGTGGTGCTCGAGGAGGGCACTCAGAAACAAACGTGAAAACAATGCCCTGCCTGCAGAAAGCGTATGATCCAGGCAGGAGTTCGGAGAGTCATTTGCCGTTGTTCCCGGTGCTCAGGAAAAAGCACCTTCAAGAAAGTGGAGATTAATGAACATTTTTGTTGTTGTTACGTGTACAGCTAAACTAATCCCTGGAGTAACTCCTTGAAAGTAGAAGGTCACACAAAGAAGAATTGCTCCGCTTTTAAAAATAAGAGCGTGGTTGCAGGGGTAATGGTTGTATGGTGAAAAAAGTGGCAGGAGGAACTGCTGAAACATGAAGGACTTTTTCCAATGGTGATAATACATCATTTGTAAATCAAAAGAAAGAAAATATAGGTGCAACATCCATATTTCAGTTTGAAAGTTTAATTTATTGCAGATTGGTGCAACCATGCTGTCTGAGCAGGATGATAAAAGAACATCCGCAAGGTAAACAAAATTGCATTGTGTTCCCATTAACAAGAATATAGTTAAAAACAAGGTCTTGCTACAGAAGTTACTTTTTATTATTTACTGACTGAACTAGATCCACATTAAGGTGCTGAAGCGCTAGACCTTCAATCTAGAGGGCCACCTGAGACTCCCGAGGCCTTGTGCAGCAATATACTTATTTCCTAAGCTAGCGAATGCCCTTTCTCCTGTGCTCTCTCCCTATGTCAGGGTGAGCTGGTTAAGAATGAAGAGAGCTTACATCCATGTGTGTTCTGAAAGTGATGTACATCAGGAGAGCCAGCTCCAAAGCCTTTCTAAATCAGCATATTAAAAAATTGTAATATGAAAGTTTTCGTAATTTGCCTTTAAAACAACAGAGCATTATCTAAGACCCTGAGATTCCCCTATCTTAAATCTCCAAAAGTGTCAAATCTTTTGGTTGGCAAGCAGGAATAAGAAAGGTAAACTAAGATGTTCCCTTTGTAGTGTATGTGAATTAAAGAGGTAACAGCTCCAGTTTGATAAGCTGAAATCCTTTTAAGTGCATCTCCTTACCCCTTGGTCTGTGAGGGCTAGTCTGCTGCTGTCAAACCCCATTACTATTGATGGCACCAGCTCCCACAGGACACAGACCATCCACAATTTCCACAGCATATTATGCAACAGTCTCGAGCCATGTCAGCTATAGGGCATGAAAGCAAATTTAGGTGATGAGCTCCAGCAATGTTATTGAAAAACTTTTCCTTTTAACTACCCAAATACTCTCATTCATATACAAATGGCTTCCATATACTTTTGTTTAAGAAGCAGGACTTGAACATAACCACCTAACCCTTCACTATTCATGTCAACTGAAATTGTACTACACATATATCCTGTAACATACGATACAGGATAACAAATCTGAGGACAACTAGTATGGTAACACTCTCACTAGCCTTGACCTAAAAGCATCCTCAGATTGCATTTGTCTAGTTTGGACTGCTGGTGAATAATCAAAGGCTTTGCCCCGGTTCATTCTACCACTCAATGTTCACTTAGGACATCCTACCACAGCTAGAAGCTACATAAAGTGCTGGAGGGTATAGCTGAGACAGTCCTAATAAATTCTTTTTCTTTCTTGTGTGAAAGGACTGGCTCTAATTAATTTTAAAAGAAGCATGAACACAGATGACACAATTAAATCTATGTTTTAGGTGCTCTTTCACATGTATTTCCCTAACATAAATATAGACTGTGCCCACTTTATCCTTTAAACAGTATATTAACACAAATGCATAGCTATTAAAAACTTTAAATCTACTATCAATATAAATAGAATCAGATTTAATATGTTACAATGTATTTAAGACCTACTTAAAATAAAGTACTAAAACAACAGATAACTTACCATTACATATATTATGAGAATCAAAAAGAAATTATTAAAACAGGACAATTCTCCATAAATGTAAAAGATCAGCAGCTGTCATATGTAACGGATACCCACCAGAAGGGACACACTTGTTGCTGAAACAGAGCATTGGTTTAGGAAAGAAGAGCATTTCCTGGTTAATCACTCAGAAAATTAGCTCATCTTTCCCATAGCTGCTCTCCTGAAATCCCTGACCCATTCAGACCTAGAATCTTGTGACTTTCCTGCGCTTTTGTTTCATACACAATTCCCATTAAAGAGCCACAGTATGACTTCAAGCAAAGACGGTGAGAGCACCAAACAGCATATGTGCCGAGTACACTGTAGCTTCCAACAATGTTAAATAAAAAGATTCCAAATACAGCACTAAAACCAACTTGCTTCCCAGTAAGAAAGTTTTGGAAAAAGCTTTTAAGGCTGTTCCTGTTTACAGGAAGTCCAGATTTTCCATATCTAAAAAAAATGAGCAGCTGAGTATTTACTTCATATTAAATATTCTGACCACTAGACACTTTATAACTTGTCGGGTAGAAAATGTAATGGAAGAGGTGTAAAAAAGCATGGAGTGACTAACACCTCACAAAGTTAGAATGAAATTTAAAAAAAAAAGTGTCTTTTTTTTTTTTTTTTTTTAAATAAACAGTTGAAATGATCCAAAGTGCCTGTTGTGTGCAAGACATTGCCTCTGGAGTCTGACAAGAGAACCCAGCTGGCAGCTGCTGCACATTTTCACATACTTGTCACCCACTTCTCACTCTCTTATTTCTTCCTTTGGAAAGTGCCCCTGCTTGCAAGCTACGTCTACCAGCAGATGGAGATCTAGGAAGAAAAGGGAATACTGAGTAAATATCAGTCCTTGTATATGTCACTAAACAGCATACATAGCAATTGTAATCATCATTGTAATCAATATCAGGTAATATAGAAAATGGCCTGAAAGGCAGATTATAACTTCAGAATTTGATGTCTACTGTTCAAGAATAGGAATTATTCAAATTTTGCAAAATTTTAAATATAAGACCAAAAAAAAAGCGATTTGTGCTCCTATTCTTCAAGGTATATTTCTGTATGCATTCACTGCCATGGGTACCAACTGCCAAAAGCTAATTACTGTAAAACCTCAGCAGTGTCTACAGAAATGGCCATTCAGCTTGTGATACATAACTTCATTTATGCAAAAACGCACAATATCCTCAAAGTATACCGTAGCTGGTGCCAATATGCATTGTCATAGACAGGACAGGCAGACTTTTCTAAAAAAATACCTTGATCCAGAGCAAAATGGAGATAGTTGTAATGTATAACCAGACCAAAAAAGTAAAATGTAGCATCTTGCAGGTCAACGAAGTGAACAAGTACCCTGATAGAGTCACAACAGTAGTACTACCACTGCAAATATCACCCCTGTGAACTTCAAACCCTTGACAGAAACATTCACATCTTAGAACAAGGGCTGGCGTCCTTTTCCTTTTTCCATACTGCAAAATACCTGCTGAAAAGACAGCAGTTCTGCACTTTCTGACATCGACCTCCTGCCAAAGCAGACTGTTGGGAATAAATCTTGAAAAGGCGTTGGGATGGAGAAATGAGGAGGCTAGTAACAATGCAACTCTCAATTGTGTAAATACAAGAGATAGCATCTAACATCCATTCATACAAAACAGCAGACTGCCAGGACACCTGAGAGTCCTTCACTGAATGGATAATGAAATAAAGGTAACAGCACCTGAGCTAGAGAAAGAACCTGCAGCTCAAACTTTTGAGAGCAATTTCACTTTGGGTTTCCAGTACAGGACACGAGAGGCATGGGCCAAGCCTGTCTCTGCACTAACCCTTAACACTTTTGTAGAGGATTTCACCATGTCCTACTAGGAATGTTATCTGAACAGTAAAGTGTTTTTTGTCTGGAAGGTGCAACAAATAATTCAAATGAACGTTCACACATACAGTTGCATGGACAACCTTGCCTGAATGAAGATTTGACCTTAGCAATTGCATCAATAAATCTAAATAAGAAGGAATGCATAATGACACAACTGTAGTGGCAAGGGATTGGGTGATAAATGTCTAGGGTACCTTGCAGCATAATGACAGATTCATCTGAGCCAGTGGCATCTCAGTATTATGTCTGTATTCCTGTTGCAAAAAAATAAAATTAAAATAAAATAAAATAAATAAAATAAAATAAAATAAAATAAAATAAAATAAAATAAAATAAAATAAAATAAAATAAAGGAAGTTGCCAGATTATTTGAAGAAAAGGATCAGATGACTGACAAAAACAAACAAACAAACAAACAAAAAACAGTCATTGAGGAAGAAAGCTTTTTCCTTAATGTATCAGAATGCTTAAATCCAGAAGGATCAAATTCTACCTGTGTCATTCTGAGCTCTCTCCTGTTGGAATCTGGTCCTTCTTATGTACTGTCTTAGAAGAGAAAACACAAAACACAGATACTAGCTCCAGTATAGCTATATTCACTAGATGAGCATACCAGTGGAATACAATGCACAGGAAATGGGGGAGGACACAAGAAGAATTTACAGAGTTCCTAGCCATCATTCATGAAGTCCAAAAGGACACCTGTTGCAGGTATGGATGCTGCTGACAAATTTATTCTGAAAAAAAAAAAATTATAGATGAGATGAACTAGAAAGTAGTTGATAAAAAGATTAATCATCAGCACTTTCAAAACTACATCCTAAGAAAGATCCTGGAGCTGAAAGAGCTTGGGGCTGAAAACAGCAGTCTCTCAAAGGTGTGAGATATCCCTCAGCTCAATGTGATAAACAAACATGCCAGAAACTAGACTGCCATACCCACCATCTCTCTAAAAAAACGACTAGGAAAGGAACAGGTGAAACAGCCCATTCAGACTCTTTCAGAAGGATGTTCTGTTGCAGCTTCTGATTCTCTGAGGGAGGACTCACAAGCATATCTCCTGTTGTTAACAAAGGAGATGGGGTCCCTCTGTCAGACTGTGAGGTGCAAAGACAATTAGCACTTGAGGAGTAAGGATATAATGAAAGCAAACATAGTGAAAACAAAAGTTTTCAAACAAAAGAAGAAGAGGGTTCTTCACCCATTGTGTAATTAACCTGTGTTAACTATATTAATTTGCACATAATGGTAGAAGTTTGCAAGACTTCAAAAAGTGACTAGAAAATTTGATGGAAGAAAAGTTCACTGTGGCTTGTACTTAATAGTACCAAAATGCCAGTTTTTTTGTTTGTTTGTTTGTTTTTGAGACAGGACACTGGACTAGGGAGACCCTTCATCTTGACCCTGTTTGACAGGATGGTTTTAAAACTGTTAAATTAGAATTCAAATGAGAAAGCTGGTTAAGTACACTAGAAAGCAGATACCTATTTCATTTATCTATGGTGATGCAAAGATGAGCTGGCATCTACGGAAGGAAATTCTGAGAATTGTGTTTTAGTGAGACAACAACTGTCTCTCACTCAGAATGACTGTAAAAGGCAAAGAAATCTGGTCCAATTCTTCAAAGGAAAGCAATGACTTCTTCAAAAGGGACAGTTTGATTTGTGACCTTGGTTTTGGCCCAGAGTTGCTCCCAGTCACAGGAGTGACTCTTCCTTCCATCCTCATTGCAGTGGCATTTTGTACTCCATTATGTGGGCTCTCACTGTGTGATATCTAGAACTTGGTGTCACCAACAAAGACACTGCATAACAAAGACAAGTGAATCGTGTCCTAAGCCTAATGAAATAGATGGAACAAAAGTCTTTTCTATACCAGAACATACATCAAAGTGTAGGCTCAGGAAACACACAAATGGGTGCCCAAAGGAAAAGAGGAAAAAGGACAGGACTCAATTGCACTCAGACGATACATTGTGAAGAAATATCTAGAATTTGTCATCATGTACCTTTTTAGATCTGAAAAGTTAGGGAAGAAGTTGTGTCCAGAGATGCATAGAGGAAAGGAGGTATTGACAAACAAACATGTAGTCAGAGCAACAGATGTCTGCTTATAATTAAATGTATATTCTCCAGCCTTACATGTAAAAAGTAGGAGGTGGACTATGCAGCTTCAAGGCTTGTATCATGTGACAAATTTATTTTGGGTCAACTTGACCCTGATTGTATTTGGTTCAGGTGTGTTCTCTCTATCCTTTACATGTATGTCACCTCTAAAAGGTACAGCAGTGGAAATGAAGACCTGGATGACTATCATGTTTCCCAAAGAATAACTATGCTAATTATTGCTAATTAGCAAAGCAGTGTTTCATTTCTGTGTAACAGAAATGCTTTCCAGAACATTCCTGTAACTTTATGACTGTTAAGTAAATTTGTTACTGTTGAGTAAAATTTACTTAATAACAAAAATTAAGTAAAGATACAAAAAACTGTAGATACAAAACCTGAGAAGTGTACTAATTGTCTATGGCATCAGGAAGTAACTGAATGAGAGCTTTCAATTCCACATTTTTAAACAAAAGCCCGTATTCTTTCAAGATGACCCTTAAAAAAAAATGCAAAAAAAAACCAACTTTCTAATAAAAGGACTTTATTCCTCACTTAAACATTTGAAACTGATGGGCATATGAGCTGAATTATTAACTAGCTTCATTAAGTGGTACCTAGAAACTACCCTTTGAAGTGTGCAACAGCTCTTCAAACTATACAATCAGTTCTTCGATGATCAGCTGTGAGGGAAATAGTTTCTTACAAGATTTGCATGTCACACCAATTTTTCCTCTAGAATGGATCTAAAGTACTCTTATGTCCTCAGACACATTTAGGTTTTCCATTAGTTAGTAGATTTCATGAACTGTTTGGCCTCAGATGGTCTACTACTTGTTTTTCTCATGTATTTCAGCATACACATCAGCAATCTGGTACCAAATTTTTAGTGATCAGGGGCAAAAAGTTTGGATTTCTATACTTACTTCATAAGTTTGGTGAGATTTTTGTTTGTTTGTTTTTCCTGCTACTCCAATAGTCACTTTATTACTTTATCCTTCTTTCATGACACTGTTACTCTCCAGCACATCTACGGTAATATCTCAATATTACAACATCCAGGTTTCTTACACAACCCCCAGAACATCAGATTTTATTTACTCATATAATTTATACCCATTTCCACATATGAGTAGATAATGCAAGCATAACTCAAGAAGTATACCAGCAAATACACTAAGAGGTTGTACAAGTGTAGTACCTTGACTGAAGGTACAATGAAATACACTGCAGACAAGAACTAACCTGTTCCGATTTCCCCTTTCTGCAATGGTTAGTTTTAGAGCAGCTGTTTTTGTAATCTCTAAAAAAAAATATATATATATATATATATAAATTAGGGTCTCTTCTTACCAGGGGACTTGCTCTTCTGTGTAGTGTTTCTTCTCTCTCTGCTCCTAGGCTGTGCAGATGAAACTGCAGATTTGTTCACAGGCCCAGTTCCTGAAGTCAGCAATCCCATCTCTTCCAAAGACACCGCTGTCTCTGATGTATCGGATTGACATTTAGCTTTTGTTTTGCTTTCAGGTGAGTACTAAACAAACAAACAAAAAAGACCACTCAATATTTTCTTGTAATCACTGCAAGGAACAAAATATTAAGTATTTTTCTCTACTCCAAAAAGACATCTAACAATTGTTGAACAGTGTCTATATGGATTATGTAACTGTCAGTTAAAAACACTTGTTAAGGTTGCCAAGTTGAAACTCAAGCTCTTACAAAATGTAATATTAAGCAAAACATGAAATCAGAAAATCAGTATATACAGAGTAAGAGTACATGTACTCATGGTCTCAGCTTTGCCCTCAGTCATCATAGTAGGTATGAGAAGTAAAGCAGAAAAAATCCAGGTACACTCATTGTTTCTGACACCTGTATGACAGATTTACTTCAGACAACTTGACAGAGATGGGTAATGCAAAACCACACATGTAAGCAGCGCATTTCTGGTTGGAAATCTCACCCCACCCCATCAAATTGTTAAGACATTACAGTATAATGTTGTTGCTTGCTTTTTGGAGCCCTCTGCTGCTGCTCCATGTGTATTTTGCAAGCAACCATTCACTGAACTTGAATAGTTCTTTAATGATATGGCAAAATCTGTAGGTTAAAAAGGGAAACAAACAAACAAACAAGTTATGTTTCTGTCCCAGTAAGGAAGTAAAGGCCCAAAATTAAGCACTTGGACTTTACCTTTAGACAGAAAGATGTTCTCACTGTCACCTGTTCTAGAGTATTAATCTCTTCTGCAAATATCCTATCGACCAACATCTTAAAGATGAATGATTGTTCAGAGTCTGCAATATTTTCTTCCATAAAAGAAAAAGAAAGCTTTTGAAAACTGGTATGTGTGAGTTTGTAGAGGGCAAAATGTCATTGCATTTGGTAGTAAGGTATCAATAATTCCAGAAATCTCTATCTCCCCCTTGAGTCTGTATTGCTCAGTATTAAATATATAAAAGGCAGTGTGTATGCATATTAATAGAAATGCATATACATTCTATGTCAAAGCTTTATTATAATTTTCAAAAAGGCCCATGCAACTACAGAAGCTGAAAACTAGTGGGAGAGATAGTTTCTCCCAGCAAGCCTCCTGGACTTGCTAGTCACTCAGTCACTTTACTGTAACATTTGTTCTTTAAAATCTGTTGTCTATATGCATTACATTAGTAGGATTAGCTAATATGAAAACCATTTGGATAGATATACTTTTTTGTCCAACATCAGAACCACAGCTCCTTCCCAAGTGTAAAAGCAAAGAGAAGGAAGGAGGTCAATAGTTCATTACCTTCACTAGCTAGAATCCTGATTTCTCAAGACTAACTCTTACAAATAGGGAAAGAGAACAGGTCAGAGTAGATACAGGTTGCACATTTTGGAACATCAGCAATGGTGTGATGAGACTTTTCGTCACATGATGATTTAAACCTTTCCATTCCTGGTGACTTTTACATAATAACTTTAATTCTAGAAATATGAGTATGCAGCCTTAACCTAGTGAAAGGTTATCTTTCTTAAGCAAGCATCCTAATTTTCATGCTCCCTAGAAACAATTCTACAAATTTATTATTAAAAAAAAAAAGGAAATCAATAGATACAGTACAATCTGAAAAGCAAGCTCTTATCAGCGGGTTTAGAAATCAAACTACATTAATAAGAAATAAAAAAAAAGCATACTAAAATTTATTGAGATAACCATTATCAAGAAATTATTACTACTTGCTAAAAGGAGTCCAGAACCTCTGACAGAATAGCAGTTTTGCTGCGAAGGACCTGGGGATGCTGTAGTACCCAGTAAGGCTTACAGCATGTTGGGCTGCATGAGGATAAACATGATCAGTAAATTGGGAATTTAATTCCCCTGACTGGTAAATCTCTACTTGCAATGCTGTGTTCACCAGCAACCTCACTGTTGTAGGTATGGAACTGAAGAGCAGGGAGGGATACTGTGCACTGTTCCTTCCAGATTCCTTTTTACTACTGTGCTTATAAGATCTTACCCACCAACTCTTTTAGTAATCTTATATAAAATAGGCAATAATAAGATTTTAATTCTAATAGCATCAACCTAACACACACAAATCTGGTTCCAAAACTCTATTTATTTATTTATTTATTTATTTATTTATTTATTTATTTATTTAAGTGAACATGCTTCTGATTATGGATTTACCACATCTGTGGAAAGACTCTTCACTCAAGCCTAGTACTTGTGCAGCTTTGTCCTGAATGCTGTTTGGCAGAGAATCAAACAAACTACCAAAGCGGACAGATGTGAAAGTTTTGCCTTTTCATTTTATTGAAAAAATGCCAAACCATTCACAAAAAACCTGCTATGTCTCACTGGTTACATGACTCCTGTAGCCAGCTGGAACCATGATGAGAAGCTAAATTACTAAAATTAGCAGCTCAATCTCACATGAATGGGGTTTGCTGGATTAACCAACAAAGTAAGCAAGAGCTTCAACCTTCAGACAGGTATACAGCTAAGGAGAGTGAACAAAATAGGAGGAAAATTCCCCTTGAACTGGTATTACAGAAGTTTTGTATTTCCACTTTAAGAAGAAAATAATAATAATAAATATATATATTTATTATGAGTAAGAGTGGATTAAAATATGCCCATTTATGGCCCAAATCAAAACAAGGACAGGAATTCACTGAGGCTAAGATGACAATGCTGAATGTGAACTGTGAACATGCTTAGACTTTTTTTATGCAAAGAACTGCTCTTTAATTTGTTATCTTTTAAGCTGGAAGCAGAATAAAGCAGGTTTCTACCAAATTGTTAGTTCTTTGAAGAGGACCATTTGAGGCTTGCTAGCTGTCACAAAACCAATTAAGTGATAAGAAACATCGTGGAAGAAATAGAGAACAAAATAGTGAACACCTTCGTGTCACTATAGAAGTCCATAGTTTTCCTAGGAAGCACCACGTGAAGCTTGTAACAGCCAAGCTCAAAACAAACAGAAGGAAGTTTTTTGTGCAATAGATTGTGAGCAAAG
Organism: Aythya fuligula; assembly: GCF_009819795.1. Classification (NCBI taxonomy): domain Eukaryota; kingdom Metazoa; phylum Chordata; class Aves; order Anseriformes; family Anatidae; genus Aythya; species Aythya fuligula. Next base: position 796,253 of record NC_045578.1, read on the forward strand.
AATCTCTTTGGTCAAAGGATACCACATGCTACAGTTTACATGGTTTCAAGGGCTGACTTCAGTCAATGGAAGAGAAATCTAAGATTTAGTATGCTGTATCAACCCTAATCCTCGAGTTGAAAATATTTGGAAAGTATAAGGAGGAATGCCCTGTTCTATTTGCATGCCTTCTTCTTTCTCTTCCCTAGGCATCAGATTACAGCTATTGCCTTGTGACTTGACACTGTGCAAGTCGGACCTTTGATCTGACCCAGCAGAGCTGTTTTGATGTTCTTATATTAACACTGGAGGAATTTGTTCCTCCTCTGCTGCTACACAGAGGAATAAAACAGTCTTCTCTACATGGGCAGTATTTTACCATAAGCTTGCCTTGAATTAAATGGCACTGAGCTACTGAAAGCCTTGGAAGGCTTCCAGATTCAGGAATAAAGAAGACAACAAATTATGTAGGAGCCTGATGGAAGTACAAGCATAGAAACCTTCCCTGGAGACTTCTGCACCTGCCATGATCCCGGGCCCTGGAAATACTGCTGGACAAGAGGCAACCTTGCCCCTTTTGAGGATGGGGAAACTAGTAAGAGAAAGAATACTTTTGAGAAAAAGACAGAATCTGTCAAACCAGAGGCCTAATAGTCCACAAATTCCTCTTCAACACAAAATATCCCCCAGTTATTTAGCCAGTTAAATTCCAGGGAACCAGACCAGGACCAGCATCGTGATTCTCACCCATTACACACATAACGGGGCCTCAAAACCAAAGCACTTTCCCCCCTCCACACAACTCTGTGGCTCACAATGAATGTTCTAAAGAAGAAAGTCTGGATCACAAATTTCCAAGGTGTTCAACAAAGGAAAAATATACTTCTAAAAATGCAGTTCCAAAGTTTCCAAAACTGAAAACATTTAAACTGTGGTCAGCAGTTAAGATAATGAGTGGACACTCACTAAGGAGCATGGCCAACTCTGTGTACACTAGCACAAAGAAGGGCTCTTCTCTCTCTCTGCAGGGCTGAGCAGAACAGCCTTGTAACTGGCTCAGTCTCTGCAGAAACCTGATCAAAACATACCCTTCTTTCTCTAAATATATACCCAAGAGGAAGATAACTAATTTTTATAATATTGAGAACAATAATGGCAAGTTTCTACCAGCTGAGGATTTCAGAGGTAGAAACTTAGGGAAGGCATCAAGACACTGATAACACAACAGTACAGTAGTCTTGTCATGTACACAAAATGAAATACGGAGTGCCTACATGTGAGCTAGGTCTCATGCCACAGAAACAGATGCAGTAAATTTCTTGCTTTTAGTTTGTTTTCAAAACAGCAATGACAAAATAGGCATGCATTTGCTGCCTTAACAAAGCAAACATCTAGAATGCCTGTCAGTGATAATTTTACAATTTAGTGTAAAATTATCACAGGGAAGACTGGGTGCAGGTGAACCACAGTACAATTAAAATATAAATGCTAAATACCATTCACATGCAAATAAATTATGCTTTCCACAGAAAACACATTTAGTAATTGTTTCTTGGAAACAGTCTAACCATTTATCTAAATTTTAAACAAAAATCTTTACTTTCAGTGGCAATTTTCAAAATACTCTTATTTAAAGAGTAAAGAAAGTATGTCATAGCCTAAAAAAGCTTCCACTTCATCACCATGTATACATATAAAATACCATGTGTATTTTTCCCATGCAAATGAGCAGCCTAACTTGGCCATCACGGACTAACATGCTTATTAACAAGGGATACTTTTCCATTATCTTTTTAGAAACAACAACAACAAAAAAAAAACCCACAATGTTGTTCTATCAAACAAATTCTTCATTGTCCATTAAAATCCTAATTAAGGAACTCTTTAGTTCTAAGAGTGCAAGAATACTAAAAAGTTACCAGACCAGCATTAATATTGAATATAATTATCTCAAAAATATGCTGCTTTATCTCTCTTTACCCCTTACCTTCTGTGGACTGAACTGCTGTCCTTCTTGAACAAATATTACTGAGGATGGAGTTGGGAAGTGATCTTGTTGTTCTCCCAGTTTTGCACGTGCTTCCTGCATGGTCACAGGTTCTTGCAGTATTTGAGCTGCACCACTTTCTACTGATGAAGAGGTACGGAGAGTGTAAAGAAATTCAGTAGGCTGTGACAGAGGACAAGTCATTTCTTGATCTGCTCCCATCACAAACGACGTAATGTCTGAAGCTACAGGAGTAAGAGGTTCAAGTTGACTCTCCTCATTTGGAGAAGGTGGATCACTGTTCTCAGTATCAACTAGCAGTGGTTGACTTCTGTTGGATCGAGGGCTTGAACACGGGTTCTCCACAGCTTCCACTTTCACCATTTCAGCTTTAGGTGTTGAATGCATTTCATCAACAATCTGAAACACGGCTTCAAGATTTACCTCTGTCTTCTTGTTTTCATCAGATGTATTACATGGCCAGTTAGAGGGTAGAAATTCAACTGCATAAGGTGACTGCATTGGAGGACTCTGGGATAAACAAAATAGAGTGAACTTCTATATTAAAAAAAGGTACTATAACAGGATGCGCATTGGTTCTGTAAGGTCCTGTAAATGAACCTGAGCAATCGACATAGTGTTCATATAGACAAGCTTTCAAGTTATTTCAATGTTATTTTCAGTTAAATCAGGTTTAATTACAAAAGGTTACCACTTTGTTTATTTTTCAGTAACCACCTTACCCGTAGCAAGCTTACTTTCTTCTGTTCACTGTGTGTCCTGGAGAGAAAGGAATGTTACGTAACAGTAGCTGGGTACTCTTTCAGATGCTCTGTCTGCATACCCTTTTCATTGCAAATAAACAACATACACCCAAGCATTCAAACCAGAGACTTCTACTCTGAGTAGATCTGTTAGGTTACATTAGAACCATCCCCTTTACACGTGAGATATGTGATAGAAAGGACAGAGCACATGTATCCACCTTCAGTTCTTCTAAAACTCAAGCACTGCTGTAATGTATAAAAAACAATGTAAACTAAATTTTTAGGAAAAAGGTGCACATGCTGTAAACGTGCATATGGACAACACAAATTGAGGAACTCACAGTTACTTACCAATAACATCTTTTTCCTCTTCTAGTGATTGTCCATATACACATTCACACAGTGAATGATTTCCAAGGATGCTCCAGTCCCAAATGAAAGGGAGTTCAGATACCTATGAAAACAAATACCATAGAATCGCCCTGTCTGTCACAGCCTCCAATCAGGACACTCACACATAACAGAGTCCCACAAAAACTTGAAGTCTATGTAAATCTGTACAGAAGCCCTACGGATCTTCAGTTCAGAAACACCAATCCAATTGTTGATTTTATTTATTTATTTATTTATTTATTTTAAGTAGAATTAATCAAAGGACCTTCAAAACATAAAGAAGGCAATGAAGAATCTTCCAAAAGCAGCAGGTCCTACTCAAAGGAAATGATAAATCCCATTTTAACAGCCAATACCTACACTGCTATTTCTTCTGGAGATCATTCAGATTTAAAGGACATTAGTAGGGTAATTTCTTCTGACAAAAAATGTAATATAATGATGCTGAACAGAAACTCAGGTATATTTAAAATACAGTCTCACTTTGGAAGAGATCTGGTAGGAAGGTTAGACCTTAGTGTTGATTTTCCTCAGACCTTCTAGCTGAGGTAATGGCTATTAAAAAAGCTATTTCAATATATTAATATAGAGAATAGGAAGCCACAGGACCAGGAAAACCATATCAGATCAAATGCCATTGAAGCATCTGGTTTCTCAGCAGCATGAACACCAGAAGTCCCTGAAGGAAGTACCACAAAGAGATGAGACAATATCTTGATCCCTTACTCAGGGTATATGAAGACAAGTCCTGTAGTGGACTCGCAGATGTGCCAGTCTGCAAACAACCATACCCTTCTGGGAAAAAAAAGAAAAAAAGATAAAGCCTTAAATTTGAGATATTTAGGCTAAGAAAAATCTTCTCATTAAAGGCAAGTCACCTTAACATTTTTAAGATATGGGTTTGAATTTAGTCACCTTTGTTTAATTTTTTCCAGTTGTACTTTTAAAAAGTATTAACACAAGGTGTTTCTCTTTTGTTGCATGGTTTATTTATTCACTGTCTTAAGTAGCCAGGATTTTAAGAAAGATCTGTGTTAACAAATCAACTGCTTAGGGATGAGACCATCTAAAAACACATACCATCTTTTTGGGTGCACCATAGGATCTAGTATGCAATTCCAATAGAAGAAAATGCCCACACACAAAGACACAGCGCAAATCCTTCTAGTTTACCTAAACATGTTTTGACAGACAATACAGAGGGAGGCAGCAATGAAACAGAGGAAAGTGACAAAGATTGGGAAGTCAGCACTCAAAAGACTAAAAGGTTGCTGGTCATTTCAGTTCAAGAAGCAAAATGGGCTGATTCAGCAAAAGGGGTGAAAGGGAAGATAGGTATTTCACTTATTATAAGATTAATGTAGCGTACAGAGGAAGTAAAATGCAACTGCAACTCCTCAGTGACTGTCTTGAGTCCTTGCGCAATCACTCAGAAGTAGTTGGGATTCAATCTCCTTTCGAATTAACATGGTTGGTTAATATTCTTGTTACAAATAAAAGTGGAAGTTTCTTTTTTTCTTTGTTCTCACATATTTATTGCTTCAGTTGTAGAACAATATTTATTGCAAGTGTAGGACTTGCTTCTGTTTTACAGGAAAATACCGACAGCTTAATAAAAATGCTAATAGCAACAATCAAATATTAGGGTTGCTAGTTTAAAATAAATGTGTGTATATACACACATATATACAGAACACTAAAAACCAATATGTAGCCTCAGTTCACAGCCATGATCAAATAGTAGGGAAGTACTGCACTATTAGTTGTAAACTATCAGAACAACTGTTGCAGGAGATAGCTGGAGTTTCCTCTTACAAGACTCTCACTCCCATCCAAGCAATGAGATTCATCACATTGATCCACAACTTATTCCTACAGAGAAACCAAATGAAAAAGAATACAAAGCTGTACATGATTCCCAATTTTGTTAGCAGGAATGTACAGAGTATAACACAAATCCCTGAAGCTGTTGATTTCAGAAACTTGACGAGATGCATACCCTAAGCAGCCATATAGCCAGATATAACCCCTCACCTCTTCATGTGCTGACTCTCTGGAGCTTCTTCTGGAGTGCGAGCTGTGGGCAGACAGGCATTTACCTACTGGCCTTCTCTACCCACGTTCCAGTCAGGTCACCAAGCTCAGATGGGTACTCTACAGCCCATCTTCTAGTAACACTGAACCAAACCTGTCTTAATGTCTCCTGAATGCAAAGTGATGTTCTTCTGTAAGGATTAGCACAAGGCTTAGGCTTTCTTGGTCAACAGTTCCCATTTTTCCATCTGGACAACAAAGCACTGTCTTGATCCAAAGGAAACAAGACTGATAATCAACTTGCTGACTGCCAGTGTGTTCACTGTCTCCTGGACTGGTCCAATCATTTCTTGGCTAACTTCAGCAGCTTTGTATAAATTTTGCCAGTGGTAATAGGCCACAGCATGATCAAACAGCCTAAAATGCTCTGCAAGCCATCCTTCAGCAGCATTGCACTGAATTCCTGCAACTGGTGGAAGACACTACTAAGTAGCCTAAACCTCTTTTGACTCCACACACTGTCTGTGGACTTTCTCCCTCAAACAACTAATTTTCACTGCACCCTTTGGACAGTATATTTTGTATCATCTTTCAGTCTAGCCCTAGTAACAGCCACGATGTCTCTCTTGAAATGATCTGCTATCCCAAACACTGATCTCAGTGTCCTGAGATGAGAATTTATTTGTTTTATTTGATCACTCAGACTTATTCTCAGGTCATGCCTTGGAAGAAAAAGAAAAAAGAAAAAAAAAGAGAGAAGAGAAGAGAAAAAAGAAAAGCTTCCACAATCTCATAATGAAAGTGAGAGAACAAAGATACACTGTGTGCAAAATAAATACAAGAGTACCAATCATGATTGGTTATTTATATGCTTAAAACAACACGTTATTCTGGCTGTAACCTGGCCATCCTGGATAAGCCTATATTAAAAGAAATCATGAATAAAAGACAAAGGTTGATATTTGCAAGACAGGAAACTGGATAATCAAGCTTGGGTAGGTCAACCTATTTTCAACACACATAAGCATAACTTGCTTTGCTTGTCCTCTGTGAGGAAAAAAAAGTACATGTATTATGCTGTAACACAAAAGGAAGCCCTTGCATTTTTACTTCAAGCCTTTTGATATTTGAAAAGACAGGCCCTCCAAAAAAGGTGTGTTTTCACCAGAGTTATATAAAGCATTTACAGTAGTTATTTTTAATAGGATACCTCTGTGGTGGGGTCAATTCCAAAAGGCATCTTAGTTTTTCCTCATTCATCAAATGAGCCTAAGGACTGCAGAAAGTTTGGATGACAGAAAATAAAAAATACAAATAAAATAAATAAATAAATAACTTTTTTAAAAATGGGTTGTTTCCCAGTGTTACTGTAGTATATTAAGAATAGGATTTTGTCACGGCAAGGATATTCTTAAAAATATATATATACATAGACTTGTTAACTCAAACAAATTCTGGTGAAGCTGAGCACACATCTCATACAGAAGAAATCACTCCACTGATCAGGACATCCACATCCACCACACTGCTACCCTGAAACCTATCTAGAATTACAAAACTACCTCTTTAAATATGGAGTGGTTCTTTGAAATAGTAAACTAAAATTTTACTTTTACGTTCTCAAGTAGATAAGTTTTCAAATTTATGTAATCTGCTCCAGAATCCATAAACCTACAGTCCATCCATACAGTTTTCAGCTTTCACCTGATTTCAGTATGCTGCACTCACCTGGAAAAAGCTGCAGTGGGTGTACGTCGAAGCTGTAGGACTAGCATAGCCAGTCAGAGGATCTATGTGGGTAGTTGGTGAGCAACACTGCAGTGCAGCTACAAGAAATCAAACAGCTATCAGACTTCCAGAATTTGTGTTTGGCATGCAGAGTTCTATTGCTTACTTTGGTTAAACGTTTCAATAATCACATAGCAAACTAACTAAATTCCAGAAATGTATTATTAACTCCTGAACAACTTTAAGACTGATTTCTTCATATGAAGATATATTTGTTGTAATATATTATAACATATACAAATATTATAACTTTTTATACATATGTATGTATATGAATATATGTTAACATATATGAATATGTCTGTCACAATCTTTTGCATACCCATATCACCTCTTTCATTTAGCTGCTTGACTTTTTCCATCACAATATAACATAGGGAATTCACACAAGAAAACTCTAGATATTCATACATACACATTGACATTAAAGAGCAATTTTACTCTAAAAAGCAACTTTATATATGAGGCAACGTTCTGCAGGTATAATTTTTGGTGACATGCAGAGATACTTAATTTTAAAGTAAAGGCATCATTTGCATCATGGATAAGCTCTAAGATTTCCCATCATTCTGAGAAAACTAAGTGCTTGATGTTATCATGTTTAGTCCAATGATCATAACAGGGACTAAAAAGCATAATTTGAGGTGGCAAACAGATCAAATTTATTTGCAACATTTGACATTTACATGGGATTTCACATGAGATAGTTGCTACGATAACCAAATGTGTTTTTTTTTTAATCTATTCTTATTGCCCTTTTAAATATGATATTGCAGATTTTTTCTTTGATTCAAAGAAACAAACATGGGAGCTAAACAACAAAGAAAGAGCTAGTGGACATCCTTCTAAGCAAGCATGAGATCTGTGTATGATTTGTAATTCCAGAAGAGAATTCTGAGCAACTTCATGATGAAATCTGGACCTCTTTCAGGAGAGAAAGAGATCAGGATCTGGATTACAGATCTGGATACTGTTAAAAACCTAAATGATACCTTGGTTTGGTAATATCTCACTCACTGGAAACTCCAAAGGATGTTTACAAACCCAAGAAAAACACCAAAAAAGCTTTTAAAAGACTTGTAAAGGTGAAGCAAGAGAGCAATGACAAATGAGAGGTTTCTTGTAGCCTGTTAAAGTGACCCTAACAAAAAGCAAACACAAATTATAAAAACATTATTTTCTAATGAAAGAAAAGGAAGGATGTGAAGGGCAGAAGTGCTTGTGAAGTACTAGGTAAGTGTAAATTATTAATTGCAGATTATTTTCTACAATATACTACAAGATGAATGACAATACTCTTTTCACAACTAGTAGAACTTAGAGCAAAAGCAACTCATTAATCAAACATATTTTTATGTTTGTAAATCAAAGTGAGGAGAACAAAAATAACTGTCTAGAGGACAAGAGATTGATGACATTCTGAATGTTTTTGAATTAGAGGAAGTCATATAAACTCGATGGTTTGTACTGAAAAGATTTTTTTTGGGGGGGGGGGCTCACAGGCTACAACAGTGACTTGATCTAACAGCAAGAACAATGGCATTTGTGCAGTATCATAGGAGATAAACAATGAGTCAATTCAGAAGCAATTCTACCATAAGACAGAGGTCAATTTGAGATAAGCAACATCATCACCCATGGTCAAAAAGGGAGATTCACCATTTATCCAAATAACTTTTAAAAAACATTCAAGAAAGCATTTACTGACAGGGAGTGTTATCAAAGGTAAAAATGTTGATTCATTTACTGCACCTTATGTCTTCAAATTGAATTAATTCATTCAACAAACGTATCTGCTTCACTCACATGCTTATATTAAAAGTAGTATAAAACTGGAGTGAATACATTTCCAAACCCTGTTGTCTAAGACTTAGTTAATCTAGCCATACCCAGAAGAAATTAGCAGCTAAAGCACATTTTGTTACTGGCTGCTATGAAACAGTTGACAGTGAGCATGTCTCTCATTCAAATACTAAGGAGACAGGCGTGAACAGTATCTTAGGGAATAAAGGAATAATTACTGAATAAATTAAGAAAGAGATATAGTCCTTTTCAGCAAACAAGATGGATCAGACTCAGAATAGATTTAGTTTCTGTCACAAAAGAGGCAATTCTGTCCATACAGGCTCTGGATGGAAAATGAAAATTTCTCAAAGTCTAGAGTACACAGTATGTAGAATATGAGCGCCAATGTACAAGAATGGAATTGCCGTCAGTGGGACAGCAACAAAACACTGAGGACAAGCAGAGAGCAATTAACAGCATATCTCACAGAACAAGGAAAAGACTAAACACTCTGCATGATGAATGTTCCTGCACAGGAGTCAAATGATCATATTTCAAACATACTGAAAATATATTTGGATATCCAGACAGGTTACAAGGAACTCAAGAAAAGAAATCAATACTTAAAGAAAATTATTTAGAAACATATTAACAAAAACATTACAAGGAAATACAAATTATAAATCCTAACAGTTGAACAAGAAAAAATAGAAGGAAATATAATGGAGAATTAGTTGATACCGGATAACATATTATGGAGGCTGAGTCAACATGAATGCTTTTCATTTATTTAAAAGGAAGTCATCACCCTTCACTGCTGTCTTGAAAGACCTGCAGTAGGTAAATGAACATGGATAATGGTGATCTTCTTGATATGATAGTTTGGTTTCAAGAAAGCTTTTAGCAAATTCATCATCAAAAACTCTTACAAAACCTAAGCAACAACAGCGTGAGAGGGAAGGCTGCACATTTAAAAAAACAGTCTGTTTTAAAGACAGGACACAGAATATAGGAATAAGCAGTCACTTTTCACAGGTGAATGAAGCGAGGGAGGACCTGCACTAGAACTCATGCAGTTCATCATTTCAATAAACTACTTTAAAAATAGGGTGAGGGAATAGCGAGGTGATGCTTGCTAATTGCACCAGGTTTTTCATGGCAGAAACAAGCAGCCAGCTATGGAGGCATGCAAAAAGCCCTATGAATCTCCCAAAGCTACCACCCACCAGATAAAGCTCTGTACTTTGGTAAAATAAAAATTAACAGCAGCTTGACACTCAGGAGCTGTCAGAAAGACCCCAAAAATCAAAAATGGCAGGTTGTTAAAAACTATTATAAGAGGGAATGGAGAAAGAAATAGAAACATTATTATTCCACTGCATAAACCCATGATTCACCCACACTTTGACCACTGTGTATAATTTTTGATTTTACAACTCTCAAAGAACATAACAGAACTGGAAAGTTACAAGGAAGGCAACATGGGTGATTTACAGAGCACTCCTCAACAAACAGCCAAGCCAGGCAGAGAAATCTAGAAAATTCTAGAGAAATCTCTGATCTTGAGAAAATGCAACCAAGGGAAATCACTAAAAGTTATTAGAATCACAAATGGTGCAGTGAAGGGGATATCCGTAGAGACACATTTACACACACGCACACAAAGAAAACAAACTAATGGAGATTCAATTAATATTTAATTGGGTTAAAAGAGACAAGAAAAGGTGCCTTGCACAAAATGCAATTAAGTTATGAACTCCTTGTTACAGATATACAACGAGTCTACATTGGTTGGGAAAAAAAGACAAGTTCATGGAAGTCAAATCCATCGAGGGCTATTAAATTCGACAACTCATGTTATAGTTGATTAATGCCTAAGGAAGAGTAAAAGAGTAGAGCAAACACAGAATGATGCTTTTCCAAAGTGCTCCAACACTGCAGCTTCAGGGAATTACTGTCAAAGGAAATGATGAGCTATATGGTCATTTGATCTGATTAAGGCTAACATTCTCATCTCCAAAGCAGAGATCTATATTCTCTGCTCCAAAGCAGAGAGCTATTGAGGCATTCGCTAAATCCTGTTTTCTCACCATTGGCAAAATTAAATGAATTATATAAAAATAAGTGAAATGTAGCTGGAGGGATGACAACATTAACCTCACTAAAATCATTCTGAAGTCAGCTATCAGTAATACTAATGGCATTGACTCCAGGAAATTATGATACGAATATGATATTAGCAAAACTTAAAGAATCAACCTAGTTGTTAGCACTGTGGAAAAACAAGGAATGATCTAACATCTAGCTGTTGGAAAATAAAAAAAAAAAAAAAGCTTCTAAGTTTTATAGAATCATAGAATCACCAAGAATAGTGAATCATTATTATCTCCAAGATCAGCTGGTCTAACCATCACCCTACTACCAATGTCACCCACTAAACCATGTCCCTAAGCACCAGGTCCAACCTTTCTTTGAACACCCCCCAGGTACAGTGACTCCACCACTTCCCTGGGCAACACATTCCAATGCCTGACCACTCTTTCTGAGAAGAAATGTGTCCTAATTTCCAACCTAAACCTTCCCAGGCACAACTTGAGGCCATTCCCTCTAGTCCTATCACTATTTACCTCTGAGAAGAGGCTGACTGCCAGCTCCCCACACCTTCCTTTCAGGTAGCTGTAGAGAGCAATACCATCCTGAGGAGGCTCCACCCTGAGCCTCCTCCTCTCCAGACTAAACAACCCCAGCTCCCTCAGCCGCTCCTCACAGGACCTGTGTTCCAGGCCCTTCACCAGCTTCGTAGCCCTTCTCTGGACACGGTCCAGGGCCTCAATGTCTTTCTTGTAGTGAGGGGCCCAAAACTGAATACAGTACCAACAGTGAAAATTTGGTCTACAGTTTATACATCAGTGGAGTTCTGAGGCCTGAAATCAATCACTCCACAATACCACCTCCTCCATACCAACACTCCATAACAACAACTCCAATGAGGAGAGTCTGAGGACACCTGGCCTGCCCAGCTTGGAGGAAAGAAGGCTAAAAGGTGGCCTCACTGCTCTCCACAGCTTTCTAAGGAGGGGAAGTGGAGAAGGAGACACCAGTCTCTTCTCCCTGCTCACCAATGACGGGATGAGCAGGAACAGCATAAAGCTGTACTGGTGGAGGATCTGACTGGACATGAGGAAAAATTTCTTTACTGTGAGGGTGGTCAAACACTGGAACAGGCTTCCTAGCGATGTTACAAAGGATCCAATACAAGCATTTATCTCAAGTCTTTCAATCACAGGTCACACACACACACAAATGATTACATAATCTCCTCAGCAGATCATGTTCCAATTTTTTCCAAGAATAGAAAAACAGTTCACAGACAAATAATACAAGTGAAGAAATTACAAAAATGTCCTATGGAAATCATGAGTCACTCCATTAAGCAAACTAGAAACCATTGTGATAAAATGGCAGTTCTTATATACATCTCCCTCCTTTTGAGACAGTGTTATTTTAAGTGCTTACAATGTTTCAGTAGAGAAATACATATCAATTATAATCTTTGCTGAAGACACAAAGGCTACAGCTCTACCAGTAAATTTAATGCATCCAGATCTGTTCTCTGGAACAGACTCTGTTAATAACATTAAAATTTCTTACTCTTCCAAGTCAAAATAACCACATCCAAACTGCCTGTTGGGAATGGTCCCTTGCCCATGCCAACTGCAAAACTTAGCACAGTACTTTCCAGGCAGAGTGCTAACTAGCAGTCTAATTCTAGAGTGGATCAAGACACCCAGGCTCTTTACCTGCGAAGTTCAATATACTAACATAGGCACAGATAGATATGCCTAAGTTCAGCCATGGTCTCAGCGGAGGCATACCTTGCCAAATGCATCTGGGAGTTAGAACCTAAACATAAACAAAATCTGAGAACATGAAAATAGCTTCATGCTTATAGCTTGATGTATACCCATTTGCCCTGCATGATTTCCTATGTTCTAACAGCACATGCCAGCTCAGGAGAGTTCCCAAACAAATACAAATACAGTATGATCAGCAGCAGATCTTTTCCACGCTTGAACAACCATAGTAATTTCTCCAAAGATCTGTTGGAAATTGAAGGAAAACATATACCTCTCTATGTACTCAAGATAGCAATAGACATTGATAAACAGTGTTAGCAACTCAGCTGTGCCACAGGGGATGAGACTGACACTCCAGCTTCTTCCATTCTTCTCAAGCACAGGCTACATGCAAAATACCAGGGAAGAACCCTGAAGACCACCTTTTCAGTGTGACCTTATCATGTCAGTTCACAATGTTATGCTTAAGGGAAGTGAGATGACTCAGTTTTATGAGTAACAGTACCAAAGCTGTGCAGGAAATTATGGAAAGCAACTGTGCCTCTTCTTGTCAGATCAATGAACATGTCATGATGGACCTGAATGCAACAGCTGTGCAAGCTGTGATTCTTTACAAACCAAAAGACTGATGAGAATGAGGATGACATCCAAGGTCTCTTCCATAAAGGAAAACAGGAAATGTCTTAGACATTTAGGTGGGATTAATTGCATTACTGCTACAGTCTACCAGTTTTCAAAACTAGTCATCTGTGCTCTCTACACCATTGATACAGAAATAGGCTCATCAGAAAGATAAGAGTTGTCTTCCAAAGGTATATATCTAAGAAAGTTGGAATGACTCAACATCTGGGAGGTGCCTGTTTCTCTTTGCTGAATATATATAATCTGACAAGCCCAGGCACATACAATTCAATATTATACATTCAGATGAATCTTAGGCAAGATGAATCCTACTACTAGTTTTACAAGTGCATTACTAATGCATCCAGTCTGCTTTTGTCAAGGGAAAATACCGTGCTATTTATGCTGTGTTAAAACACAGATGCTATATTTCCAGCTGTTTATTTAAGATACCCCTTCTGACTAACTCATACGTGAATTTTAAGCTTTACATATGAGAAAAGATAAATATATATTTATCTTAAGAGAGAACGTACCATTCAGAATAATATGACTACTCCTAAGCTATCACTCACCAGAAAGGTTATCATATGTAAATGAACTCTACAGACACAGATGTATTCAGAAGACATGACTGGACCTGCTGTATCAGGTAGCACCAATAAGTAATGTTTCTCACATAGTCTCATTGACTTATTTTTCATTATTAGAATACTCAAGCTTCACTACATTTCTTTTATGCAATCCTACTACTATCAAAGGTTTTGCAGTTAGCTGAAGTTGCAGAACTAAATTCTTAAAACAACTATTCTCTAATACTAGAGAAAAAAAAATCCAGATGAGCATCTAATTTTATTGACTTTCCAATAAGAATCATAATGGAAAAAAAAAACAAGGAAAACTTTTGGTTTCTTAAGTTAACAAAGAAATTTGAATATACATAGTGACAACCTGTTGACAAAGTTCTACTTTGATTTAATGGCACTACAAAAACATTATGTTCATTATAAGTGAAATGAAGAGAGTCAACTACAAGATTGGACATAGATTCTTTAGTCCTGTCACTTATTAAATACATACTTTAAGATTAACTATCACTTTTCAAATAAGCTAACCTTGGTTCTGTGCTCTCGAGATGAAGGAAACTAGACTTTTTCATGTGGACATATGAAAAAATAAGCTTTCAGCATTCTGTAAGGTACAGTATACAACAAAAAGGATAGCAGAGAGATGAAGAGATACACAGGAAAAGAAGTAAAAACAGTGTCCAAAGTAGCAGTGAACATGAAGTAGTTTATAAAACAGTCAAATGTCAATTTGACTTGTCAGTTACAAACCTTTCTTCTCAGAAGTACTAATGAACTCATTGGAGTTTTCAAAAGTCTCAGACTCCATACCTTTCTCTATTTTTGTTTGAATTACACGTTAATTTTCATACCTTGCAAAATTTGCTTTTATCATGCTTTCCCCCTGCTAATGATTCTGTCTGTGCTTTTCCCATGCTATTGCAAAGAGAGAAAAGATTTTTGAGCACCATAACTGATTTCTTCTTTAAACTTTTATAACTACAGTGAGACATATTAGTGTCATCCAGTTCGGAGATCTACAGAATCATGTCTAAATCTAACCTAGTCACGCTCAACTCCTCTACAGTCAATACTGCAAAATAGGGTGGGATCACTCATTTCCTGGTAGTGCCTAAAACAAAGTCTAACACAAGCCATATGAATCAAACCCTAGAGATGTCCATTTCCTTTGTTTGACTATGGACGAGGTTTGGGGGACAAACTGAGATATAAGCATCTAAAATTGAAGAAGATGAATCTCAGCCTATGCTGTATGTCCAGACAGAAGCAAGAAGTAGGGACCATTTCCGACCTTAAGCTTGCATGCTCATGTCACCCTGCTCCTTGGAGGAGCTTAATAACTTGCAGATTGTAATGTAGGCACTAGCTACCAGTAATCTTTATAAGCAGCACAGGGCAAGGGACATATGACAAAAGTTCCCTGTCTCTTAAACCTTTACAAACATACACAGGATTTGCATAACTCCTCAGAGTCCTTCCTTAACCAGTATGTAACGGAAAGTAGTGATTATTGTTTGAAACATGAGCTAATATTCTCTGCAGAGGTCTCAGAAGATACACACAAAAGATGTGAAGATTTCATTGTGTACTTGTTGGAGAAAGACAGCAGCTACCACATGCAGGATTTCTAAACAGGGATATCTGACTCATGAAGGTGCAGTTGCCAAGGGAGGAACAGGCAGAAAGTGAGAGTAATAACTGAGTTTTAATTTGTTCAAGGAAAGAGTCACTATGTTCTGAAGTTCTAGGGAAAGAAAAAACTAACAAAGAGAAGCCCCCCAAACTTCTGCATGTTTTATTGCAGTTCAAAGCAAAGGCAGAAGATTAATTAGCTTCAACTACCTTCTAGGAAAAAATAAAAAACAAAAACAAAAACAAACAACACTTGTCTGTAGGAAGACTGAAAAGTTTAGCAGAACTGTTTTAGACAATAGAAGGTAGTCAAGACTTTTGTAACTCTTCAGTCTTAAGTGCATAAAAGTACAACATTGAAGAAGCTAGAAAAAAAAAAAAAAAAGAGAGAGAAAATAACACAGATTACAGACCAGAATTAAATTTTCTGCAGAAGACTTCTGAGTGATCTTCAGCTTAAAAAAGTTACTTGGAAAAACGTAGGACTGAGGAGTATCATATTTTCAACAAGTTATCAGTGGTTTAGTATCATCCCCCTCAGTTTTCCTTTATTTAAAAATAAATAAATAAATAAATAAAAAGTTAGGCTAACACTGACTAGTTGTGGACAAATACTTTTCTCCTCACTGTCAACAGAGAGGCTACATGGAAAATCACCAGAGAACACTCCAAATCTAGAGGAAGGGCAGGAACTTCAAACAGGAAACGTTTTTACTTTAAAAGGTCTCTCATCCTCTTAGACTTTAAAATTTCTAATTCTCACTTGAAATACACATGACACAGCATTATAGAAAAGTTATAACTTTTAGAATTTTTTCTCACCTGTTGGATAATAGGTTTGTGAGAACTGCATTGAAGATGTGTAGCTGCTGTATTTTGGAGGGGACGTGGCAATGGCTTGAGACCGCTGCTGAAGTGGCACAGAAGAGGTGCTGGGCTGTAGTGTGTACGTGACCTCTGTTGGAAACCTTTGGAGTACTGGAAAGGCAACCCCTTTATCTGAAAAGGCTGGGGAAGCCTCATGTCCTGGAACAAACCCAAGAGAATTCTGCCACGTTCTGGAAGGGACTGGAGTCCGATCTAAACTTTTTGACGGTAACGTGCTGTGGTTGTGGGATGAGGCCGATATGTAAGAGTAAGGAAATAAACTGTCTTGATGATAAGGTCCATGAAACTGTCCTACAGTCAGCAGTCCTGCATTGGGTACAAAATTAAATAAAACAAGTGTGAATGAAAGGAGTTTTCACAGGTAATGAAAGGTAATACGGGGAGCCAAGGCTCTAAAACATTATTTGGGAAGACAACACTTCTTTCAATATACTTAATCCAGAAACTGACTGTATTCTTCCACCTGAACATACAGTAACAGCTGCAGTGGCACATGGGTGCAGTGTCAGCACACAGTAGTCTATGTAGCATTTCTCCATAAGCCTGCAGTAACCAGTTATCTGTATTTATAAATGTAGTATAATGAACATATAATGCATAGTAAACTAGTAAACCACACTAAACCAATTTTAAAAGTACTGTGTGTTAAATCAGACAGTATATTAAAAATAAAAGATGAAAAACAAATCATAAAGCCGGAATATATGAAACTCCAATGCTGAAAGCTCAAAGACAGCCAAAGAAAGGCAATGTCAAAATCCTCCAAGTGGTTTTGAAATCCAAGTTCATATGTTTCAGGGCAAATCATTTAATTTGTCAAGGAAAAAAGAAATGATAGAAACATTTATTGTTGAATCTGAAGAAAGAGCTGTAGACAAGGGTATAAAAGCAACTGTTTCTTCCCAAGTGCCATTCATCGTACTAGCCTCTTGTTCTCTAGTATGAAAAACTAAAACTGCAAATTAGCACTGGAGGAAGCCAGAGATGCATATCACTTGGCTTCTTTGTAAGTTACAGAAGGACTCCAGTGATAATGAAAAAGGCAAGTATTAGAAGTAACCTGTAAAAGAAAAGAATAATGAATTTGTAATCAAGATCTTGCATCAACACTTACAGATAAGGCATTTTCACTTAGAACTTGTGGTTTTGTTTGTTGTTGTTGTTTTATAACTTTTGGAAGTGTTAAAAGTTTAAAACAGCTATTTTCCTTAGCCAGGTTATGCCCCAATTTGATTTGGATTTTAATATTTCTGCATGAACAACCAAGTCTTTTTCAAAAAGGAGAAGGAGAAAGAAGGCTACAAGCTTTGTAATTCATTGTTGTGTATGTTTAAAGAATATCCTTTCTTCTATACACAGCTGATCTTTGATTAACATCAAAGATCACTTGTCATTTTTAAGTCAACTTTTTTCCAGTCAGCATAACTAGTTCAGTTTAGATACTGATACGTCTTATGCCATGACGACATAGTTTCTATTAGATTTTTTGCTGACATTCTCAGAACACTGACTATAAAAGTCAGAATGCCTTTATGCTCATTGAATTCCTAAAAGAACTACCGTATTTATGACTTTTCCACAGTGCTGTGTATAGCTATACTAATTATAAGCTTAAGAATGGTTTGCATCAAACTAGACTTTTTAAAAAACAGCTTCGCGTTTACCTCTTTCACTCTTCTGATAGGAACTAACTCAAGAAATGGTTAACATACAGTCATTATTCCACAAGTTCTTATTAAACCATTAGGAATCACTAAATAAATACTACCTGCCCCCTAAACATTAGTAAGAGTTTATGTATAGGACTGTTTATTTCCTGTCCAGTATTTTTACCATATAAAAACAGTGAACGAAGAGAGTATGAGGATTCCTTTCTTCCTATTTTACCTTTGGATAGGGAAATTAAGATTATCTAGGTTCAGGTTACAATTATCAGGTTACAATGTACCAGTGCGTTAACAGGAATTGTTCCTGGACATTTAACACAGAGCTACATGTTGCAAGACATTTGGAACAGACTGACACTTTGCAAACAAAAATATCTTCCACCTATCACATTACCTCATACTTAAAGCAAAGTAAGACATGCCCCTAGTCAGTACAGAACAGAGTGCACAGTAAATTGTCAGCCTGTCAGAACTCGATTGCTATAAAAACTGATGTTCTCTTTTTCTTTCTAGAAACTCAGACTCCTAGAGCAAAAGCTCTCTAAAAACTGGGACAAAAATGCACCCATAAAAACAGACGGGGGAAAAAAAAGGCTGTGTTTTCCTTAGGATTTACTCTATCAATGGCCTGTAGTACACCAGTTCAGACCTGATTTCATTGAAGGCCTCCGTAATTACTTATCTTAGCCTTGAAAATGTTGAAACAAAATCTTTAAATGCTTCCTAGACTCAATATTGAAGCAAGCTTCTTCCCTTCCTAGAAGTTTCTTTTTGTTTCCTTGCTATTACAGGTGCAATTCCACTCACATTACAGAAAACACCACACAATTAGATTACAGTTACTACCTGGAAACAACAACCAAGAATAAATATCAGGATACCCTGACCTGCCCTCAGTGAGGGCTGGTACCGCAAGAGGCAGTACACCATCTGCTTTTTCCTTTCTGGTTGCAGAGTCCTGCCACTTCTCCCACCCCGAGCCTCACAGTTCTGCACCCAGGTCAGCCCTACAGGGGCAGCCCCTGCTCTTCCCTTCAGGGCACGGTGTACAGCCAACAACTGCAACGAAGATGATGGCAATGTGTGGTCACGGGAGCTGGGAGCAGGACTGCTCTTTGGGTAGCAGCCCATGGTTGGGTCAGGCTGAGAGCACAGCAAACGAGGACAACGCCAACTATAATTCTCCTTCTCTTATCTGGAATTTGTGGAATGATCCTCCAAGAGCTCAGGCTTGTCTTGGAAAACTCAGACCCTCTCAAGGAGGGTTAGGAAGATAATAAAACATATTCTGAGGCTTTCTAACAATGTTATGTTCCTTTCAGCTTTCACCCTGTCATTCGATCCTCTTTACAAACTATTCTCTCTTGGGAGCGGCCTGTCAGAAATCTTACAACCAGGCCTTTTCTCCTCTACGAGGTGAAAGCTCGTGGAGCATCCCCGCCGGCGCGCCGGGAGCCGTGCCCCGCGCCCCGCCCGGCCTCCCGCAGGCCCCGCCGCGCCTCACCGGGCCGCTCGGCCTTGCCGGGCGTCGAGGGCGGCAGCAGCAGGTCCCCGTGCAGCGAGGCGCCGAGCAGGCGCTGGAAGCGGTTGGGCGGGCGGCTCGTCACCTCCAGCCCGGCCGCCAGCTTCGCCTTGTTGGCGCTCGTCAGGCGCTTGAGGTGGACGAGGAGGTCGGGGCGGTCGCGGCGGAAGTGGGGGCTGTGGAAGTGGTGCAGGGGCCCCCCGGAGCCGCCGTCGCCCCCTGGGCCCAGCCCGGGGCCGGGGCCGGGGCCGGGGCCGGTCCCCGCCGCGCCGCCCGCGGGCCCCATCACCACCTTGCGGAAGCCGTAGAGGTTGAGCTGGCGGATGAAGCTGGTGAAGTTGGTGGTCTTGAAGAGATCGCCGGCCCCCGCCGCCCCGTCGCCGCCCGGCCCCGCGTTGCGGCCCGGCCCCGCGCCCAGCAGCTCGGACTCGAAGAGCGGCTGGTCGATGAGCAGCCCCTCGCCGCGGGCGTCCCAGCGGATGGAGCGGAACAGCGGGCTGTTCACCAGGCGCCACAGCTTGGCCGGGAAGTTGTTGGGGTTGATGGGGGCGGGCAGCAGCGGCTCCTCCATGGCGACGGGACGGGACGGGCCGGGCCGGGACGGGGCGGCCGCTCACGCCCCAACGGCCGCCGCGCGAGGGCCGCCGCCGCCGGGCAGCACCGGAGCCGTCCCGCGCCGCCCGGCACGTGCCCCCCGCCCACGACGCGCCGGTTCCCCCGCTCCCCTCCCGCCCCCCCGGGCTCCCCGGCACCGCCGTCCCCTCGGCGCCCCCAGTGTCCCTCCAGCCCCGCTGGTTGCCCTCAGCGGCCCCCGGTCCCCCTCAGCCCGGCCGCTGGCGCCTTGTCCCCGTCGCCCCTTCGGCCTCACGCTGTTTCCCACTGGTTCCCCTCAGCCCCTCTCGGTCCCCCCACAGTCCCAGCGTCCTTCCAGTGCCCCCTGGTCCCCCTCAGTCCCCTCAGTTCATCTCAGCCCCTCTCAGTTCCCATGGTCCCTCAGTGCCCCCGGTCTGGTTCAGCCCCTCTCATTCCCCCCGTAGTTCCGCCGTCCCCTCAGACCCACTGGTTTCCCGGTTCTCCTCAGCCCTCTCAATCCCCCTCATCCCCCCGTCAGTCCCCCTCAGTGCCGCTTAGCCCCGTTGATGGTCCCTCATTCCCGATGTCCCCTCAGCCCCTCTCAGCTCCACCACCCACTCAGCCCCAGTGCTATCAGGGGCTCCCTGTGGGTCCCAGGAGGAGAGAGACCAAACCCCAGGGGTTGGGGCTGCTGCTACTGGAACTGTCTGTCTGCATCCCCAGGCAGTCCTGAGGGCATCATCCAAAGCACAGGTAAGTGCTCTACTATCAGCCCAGATGCGTGGAAACAGGTTAAAAACACCAAGTGCTGAGGGAAACTATGGCCTGAAGGGGAAGTCCAGCCTCATAAATGGCTTAGCGAAGGAGGAGTACTCATGTGCTGAGGGAGGCTGCCCACTTCTCCTCAGAGCAGCTTACTCAGGAAAGCGGGTCAGCTTCCACAGAAAGTGATTAACTCCTATGGGGACTGATGGCTTGTGCCCAGCCTGTGCAGGAGTGCACTCAAAAAGAGGTTGGTGAGACAGATGATGGCTTGTGCTCCTCACCTTAACTTCTCTGGAGCTGCTGTGAGGGACTGCAGGACTATGCATCTGCTGGTGTGGGCAATACTCAGGGGGAATTCAGTGCTGATAGAAGCCTAACCTGGTACCCAGTGATGGTCGCTGAAACAATGTTGCTTGTCACAGAAATTGTGATGTTACAGTAGGTCTATAAAAGTGTCAGCTCACAGCTGTGTCAGTGCCCAAAAAGGAAAAGAAAGTGAGTTTAGATGGGATTAGAAAAGGAACAGAGATGAAAACACAAATTTTCACTGTGCCTAAAAGTGAACATGTGCAGCTCTCATCTCTCCCACTCCAGAACTGTTTTAGTAGTGTTAGAATTGAATAGAGAAAATCAGCATTGAGGATATGAATTAACTTCGACAGAAGGAAACACTGAAGAAGAGATTTTCAGAGTGGTTTTGACTATGTGAAGGTGGGTAGTAAAATTATAAGTAGTGTAAAGAAAGTGAACGTGACTAGTAGAAGAATTGGGAGAATGTCAAATAAAATAAATCAAGTTGGGTGCCTACAGGGAAACTGGGTAACTAATTGCTACGGGATGTTTTGGATACCAAAATAGGATTTGGCTGAAAAAAAATAAAAAGACCAGATATATTCACAAAGAGAAGTACATCTATGGCTCTTAAAGATGGCACTTGTCACTAGTAGTCCCTGAGTCATAGATTGGTGGATGATCAGTGTTCGTACCAGAGATGTATTAGTACATGTATAGCCTCTTAGGCTCTTCTCAGAGCTTCAGCTGCTAGCTGTGATTGGAGACAGGCTCCACAGGACTTATTTCTAGCCTAGTACAGTCATTCTTAGAATTTTAGAGAACGAACCTCTGCTATGAACCAAAAAGGGAGGAGAAAAAAGGAGCTGGGAAAGGAAGAGAATGGTAATCTCTGTCTGCATCCCATTTATGGGTCATCAGCAATGAAAAAGACATTCCTCTATCTTTGGCTGTCCTCAGAGCAAGACAGTGAGAAGATCAAACAGCTGCACATCTTGTGGCCTTAAGTACATTACTTGATAGTTGTCATAAGATTTCTTTAACTGAAATAATTTTTAATGCTTTGGTTTACAGTACAGCCCCAAACCATCATGGCAAGTGAAAGTGCAGTAAATCATAGAAAGGAGACAAGGTTGAATAAGCTGTGATGGGAAACTGTTCTTATTTGTAAACTGAAAGCAAAATCATTCTGCTCTTCTGCATAACTAAAGTGAGGAAAAAAACAGTACTTAAATATTTTGGGATATGGTCACATCAAATTAAAGCAGACAGGTAAAATAAGAAATGGGTCAACAGAAAGTGATCGTTAGGAGGGATTAAGAGATGATTTTTGCCCCTTTTCTAGCAGACTGATTACTACTGTGTCCTGTGCCTATCTTTGTCAGATTTATTCTGAGTCAGTATTTCTGAGTTGGTATTCTGAGTCAGTAGCAACAGCAGGAAATAACAGAAATTTTGCCAGCATTGTTGTCAAAGCTAAAATCCTGGACCATGGAAGAAGTTGCTTTACCCGAGGAACTAATGGCCTACAGTTCTAGTTGAACTCATTAAACCCATGTGAAGATGAAGCCATCTTCCCAAGGGGCTTTGCATTTTTATTTCCTCAGTAATAATTTATAATTTATCCTCTTAAGAATTATGTAATGGTTGCTCAGTGTCAACAGCTATAACTTTGCAGTGAAGCATACTGAATGCAAACTTGAAAATCAAGAAAAAGTCCACTTCACAAAATATTTTCTCAGCATTCCTGAGTCTGTCTCTTGTACTATGTCAAAGAAATTATTTAAGGCTTCTCTTTCCCTGTGCAGGAGTGCAAGAAGACTATGACTGCCTGAAGCTGAGATAGGTGAGGTTTTCTTATGTCAACCATAACTCTTGTCACACTCAACAATATGTAGTCCATAAGTAAAATGCAGAGAATGAGTCTCTAAAACTAAGAAGTCCCTTTAAAGTATTTCCTTTCATACTTTGCAGCTGAGCCCATAGCTGCAAAACAGATGACTTTTTAAAGATGGAATGTTTTTTCATCAGCTTCCAGAGTGCTGCCTGCTCACAGCAAAGCCGTGTCTTGCACCTTACAGTGCCTCACTACTCATGCCAGGTCACACGAGACAATCTTACAGCAGATGTGGCAGGAGGTAAGCTGAAGGAAACAGCTTCATAGCTCTCTTATAGCTGTGTCACACAGATGGGAGTGTGCTTGACTCGCCCAGCAAGCCTGACAATGAGAAGGTAATGATCCTTTTAGCTGTCTTGGTAGGTCAACCTCTGAACTGCCCATGTTTTAGACAGTGTAGGTGCCCCTCAGAATGTTTCTGGGGAACACTGAAAATTTGCTCTTACTTGAACCAGATCAATAATAACGAAGTGCTTTTCAGCAGGAAACGTAGCTCAGTCAAAAGTTGTTGGACAGTGCAGGATCTAGAGGTAGCTTTGTCAGCTGACAACAGTGCCTAGCATTTTCAGCCAGCCTTACTGCTGCTGCTTCTCTACATCTCTCTTTCCCTGCACAGTTTTATCGCCCCTCCAGACTTCACTCAACACCCACCTTGACACCATTCCAGCCCCACTCTGACTTACATCATTCAGTCTTCCCCAAACTAGCAATGCTCCGGGTCTGAAAAGACAGGCAGAGTACAATCCACCTGGCAGCACAGGTTCTCCCCTCATGGTGGTCCTAGTTTCCCTTACTCGCAGCTTCAAGTCTGGTAGCACTACTGCTGCCTCCACAATTCAATCACCAAATGAGAACTGCAGTTCTATGCAGGAATTCGTTGCAGAGATTCTTGTCCCTGTTGGATTTACGGACTATTGAATTTGTTCCTCTTTAGTTGTTCACCTGTTACAAGTCTTTGATGTTGCATGCCTCCCTTCTTTCAGTAGAACTGACTTTTAGCAGATAGTTGACTTACCCTTACCATTCATTCAAAAGGAAGATGCTCTGCGCAGTGTATATACTGAAACCATTAAGCCAGGCCTGTCAGTCTTTACTTCCGATACAGTTCTGCCAAATGCTTTCCTTTTGGCAAGTGCCTTTGCAGCCATTAAAAAAAATAAAAAATGTTATGCAAATCTAAAATAAATTTTCATTTTTTTAAGACCATGAATGAAAATGCTTTGTTCTTGTATTTTCTTGATGTATGTCCTTGGTATAAAAATATATCGATTTTTGTACAATGTGATTACTTTGTTAGAAGGTGACAGGGAGCACTTTATTGTCTAACTGTGAAATAAGGCTACAGTCACAAAAGGGAAGTGGCAGTTGTAACACCGAATATTTTGTTCCAGGTCACATAAAACACCTAAGTACCCCCATAATGAAGGCTTACCCTTAAGCTGCTGTCTTCTCTCATGAACACATAACTTAATAGGCCAGTCCAGCAGGTTCGCACAACTGGCTTTTCAAATGCAGAGGTTGACACAGGTTCTGAACTGGCTTTGTTTTCAGTAAGAAAGAATAGGATACAGACATGTCAGTAAAATATATGTTTGCATGGGAGACTAAAGCTGCATGACTAACCTAAACTTTGTGAGACCGAAGATGTGTGTGCTGCTTTCAGTAACTCTTTTTAAACATACTGGAGACTGCATACAGCATCTTTCATCTAAGGACAGTTTACTATATATATGTTAGTATGTACTTAAGAGATACAGAGATACCCAAGGTACCATAAATAAATGGCAGTGGCCAAAGTTCACTTTTACAGAAGCATAACATTTTGGGAGAGCATTGTACTGCTATTTAACTGTTGAAAATGGAATGACCAGAAGCACATCAAACACACCTCAGAAAGCCTGCATCTGTCTTGACTGTCTTGCACTTTAAACTTGCTTCCTGTTCAGTACTTGCAGGGTTCACAAGAAGGCCATATATCGCATTCCTCTTTTTTTCCCTCTTTCATAACCAAGGCTTAACATGTCTCTTTACATCTGCTGCAGTTTTAGCATTATCTACTAATGGCTTAGCAGATGAATAATATCTAACAATCACAAGCTTGACCTGACTTCTCACTACACCTAAATCTATGTTTATTTTGTTCAGTGGCTGGTATTATAGTACATCATACGCAGTTCCAGTTGTTAATTTGCTAAGAAGTCATGGCAGTTAGTGCACTGATAGGGGAAAGCTTTGATCTTACTGTTTGTGCTAGGTTTAGACACATTTCAGTGTGCACAGATAGATTACCTCAGCCTGAACATGTCAGCAAATTATGGCTTTATATTCTTTAAGTGATAATCCTTTGTTCTGTGCTCAGTGCTCATGAATGTTAAGTGCCCTTGCTGGCATTGCCAGCCTGACACTGTAACAGTTACAAGTGTCTCAGGCAAAATGCCTATATTCAGCTTTGAAGGCACAGAGGGAAATTCTGCGGAAGTACTGTTTCTTCTGGTGAAGGAATGCCAAAAGGGTCATACAACAGTCCCAGCAGCCAGTCTTCCACTGCACAGAAAGATGACATCAGAACTGTTAAGACCACAGCCTGGAAGTTAATTTGTTCTTCTTTGTAGAAACATCATTCACGGTTAACATTCAGAAGCATTGCCTTCAAAGATGACCTTCTTTTGTATGACTGTTTCAAGAGCAAAGGTTAATTTTTAAATGTGACTAGCTATCTTGCTGCTGTTTTCTAATACAACCAAGTGTTTAGGTACCTGCCTGACCTGAACTATTGGAGTAGTTTTATGAGAGGCCTATTCAATTTTAAGATCCCTGGATGCTTTCTAAAAGTTTCACTCCAGTTCCACTACAAACTGTTACTTACCTGCATCACCCTTGGCAGATCAGGCTGACTAAGCAAAACAGTCCCCAGCTGCCATTCTGCATAGAGGAATGCAACCAACTGCCAGATGCAGAAGTGAAACTGGCAGGAAAAAGCTCACCAAATTGCAAGGAGAGAAAGCGGACCATTGCTTCTACCACAGATTGGAAGTTGGGGACTAATCCAGCTATGCAGAAGCCTGTGAAACCATCCCATCCCTGAGGATGTTCAAATCTAACATAACTTACCAGGTAAAAGTGGTACAAACATGTTGAAAAGCTACAGAATCCTCCCTAGCAGCTCTTGTTTAGAAGAGAAAAATTCCTCACCCAGTCATTAAAGGAGAGGCTGGAGGAAGTTGGCATCTTGGGTAGCCACAGGCTGGTCTGGTAAAGAATACAGAGCCTCAAATTAGAAGACTATGACATAGCATGCTTTGTGTCCTACTCTTGATTACTATTTGTGAGAAGGGATACTAAATTCCTAACATACCTTAATGAAGGGAAAGGGTAGCAAGTTACAGCCAGGGAAATGATGAGTAAGATTACACCACAAACTAAAGAATGGGTCCAAACACAGCAGCACTAATATAGAGATTTTATTTCAACTGTATTGAGTTGTACAGCACATTTTGTTTGTCACAATGCTATCAAACTGATTTTAGAGTTTTTGGCCAGCACATTGTGACACTGAAACTCACAAGAGCTAAAAGCAGTTTGGACTAATGGCCTGAACGGAAGAGCCAGGAGTACCTAGTTTCTGGCTTCCTTATTGCTTGCAGTCATTCCAACATGTGCAAAACAGGAACAAATCCAAATTCTTCTGCCAGCCCAATGGTTACTCTTCCATGTCTGGCAATGACTGCAAGGTACAAGGCAAGGGAGAATCTGAAGCAAGGTGCCTTCTCTTCCCAAAGCCATATTGGTTGTTCCCAGTATGGAAAAGAAGCAGAGTCCAAGTAAGTACAGGGTCTTCAGATGATGCTAGCTTTACTTGCACTATTGGGACTTACAAAACCAGAGGCTGACATATCAAAGTACAGGAAAGGGTCATTATTCCGTTCCCTCTGATAGAGATGACAAACCAATAGCAAAAAATCTGGGAGATCATGAAGTACTTTGCCTTGTTATTAGACCAAATGCCCTCACAAGTACTCCCTTCCCAACATATAAAGTCTCAGCTCATGACATATTACAGAATACATAGTACATTTTTATATTGTTGGAAAGAAAACTTGCATTTCTGTAAAGAAATGTCCCATGTTCAAACTCTTCTTCCTAAAGCAGAAAGCTCACCCGAAGCCCACTTTTTTCCTAACCCCAGTTCAATTGTTAACTCTTTTTATTTTTGGAATGAGTTGGGATTTCCGTTCTCTAGTTTAATGAACAAGTAGAGAGGCAATTACAAGTTGGCAACTCTGAACTTCGACCACTGTACAGGCAACAAAAAAAGATGTCAAATTCAAGAGGCATTTTAGGTAGCACTGGGGCAAAACAGAGATATTGTTTCCACCACTGAACAGATGCCACACGTCATGTTTATCACTGTAGCTTGGTTGTACATCCTGAAGTGAAAAGCACAGACTGTAGTGTCTATGTCAGCCAGTGTCTTTCCCCACCCCCATTTTGGTATCTGCTTCATTCTCCCTTCTTCGGGTTACATTAAGTGCACAGAAATATATAGCAGCATTTGGACTGAAACCCTCACATACACCAGACAGCACATTCCAGGAGGTAAAACAACACATTATGGCCTATACCCTCAAGGTATCAAGTTTTCAGGATAAAGAGCAGTAGGAAGTGGAGAGCTGAGGGCAGAAAAGGGGAGGAGGAGCAACACAGGAACACAAGTTCTGTTTCCATGCCAGAAGAAGATCAGGGTGCCATTCCTGTGTTAGCACCAGGCTGTGACACTGCTGCAGACAAAGCAGACGGGCAGAGCAGGAAGTGAAAAAGCCAATCTCCCATCTCCCCACATTGTTGGGGGGCAGGGACAGTCAAGTGCATTCACCAGTCCTAGTGGAGCATGAAAACGGGTGAAATCTGCTCAGCCCATTTTCAGCCAGAATGAATTTCTCTTCAATGCTCAAGAGAAAATCAATTAGTGATGGCTAATGAGTCTTGTTCACCAAGCTGATCACAAATCACACTCATGGAAAGAGAATCTACAGACCTGCTCCAGGCTGAGACCCTTTCAAAGCACATGGTACCACCTAGAGTCTGCCCTCTTCCTTGTACAGCAGCTTGCCTTTGTTGGGGGAATTGGTTCTAAACATGCCTTTCTATTGCTTTGGGGGTACTTTGCACAGGCAATATCTGTGAAAACATTGCTTTCCAGCCCACAAAAGAGAGAGGTTGCAATCCCCTCTTTAGCCCTAGGTAATCAGACTACAATGTACGGGCCCACTGGTACCAGAGTGGGGACACACACCGTACTCCAATCTGAGCTCCTCTGCTCCAGACTGATAGTAAGACTGTTGAAGACAGTGCATTCAAGCTTGGTGTTTAAGTGTTGCACCAAAGGCCTTCACAATTACAGTGGAGGCAGAGTCACCCTACAAACCCATGAGAGAAAAGGCTGGGCTTAGACAGGTCCCTTGTCTGGCATTCAGCTGGAAGCTGTGGCGATGGGCTTCTTCAGATGTTGGCTCATGAGCTCCCTGGCACGAGACACTTGGATGTGGTCATAACAGGAGTTACAAACGAGGACAGGGTCATACAACTGCTGATCAGGGATGGGCAACTTCAGATGGCAGCAACCGGCACAAAAAACATTCCCACAGTTCCTGTGAAGGAGTAAGAAAAGCAGTGAGACGAGAGCTGGGAATGCCATAGCAAATCTCAGCAAGTGCAAAGGACCAAGTTCAGGAGTGAAGTCTCAGCCTTACTTACGACTAGTCAGCATGTTTCTTAAAAAATAACGTGGTTCCCAACACAATCTGGCTGGCTAGCACTAGAAAGGGACTAGTAGGCAGTACTACCCAGAAAAAAGATCAAAGACCAAAAGGATCAAAAAGGAAATGGAAACAAGGACAACATAGCAGACGGGAAACCTGCAGGGGATTTATGGGACCTGGTGAATAAAGGATAGACTTAACACTTTCTCCTTGGAGGTGGAGGGGACAAAGATTGCACTCAAGAATTCTGTGAGGTTTGACAGACAAAAGCAGTGGAACTGCAGCAAAAATATTGTTTACCTGCAGTGATGCCTCCGTTTGGCCAGCCAGAATTCACAATCGCAGTTAAAACAATGTGAGGCCATGTGGTCTGGAACCCACCGCGTAACCTAGGGCAAACACCAGTCCTCATCAGCTTTAAATCTGTAACACCACACCAGCCAGGTCTCAGGACCCAGGATGCAGGCTGAGATGTTGCTTTGGACCAGAACAGGCTAGCCCTGAGAGAGCCCATCCCACTGGTCCTCTCTATTGGACACAGCAGCAGCAGCAGAAGATGCAGTCTCTTGGACCTTGTCTTAAAGGACAAGGGTTGCTGCTCTAATCCTTTCTTCCAGCCCACTCTCTGCTGCCATAACCATTGAAGTTAGCTGCTAGGAAGAAACATCCTCTTCTGTACCTTTAGAGCTGCCATAGCAGCACACGTACCTCTGTTTCCTTCTTATCAACAGGCTCCCAGCTCGCTTCTGACAAACAGTCTTCACTGTGATCAGAACAGAAGTCCTCACTATCACTGCCATCTGATTCCTTCAGACATGTCTGTAAAAAGAGAACAAGTCAAATCCCCTCAGCTGCCTCAATCACAGAGCCAAGGACATTCCCTCTCCAGCCACACAGTGCTTATGAGGGGCACATGGCTAGCTCTGCAGTTCTCCACCCAAGGAGAAAAGGGCTGAAGCATTCACAACCGTATAGGAGCCACTGCTTGGCCTCCAGGAAGCAGAGGTGCTTCTGGGTGGCATGAGGACATGGCACAGGGAAAACAGAGGAAAGGAGCTGAAGAAACACAGAAGCAGTATTAACCATTCACTCTAAAGGTGAATGTTGGTTGGAAAGGGGAGTGTGAGGGGTGTGCAGGGACCACTGCTGGCCAGGAGATGCGTGGCTGGACTTGGGGTGTTAGAGGCAGTTACTTACAAAGTCATCCTCATAGTCCATGGGTGGCTCAGCTGGTGGGGCACAGAAGTGGCGGATGTCCAGCCGCAGCTGCAGCTCTCGCACCTGCCTGCGTAGCTGCTCCACCTCCTGCTTGTAGCTGGCCTCGATCTGCCGCAGCCTGTGCTGAATCACATCGGTAGGGAAGGGCAGCCCATCATCGTCCAGGTAGAGAGGAGGCACAGGAGAAGGACATTTTGGCGGCACGTGCTTGGGACCAGATACTTGTTTCAGGTGGCAGGGTAGCCCTGAACGGCTGGGCTTCACTGCAGAGCCTGCAAAATGTGTGCCAACATGGCCAGAGCAGACTGAGGCTTTTGCACCTTCTCTTGCAGACCACTGGCTACTGAGGCACAGGCCAGGAACCCGTAGCTGTTTGCTGCTCAACCTCTTGCTACAACAGCCATAGGAGAGGAGGTGTCTGGGTGCAGGCTCCCCATTGGGGAGCGATGTCACCATTCCTTGAAAACTGTCCCAGTTGGACCCCAGGAAGGAGAACTCACTGCTTTGGCTCTGGGAAATAGGTTTGCGCCATTGCTCTAGCGGGACTCTCCCCAGCCGGCAGGGCTCCTCACAGGGTCCATTCCTTCTAGCGTCGCTTTTGCCCTTATCTTCATCCAGGCAGAGGATGCCCAGCTCCTGACAAGGAGCACTTGGTGCCAGGGACTCCTGGCTGGGAATGTCTTGGCAGGTGGTGTTTTTCTTGGGGCAACCTCCTCCACTGCATGCAAAGTCAGCAGCCTTCAAGGGTTCCTGGCAACAGGTTTCTAATTGCTTTTCAGAGCTGGTAGGAACCCTGTCAACATTTTCCTGCTTGGAAGGATTTGGAGCTGGACATGCGCCATCCAGTTCCTCCATGTATGTTACATTTCCCTTTTCCATCTCCAGAGACACACTGCTTGCTGGCACAGATGCCCAGCTGCTCTGTTGCTTGCTATGCACTTCATGCTCAGCACAGCCGCTAAAAACACTGCTGGCTTGCAGGGGGGCATTTTGCTGATGCTCTTCCACCTCCCCTGCCTCGCCTGCAGCCATCACGCTGCCTTCTCCCACATGCAGCTCAGCTCCCTCAGCAGTGGCATGCCTGGCTTCCAGGCCCACCCGGACTTCCTGACAGTGGTTATTCAGGTTTGGATCACTAGATGTGCGGGTCAGCGGGCTGCTGGAGTCGCAGGCTGAAAGCAGGTCATCCATAGATCTTGTCTTTGGTAATCTGGAACCCAGAAGCAAAGCAAATCTCAGAACAAAACTCTTGAAATGTCCCTCATTTCAGCTGAAACTGAGATAACATAAATGTTCCTAATTAGAGATCATGGGGTGGGGTGAGGTAGAGGGGCACAGCAGCATGAACTGAAAGGCATGAAACTACATCATGGCATCCACAATCTGCCTTTTTAGGAGCATCGGGGAATTATACATGTTCTTCTCCAAGTGGCTGGGACAATGCTACTGAGCTCTTGCTCTCCACAGTAAAGATAATAAGCACAACAGGTAAAACAGAGAAACTATAATGAGCAAGAAGGGAAAGATGACTGTGGGTAAGAGGCAACCTGGGACTGGAGCTCCAGGCTCTTACCTGTCCAAACATCTGCCACTGAACTCCTGGCTCTGAGATCCAGGGGGCATGTAAATGTCCATATCATCCTGTCCCAGAGGATGTGGGGAGGAAGCTGGGAGATACACTGCTGTCCAGACATGCAGTGCTCGGACATGGCACACTGGATGCAGCACCTGCAAGAATTGCTATGTTTAGAGATGAACATAGAAGGAAACCTCTCCAGTCTCTCTTTATACAGTCCCCAGTGCTCGGCAGGCACAGAGCCCAGAAGACTAGACCAGGAGCTCTACTCACCTGCTCAGACCCTGGCATATAAAGAAGATTGTGGAAGTTCTTATTGCCAGCCCGCAGGAGGGACCACACGGAGCAGGTACGCTTGTAGATGTTGTGCATCTCTCGCTCACATGGGCTGTTCCCAAGGAAGGTCCCATAGAGGCAGGAATATGTGTGCTGCACCAGCTTTACCTGCAGCATCAAAAGGAGAACAATTGTCACGGCCACTGGTAAGCAGTGTCTCCTGTCCCCAAGAGCAGTGTCTTCTACCTGTCTAGGATACCTGTCTAGGATGGTCCATGTACTTTCTATCTAGCTGGTGACCTTACTGTGGTCCTCTGTCACACAGGGCAGGACAAATTGGGGGTAACAGGAGCCACTTAGCTTAAAGAGAAAGCAACGGTCAACCAATACCATATCCATCCTTCTATGGCCCTAAACTATTATTTGGTAAGTCAGCAATTAATAGCTATCATTTGTCGTCCCCCCCCCCCTTTTTTTTTAGTATGTCTGAGAGATGCAAATCAAGCTTTTGATCAGAACAATGCTCCTGAATTCTGATTTCAGAAAATCTGAATTCACTGGGCTAGAAAGGGACCCACAGAAGAAGTGATTCATAGAAATTAGACAATATAAAACCTTCATCACTGCCCAGTTTGCAAGGTACTCCAAGCCTGCAATCCCTACTGGGAGAAAGAAGAAATTGCAAGAACCCATCAGGAGCATTACACATACAGCACCAGGTCAAAATACCACAACCAAAGTGCAGGGCTGGACCCATACAGTGTAGGTATGTCAGGAATGCCAGCAGAAATCCAGGCAGTACTCAGACACTTTCCCATTTTTAAAGAATTGTTTTTCAACTATAATGCTGTAAAATATGGCCTTCTCTCTGCCTCTGCTCACATCTCACAAGGAATAAAGAAATGTTTGCATGCATATTTCTTACCAAAAAAGCTTCATTAAATTCAAAGAGGCAAGGAAATTGCTTCAGAAGCTGATGAACAGCATCCAGCCATTGGAGGAAAACTGGGCATTGCTCATTCTGATCTTCCACCTTTTCCTGGTGACCACAGCGATCACCAAACTTGTGACCAAAATCCAGCCAATCTGATTCAACAAGCACCTGGAAGCCCTGCGGACACAAGAGAAAACTAACTGCAGGCAATTTTGCTGCAGGCACCTAGCAAGACAAGGCAAGCTCTGTCTGCTAGCAGTGCCAGGAAATCGCAGGACTTCTGAAGGTCTGCAAAGAAAGTTGTATCTGTTCTTGGTTTGGGAGCAAAGCTACATGAATGTCAGAGGTTTCCAAAACCAAAGTGACAACTGTTATTTCTATATGACAAACAGCCACGAGAATGAACACAAGAAGTACAGGGAAGCGGCTGCACCTTGAGCACAACAGGTTGTTTTTCAAAGTGTCTTACGACACTGGGAATGAGGTATATAGTTTACTGAAAACACGCAGGAAGACCATATAGAAAAACTCAGTACCTGTAAGAGCAGCTCTGAAATGCCACTAAACTAATTGCTAAATACAGTTCTGTTCCTTTCTGAGGAGACTCAGACTGTCATTTAGCAGACATGAAACAGCAAAATAGCACAATGTGTACCTCCATGGTCCTGTAGTAAGGGTCCAGAAGAATCTTTGCCAGTGCTACAATCTGTGGAGTTCTGTCCCAGCCGTCTGAGCAATGAACCAACACTGGACGCCCTTCTCTGTCAATTGCACTGGAGACCAGCACCGCTGACTTCAGCATGACAGAAAGGTGCTGCAGCCACTTGGTACTCTCCAGGGCAGAAAGCCAGCTAGAAGGTGTGCAAAAAGCAAGGAGATGGTTCCTTAGCAGTGAAAAAAACAGTGTCTTTTTTAAAAACGTCCAAAAGAGGAGTTAGACAGTTTGTGAATAACTACAAAGAATCCATCACCTAATCTCAATTTTCCCCAAAAACAGCTATGATTTTTGAAACCATCAGAGGATATAAATAGATAAGTGATACTCAGTCAGTGATACTATCTATTCTGGATTACTGGGGATCAAAATGGGCACCACTTAAGCACTGTGAGCACTTTTCCTCCATTTTGTGAGGTAGAAATCTGGAGTGGAGAAAAAGAAAAAGGAAGAAAAAAAGCTCACAGGACGTTAACAGATATGGCATCAAACTTAGCTAGAATAAGGTCACTTACTTGCTAGGGTCTGGTACCTGGCTGCAAACAGCACGCAGATACTGGAAACTGTTGCGGATGGAGTGGATGTTGGCCATGCCCATGAACACAACTTCACAGTTTGGGTAATACTCTGAACACAACAGAGACAAAAACATTCAGAAAGTGCTGCTGCCACTGCAGCAAGTGCCTCTATGCACATAGTTTGGCTGTACCCTGCAGCACTGTTTCTAGTCTCTAGCAGAAGGTAGGCAGCGTTTCTAGAAAAGCCTTGTGGGCCAGCAGCAATATATCTGGGATAACAGACTGCATGAGTGAGAAGGGGAATGTGCTCCCAGAGAGTGAGCACCAAAATGCCAGCCTGACCCAAACTGTGCTCCAGGGCCCACAGCAGGTTCAAGAGCAACACACTGGGATTTGCTTATCTCTGTGTACCTTCGCATTCGCAGCCTCCTCCCTTTGCTCTGTTGGCCACAGCTGCGGTGTAGGATCTGGCATCAAGAATCAGCAGCTTCTGAGGAGTTCCAGCATTCTCCACACCTGAACATGCGGTCAGGGACGAGTCTGCAGAGACAGCACGACTGAGTTCCTGGCACCTCCCTCCCTCTTACAACAGGCCTCCAGCACAACCCAACACTGGACGCGTACAAGCCCAGAGACATGTCCCACATGCAGGGCCCAGATTATTGACTTGGATGTCGGGTTTAAATCTTTCATTGTAACAGCCCTGCTAGTGGCAACAACAATATTTAGATGTAGGAACCACACCATAATTCACACATTTAAGAGACAGCAGAAGGGAGCATATTGCCTCACCGAAGTCAGCCTCACAGG
Source organism: Aythya fuligula (assembly GCF_009819795.1). Taxonomy (NCBI): domain Eukaryota; kingdom Metazoa; phylum Chordata; class Aves; order Anseriformes; family Anatidae; genus Aythya; species Aythya fuligula. The sequence continues at coordinate 831,092 of NC_045578.1, forward strand.
CCTCGCTGCCATCACTGCTTCCATTGTGTGGCATGCCACCAGGTACTTTTATTCCAGGGTTCAAGGCACAGGCTTTGGCAATAGATGTCACAAGATACTCATCGTCAGCATTTCGCCAGCCCCACCAGCTGATTTCAGGCTGGCTGCAGCGTGCAATCACTGCCCCATTGCGCACATGTCTGCAAAACAAGCAAGAGCTGGATGAATCCCCCTGGAGAGGTGAGGAATGAGCCCAGCAAACTTCCCCACACATCTACAAACAGCCAGTGCTTGTGCAACCCTCCTCACTGCTTCATCTGCTGCATTTACCCTTGTAGTTAAGCAGTGAAACAGGGCAGGGCATTTCAAATAACCATTATTCATAACGACAGCAGTGACACAGAGGCTGTCACTCAAATCTCAGCACTGAGGAACAGAAGATGGCTATGAGTAGCACAGGAGCGGCTGATGGAGCTGGAACAGCTGGCAAAACGAGATTGCAGAGGAGCAGGTTGCTGCAGTTTTTGCAGGAGTGGCTGTCAGGAACACGCAGTGCCAGCGGATGGCGGCAACTGCACCCCTGGGACCAGTGGCTGTGCTGGGATCTTGACCACCACTAAAATGATCCAGAGTTTCTGTAGCAAGGGGGAAGCTGCCAGTTGTTCTTGTCATTACAACTCTAGAAAACTAGAGAGAAGTGCCAATAAATACGGCTGTACTTCGGGAAAGTCAGAATTATTTCTTGTACTTGTTCTGTTCTTCTATTTTCACATTTTTCCTCCCTTACATTATGTACTGGTTGTTAAACCATTTCATTTAGTGCTTGTAAATTAGAAAGATTAACTCATTCAGCATCGGACTAGTTAGTTTCTGGGTGGAGGCCTGAGCTGGTGTTTACTAATGTGAACCTTACCCTGGCTGCTGCTAATCAAGGCCTGGCAGAAGGTCTGAAATAGAAAGAAGTACTCATTTTTTCATATGAACATACTTGTCAAGTCAGTCACAAGTGGCCTGAAAAGAGAGTGGATGATTATGTGACAAATTTTGCTTGTGCTACAGAATTATCCAAGAGTCATAGCTGACTGGAAAAAATGCAGAGGATCTCATGATACTGAGTGATAAAAATGTAACAATAATAATTGAAAAGTATTTAAAGATGATCAATAAGTATCCCAGTTATGACATGAAACAGTTATGCACAATAAGCTGCCAAATCTCAAAGACTTTGAAGTCACTGCTGTTCTTAAACAGCCTCAGCTCAAGGCCCAAAGGAAGCAGAAAGGTTAAGAATGTGCAAGGAATTATTAAGAAAAGAATAAAACAGAAAATACTATGACACCACATCACACACCTGCATCTTCACAATCACACAAGCTTCTTTCTCTAATCCATCCACAACCGTAACAGAGAGTGGACTCACTGCCACAATGATACGGAATTATAAATATATTTAATTCACAGTGGGTAGGTCCACCAAGTGACCATGAAACACAACCATACATTCTCCTGAATATATGCCGCAGGAAGTCTAAGATACTTTGGCTGCTCCAAAGACACAGCAAGGCAGAATACCTGCATCCCTGTCCTGTCTGTTACACTTCCTCAAGATGCTACTCGTGGTGCCTGGCCCTTCTCAGGGAGGGGACAAGAACCTGGACAGCCCTGTACACTCACCCCTCCCTGTCCCACTGCCCCGCATGTGACACCTCTCTGAAGACGAGCTGGAGTAAGAACAAAGACAGAGATAAAACATCTGACAGATATTTTCTTTGAAGGTTGACACCTCTGAAAAACCTGCATTGGTGGCAGAATACATAACAGCCTAGATCCTAAAACACACTAGCACAAGCCTCATGCCATCACTCAAAGGCTGTTTGGTTACTGGTGGGGGCTAAAAGTAGAAGAACTCTTGAAGGTGTCTCTTTTTCCTCATGCTGGCATCCCCCTGTTATAGGCTCTGCTGTTCCACAGTGGATGACAATGCTTATTCACATTACTTGCTGTAAGGCAGCACATCCAGAAAATACACTGAAACTTTGAATTTCTTTCAACAGCAGTGGCATCTCACCAGCAGCTACTGCAGTTTGTAGAAATGGTTTTGCTCCTCAGAGACAAGATTGTCCTGAAGCAACTTACCAGTAAACACTGAAAAAGTTTTTATTGCTAATGGCATCCCATAGTTAATACTGATGAAGATTCTAAACTGAAGACTTCCAAAAAACAATATTCGTATGCAGCTAACTCGAAATACTTTGGAGTCTTTTCTCATTTGGTGCCATCCTCTGCTGCTGTTTTGTTTTGCAAGGTGAGTTACGCTCCCAGAAGGTCTATTTCTGGCATTGGGATCACTGAAGGATGGATAATACAGACAGCAGCAAAGGCTTTGTTTATACTAGTAAATGAAACAGAGCCAAGGTGTGGACTTAAGCACCGGCCTGTGATCATCCAAGCCTGTTTGTTATCACACCCACAATTTTCGGCCTGTGCCAACTAGCACTTTCCCAGACAGCGCCCGAGCACGTTTCTGGGACATGCAGGTGCTGTGCCAGGGACTGTTCCCAGCAGCCTGTTTGGATGTGACAGTAACATTTTGGGGTGCAGAGGGTAGGAAAAGATTGTAGCTGTGTAGATGTGAGTTGTAGGAGGCCACCTCAGTGATGGCCTGTCCAATGCATTACTAGAAGCATGGCCAAAGTGTCATACTACATTTAGAGAATTTCTTGGTACCACAGGCTTCTGAGCAGCGCAACAAATACTGGGCAGGGCATGGTCTTGAGGTAACCAGTTTCAAGAGATGTAATGATGTGCTAATAAACACGAGGAAACATGGCCAACATTGATGAGCATGAAGACATCAGTAAGCAGAAAGTGTAGCAGGTGCCAGTATAAGAACCAAAACCAAAACCGAGCCTGCAGTGAGCTTCCTAGACCACGGAAGCACACATAGCTAGCTTGATTCTGTGGTCTCCTGCAGATCTTCACAACACGAGCGTATGAAGTTTCGGTTCTTTTCTTAATGGAAGTTTTCCCCGAGGAAAAATGATCCTTTCTTGAAACTGGAATGGTAGAACGTGCCATAGCATGTTAACTTATGTGGATGTAAGTATTCCCCAGGGATCCTCAGTTTAGTCTAGATGACTCAAGACCCTTTCAGAATCCAATGCTGGAGTATGACATGCCTTGTATCTTATCAGTTGATCTTTTACTCCCAGATTCACTCAGAGCACAAGGCTAGAGCAGATGTGATGTTCTTAGCACATGCCATCTTGATTTTCCTGACTGTTATTCTGGCCATAGGAGTTCTCATCCACTACGCAAAGTCAAGCAGCTCAGCTTAAAACACGAGAAACTGCTGAGAGGGTTTACGGAGCTGCTGCCTCTCAGCATCACCTAAAGATTCCCACCTGAGATGCATTCATGCAAGTGCTTTGTTTCCCAGCCACCAGATGAAAGCCCTGGCTCACTCCACCTTGACCAGCTTGAGACCAATGCTCAGCATGGGGCTGCAGCAATGTCCACATCTGCCCACTGCTTCCCTGACACTCACTGCAGCATGAACACAGTCAAAGGCAACTGCTGAGCTTCTGTGAGAAGCTGTCTTGCTAACGTAGTCCCAAGGTCTTCTGAAGGTGGCTGTGCAGACAGAGTAATAATGAGGAGCGGCTGGCATACAATGCCCGTCTGCCTCTGTAGTCAACTACATAATTGATTGCGTCCTCTGTGTTGCTTTAAAAGTGAGTTGTGCCTGGAAGGTCCTGAATCTCTACTGTGCATGTCCTCCACTGAGGACTCGAAGATGGAGATCCATATTTCTGTTTTGCTTACCAGCTAAATTATACTTTTTGTAAGGAAACTGATAATGTGGTATCTTTGGTGTCATGCTTTACAGATCCGAGTGTCAGCTATTGAATTCAGCCTTGCTCTCCAAAATCTCTGAACTCTAGCAAACAGTCCTGTGGTGACTGAGTCCCTGGGATAAATTCATCCAAGGCCACTTGCCCTCTCCCCTGAGCTGTAGGTGATGAGGAGCTGAGTGTGAGGCTCTGCATTTTGCCCCTTCCCCTTGGCACAGCACAAGGTACTCCAGAAGCAGCCATGGCCCTCATAGACCCTCTTGGCCAAATGCATAAAGTTTGAAGGCAAAGGCTAAAGAGAACGTGAAAATGAGAGAGAAATGGGGAAGGCCTGGACCCATCTTATAACATCACTTGTCAGCATCTTCTAATCTGATACCAGGCTGCAAAAGGTTGCAGTTCAACCTGTAAATTACTGGGTACCTTCATAGTGATATTATAAAGCGCTGAACAAAATAATTTTAAGAGGGTAGAAAAAGACATGGCTTTGCCCTCAGGTGCACAAGCACACAGTCTCCAGCGCCAGACCATTTTTAGCAGAAGTAATCACAAATACAATTAACTTGTTAGCTGACTCGGCTGCAAAGAGGGGGAGGCTCCATGCGATAACCATTGCTCATTATTACTTCATTGTAGAATTTAGCTCTTGTAGAAACAGCACGCTGTTTTGCCAGCATGTAACACAAACCATGTAAAACAAAGATGTAGAGTTAAGGTATGTGTAAATTTGCTGGTTTTGTTTCCTGGCTTTCTTGCTTTCCAGGGCTTTCCTTTGTAATGCAACTCTGACATTTTCAAAGCTTTTTATATTTGGATTTAATAGTTGCTAACACTGAGTCTGATGCTAGAAACCACAACATACATTACAACATACACTGACTGGGTGAGGTATCTTCCTGCACACCTATGCAACCAACGTCCCATTTGGTTCAAACATGTCAGCCTCCTAGAAGACATGCTTAATGAGAAATCAACCCCCTGCCCCGAAAAGCCCTGCTTTGTTTGCTGCCTAGCGTCATGCATCCTCATGTATAGGTAATTTTTGGAAGGCTGCTCTGATCGGGGAAGAGGTACTCTCCATATTTACCAGTTATTGAATCAATGATGTTCAGCCACATGCAAATATTTCATCCTACCTGTTACTTTCAAACTCTTTTTTCAAACTCTGTTTTCAAACTCTCACAACTCAGTCAAAACAGGAATGATTTGCATGTGGGTACTAAAATGTATATCCAGGCTGTGGTAAGTCGTTGATTGAAGGGCCATGCAGCAGGCTCATTTTGGCCAAGATTTCTTTTCAAAGTAACAGCTAGGCACACTTCAATTTGTGACAATGTTTTGAAACTCAAAGAGAACCTGAATTTGACATGGGATTCTTGCTGCATCTCGCACAGAAGGAAAGTCACCTCTCTCCTCAGATCTAAATGAAAGCAGGAAACAAGCAGCACTTACCCAAGATTTTTCTCTCTGGGAGAATGTCCTGCTTTACCATCACAGACCAAGTTCCTAGACCTGTCTAAAGGGCAGCTACTGGGGACTTGGGGAGCATGCTGTTTTGCTTTTTTTTTTTTACCTGTACACAACCACAGGGATCCTCTTCCATGACCTAAATGAAGCCACATTCTCTAGCTCCTTATCCGTGATCCAGACAGGCACCAGCAGCTTCTGGGGATAACTGGAACAAAGCCTGGAAAAAAGATAGCAGCAAGGCAAGATGAGAACTCAGTGACTAAAATATGTACTAGACAAGTTGTACAGAGAGTGCAGGAGCATTTCACATTTTCACAAACTCTGCATGGCTCTTCCTCTTCATATCTGTCTCAGTACAGTTTCAACACAGGAAAAGTAACCCAAAAAATGCTGTCAAGAATGAGCTAGGAGATAACAGCCTCCCTTAACATCAGGCCTCACCTCTGGACCCATGCCAAGTATCCCAGCACTTCCCAAGGATGCCTTTAGAACATGCTCTGGATTTAAATGTGCACAAGGGTCTAGGGGAACAGTCATTGTGTGTGGGGGGGTCAGTTTTCTTGCATTACTTACAAACCCAGAAATGCACACTATGTATAGTAAATGATTATCTGGCCCTTTTAGGAAACAGATCACCACTGACAAGCTTTACACACCTCCATGACAAAGATGTAGATCTCTGCCTAGAAAGATGGCAATGATGGTTTGGTCTGTGCTACAATAAAATGATACAAGGGAGATCTGAAATAATATCTTATTTAGTGAGGTCATTATCTGAACATGTGCCAGCAGTGACATAAATGTGATGGGCAAGTCCCTACCAATCTGGTCACCTAGATAAACTCCAAGCATGTACAGCTATAGCAGAGGGGACACAACTCTTTAAGAAACAGAGCTGCAGTAACAAAGCGCCACAGCTAAACTCACAGAAGTTCAAAGCAGTCTGGCTGAAACAGAAGTTGGGGGGGGGGGAGAGAGGGAGGGAGTGGGGAACAGGCAATAGGATTTTCCAGGCAGCAGTGTGCTCAGGTAGCCAAGAAGGCCAACAGCATCCTGGCTTGCATAAGAAGCAGTGTGGCCAGCAGGACTAGGGAAGTGATCGTCCCCCTGTACTCAGCTCTGGTGAGGCCGCACCTCAAGTACTGTGTTCAGTTTTGGGCCCCTCGCTACAAGAAGGACATGGAGGTGCTCGAGCGAGTCCAGAGAAGGGCAATGAAGCTGGTGAGGGGCCTGGAGAACAAGTCCTACGAGGAGCGGCTGAGGGAGCTGGGCTTGTTCAGCCTGGAGAAGAGGAGGCTCAGGGGCGACCTTATTGGTCTCTACAGGTACCTTAAAGAAGGCTGCAGCGAGGTGGGGGTTGGTCTGTTCTCCCACGTGCCTGGTGACAGGACGAGGGGGAATGGGCTAAAGTTGTGCCAGGGGAAGTTTAGGTTGGATGTTAGGAAGAACTTCTTTACCAAGAGGGTTATTACGCATTGGAATGGGCTGCTGAGGGAAGTGGTGGAGTCACCATCCCTGGAGGTCTTTTAAAAGACATTTAGATGTAGAGCTCAGTGATATGGTTTAGTGGAGGACTGGTTAGTGTTAGGTCAGAGGTTGGACTAGGTGATCTTGGAGGTCTCTTCCAACCTAGACGATTCTGTGATTACAAATGTTTAACTCCCCAAACGTTAAAAAAAACAATTGTAGTGTATGTTAACAGTAGGACAAGACAGCAGCCAAGGGAAAGATGGGGAAATCCAAATAGCATGCTGGGGAAAGGAGCTAAGAGCAATGCAAACAAAATGATGCACAGGTGAAAATTCAGGAGTGCAGGGGCTTCCTGGTTACTGCAGCAACTGCTCTGCCCCTGGGCTCCCAGCATGTGGCTGCATGCGGGCAGACAGGTTGCAGGCTTCAGAGAGGAAGCACCGCCTGGATGCCGGACCAGCAGAGCCCCAGCAGCTCAGGCAGACAAAGCCCTGACAAGAAACATCAAAGAGCAGTCTCAGCTCCAGGCTATAACCCACATCTTTCGAAGGAATGTTTTGGGGCAGACAGGAAGCAAACTGAGGAGGGTGAAACTATCACGCAGGTAAGCTCCAGAGGATGGCCTGGTGCTCCCCTCAATCCAGGCTACCCTAGCTGATGTTACCTGGTTTGTGATGGTAGAAAGGACCTGCCTGACATGTTAGAAATGTCACTTCACACTGTGTCTAGACAGCTTCTCAGAAAGCCCTGGACAGAAGGCAAGGTTGGTCTATGGGACAATAACAATAGGGCATGGAAAGAGAATCCAGTAAGGAAAATTTAAGCTGTTGGGTAAGAAGCTGAAGACAGAATATCTGTGTGTGGTAGAACTCTCTGGAGTGCTTCATGTTCCTCTTGTAAAATTGCTCAGAAAACCAGAAAAGCACTGAAGTGTGATCAAGAACAATGGAATGTTGAATAAGATTAGTACCTATTAGGATCTGGGGGGATTTTTTGAATAGCCATGGTCTGTAAAAGAATGGTCTTCATCTAAATCAAAACAGAACCTGTTTCCTGGCACTTAGGATGAAATGTTATGGAAGATGTCTCAAAAACTGGGGAGAATAAATACAAGAGTGTTTCAGTACAGGAGCATATATTGTAAGAGTTAAGCCACAAACTCTGTAATCTTACAAAAACAATAAGGATCAAGTCAATAAAATTCAGGTTAGAACACAGGACAGCCTCAACAAGTTAAGCCAAATTTAAGGAGGGTGCACAAAAATTGACACTGAGGTGAAGATAAACAGACCTGTGCTCCTAAGGCTAGAGGACACAATGAGCCAGGATAAAGAAGTATGTTGGCTTAACAGCACCTTATAAACTTGGCACAAGGAAGATTATCACTGGTACCCTAGATTTTGGAGTAGAAGCTTTGTAGGAAGACCAGAATAGATTGATCTAACAAAGTCCTGTCTGTTCCAAGAAAAACTGAAGGTGAAATTGCGAGGCCAAGAGTTGCCAGCATCAACACACATTGCAAGAAGTGCATGGACTGAAATCCCAACCCTAAAGAGAAACTGGATAGTACTAGGGGTACACTACAACCACAGCAGCACGGCAGCAATACCCATGAAAGGCTGAAAGAGATTCAGAGAGGCTGCAAGGGCAGAAATTGCAATGGGAGACTTGCATTGCTTCCACATAAAATACGTAAGCATCATGATAACACATTAGACAAAGGCTACGTTTTTAGAAATGATCAGCTGCTTCTTGGTGGTACCAGCCAAATAATACAAAAGATATATAACTCTTCCTTTGGTCCTAAGCATGCACAAAGCTGCTCCAAAACAGGGTAACTGAAAAATCACTTTGTTGCAGCAATCGTTGCACAGTAGAAGTCGAAAATACATTTAAAGGCAAAAAGGTTCTCACTGTGGTAGAAGTCTGCTTCAGAAAGAGGAAAAGATTCATTTTTATATACTTCAAGAGAAAGTGAAAGGAAGCAAAAAGAAAAAGCTTGCAGTTGATGCGATGCTTAATTAAATATGCTATTCAATGTAATTTAAAACACATCAAAGGATCAGAAAGAGATGGCAGAGTTGGTGAATGAAAGTAGGATTTTAGAAATACAATGACATCCTTCAAATAGGGGAAACGTTTCTAAAGGACACAAACCTGAGAGGAGCCAAATGTGAATCTCAATTAAAAAACAGTAAAAACAAGGCAATCATGCAGTTTTCAAGAAATGCCCTATTAAGAGATTAAAACTATGAAGACACCTCGGAGGTCTGATAGATAAGCAAGATCACAGCAGAGAGTCAAAACTATCTACAATGATCCCGGTGATCATTGGAGGAGTGCACAGAGAAAAGAAGTTGCCAGACCTATGCCTGTTTTGCAAGGGACAAGGGACAAGAATAGATTAATGTGGAAACTTCAGCAGGGGAAGCTGTAGAACTATCTGCTAGGAATGAAGAGCAACTAATCAGCAGGACTGGATAATACCCAACATTGCTACAGCAACCCAAATGCACACCAGGTGAATGATTAACTGAGATGCGTAATCTATTGCTTACATTGGCTTGGGTGCCAGAGGAATGAAAGGTGGCAAACTTGGTATCAATTTTGTAAAAAGCTCTCTGGGGTGAATGTGGGAAACCTCTCAAGTCTGACTTCTGTACACAGCCACTGACTGCACAGTTGGTGCAAGGGTAAATACAGTGCACTTGGGAAGAGTCAACAATGGCTTTTGTGGAGGGAGGTCGCATGTCACGTATCTAGAGCTTGCTGCAGGCACCACTGAACAAGTAGATACAGACTGCGAAGCTGACAGTGGATTTTGATTTTCATAGTTGTTTTTTTTTTGTTTTTTTTTTTTTACACAAGTTGCTCACTGAAGACTTGAAAGAAGCTCCTCTTGAGAAACAGCAACCCTTGAAAAGCAAGAAACAGTAACAGAATGTAACTGGTTATTTTTTGTGAGAAAGGGAGTCCCAAAGGGACCCATGTTTGGCCCTGTGCTGTGTAATGTGCTCACACTGCACATGGAAAGAAATGAACAGTGAAACAATGTGACTCATGGACCATGCTGACCCAAACTAGCAAATGGAATGTTTTTGAAACTGTGAAGTTAGATCCCAGAAAGAGGCATTAACAACACTAATGCATAAATCAGCACTAGCCACACCTACAGACAAGGACAGATGAAGCATCTTCTTGCCACAAAGGCAACAACTTCCCCAGTGAGAGATCCTCCTTCACAGTATGCAAGAACATGAAGCATCACCTTTGCCATGAAAGTGGAGGAAAGTATTAAGATTTGTAGAGAAGTCTAACAAAATAAGACAAACTATGAATTAAGAGCAGTCACAGAAATGAGTAGGAAACATCGGATATCTTCAACAATACCACAGCACTCCAGGCAGCTTTTTCTCATAAAACCAAAAATAAATAAAACTGTGAGTGGCTGTAAAAAGATCAAAGCTGAAGATAAGCATCAACAGCAAAAGAAAGGTGAATTTGTTTGTTTGTTTGTTTGTTTCTTTCTTTCTTTATTTTTGAAGGAACTATGTGTGCATCAACTCTCCTAGCATCATGGGCAACATGAAAACAACTTCTACCTCAGACAGCATGGGTACATTAGCTGGCCTATGTCAGAGCATGCACAGTTCTCTCGGTGTACAGATCACTGGGGATGTAAAAGCCATGGAGATATTATGTAATATTTTTATTATTATTGTGTGCTGAAAGAGTATAACTTTTATCATGACTGAAGGAGTGGTTATTATATGCTTGTATAGCTCTACTTTTATGATGGCTGTCGCCAGGAAGAAGATAATAGTTACCAGATAAGAACATCTCGGAACAGACTTGAAAGACAACGAACAAAGTCATTACCTTGGAGTATCCTGTCTCTAACAACATTGTTTTGTCAATGCTGGGAAATAAAAGATAAAAAGGACTATAAACAGTTAAAAAGTAACCTGATTCCTGTGAATAGAGGCAGGTGGTAATGATCAAAAGCCAAGGCAGGATTTAAAGACACACTCCCTGGAGCAGCAAGAGAGAACTGGTTTCTGAGTTGCACAAGCAAATTACAACACCTTTAAGATCTTGAGATGTCTGCTGAGAAAGGAAGCTGAGACCTGCCAGGATCCCCACGGAGGAACTCAGCAGACCCAAGGAAAGCACAACCAGGCCTGCATCCAGCTTGCTAAGAACTTCTTTCAAGTTCTTTCTTCCCTGGTTTGGTTGAAAACCAAACATCTGTCTTCAGAGACGTTTGCTAATAGCTGAGCATTGCTGGTCATAACTCCCAGGAAGCAAACCACAGGTGGTTGATCTAAGCTGGACTTTCTGAAGCAGTCAGAGGGAATCACATCCCAAAGCCTAGCAGGGAAGGAAAACCTGGCTGCTTTCAAAGATAGAGACTGCACCTGCAGCACAGACCTACCTGTTGTGCATTCTGAAACTGAGCAGTTCAGGAAAACAATTTTTATCTGAAATTCCTGGAAAAACTGTGTAAATGCTGTCAACAAAGTCACGTAACATTCCAGAAGCAATAATGTGGTATGGATAAGAAGAAAATGAATTGAAGCCCAGATTGCTTGATGCCTGGATTCCTGAGGAAGCACATGAGAGAAGGTAGCAGGCAGCAAACTCCACAGGGATTTCCCCAGGTCAGCATACCTGAGGCTTCTCACGGTCTCCACAAGAAACTGGAAATATAAAGGTGATTGGGGATGTTTTTATTGTCTGAGAAATACAGAAAAGACTGACGGATACCAGTCATTTCAAGCAAAGGATGAAAGGGAATGCAGAAATGAACATGTCAGTCAAAGCTTAATAAAAACCTGTTGGCTTAATGCCACCTGCTGCAAAGAATGCGGAAGCGCTTCTCCAAGAGCTCTTCTCCAGGAGCATAAGACAGGGGAGAATCACTGACGTGCTGGGTGAAGGACCTTCCAGAGATCTCCACTCCTACCTCCTGCCCACAGTGGAACCACATCCAACACCAGATTAGCTGAGACCTGAAATGCTCCAAGGATGGAGACCTCCCGCCTCCCTGGGTGACTTGTCCCAGCAAAGCATCTTCCCCCTTCTGGAGAAGGACACTTCCCCCATGTCCAATCTGAGCCTCCCAAGCTGCAACTTGAGGCCAGTGTCCCTTGTTCTTTCACCTTCCACTGTCAGAAGAGTCTCACTCCATCACCTTTGTAACTGCCCTGCAGGCTGTAAGCAGATCACCCTTCAGCCTCTCCTTCACCAGGCTGAACCAACCCAGCTCTTCCTCCAGACTTCTCAGTACCTTGAGAGCCCTCCACTGGCTTGTCCCCAGTTTCCTGACACAGGTGAATGGCTGCCTGACTTCATGTAACCTTTCAATTTTCAATGTGAGCATTTTAGAAAGACTGACCAGAAAGGCAACCCTATGATGAATGATTTCTCCAAGACCCTAGATTGCCTTCAAGGATAAATTATGGCCACCACATTATAAACTACCTGAGTCAGCATTTACAATTGCTGCTAGCTCTGATGTTTGGAGTGTACTCCTTCTTCAAGGAGGAAAGAAAGGGGGTCTGGCTCATATGCTGATCTTCCTGAGGGTTATCAAGACCTGAAAGGAGGATTAGCTGGAGCCTGACTCATCCACTGCTCTGCATGGGGATTGCAAAGGGAAGAAGGAAAGGAAAGAGGAGACCGGGGAGAGCCTAGTGGTGAAACACTCACTTGTAATTGTTGTTGATGTCAGAGACTCGCCAGACATTCTGTAAGTCAAAGCCCATCCTCACCAGCTCCATCTCGAATCGGTATCTTACGTGGTCTCCTGGAATGGTAGAGCATAGGGTATTTACTGACAGCTAAGCAGAACCGATAAAATTTAAACATCAGTGGCAGCTCCATAGCAACTATCACAGGCTGGAGAGAAACCACAGGACAGCTGGACAGCAGGGTTCTTGATTCAGAAGCCAAAAAGACTTGTCCCTTGCATGGGTTCCTCTGCCTATTTTGTCAAGTCAGATCACCTCTCAGTCTCAGCAGCAGAAAAATAGCCTTCCCGTTCAGTGCATGTTTTGGGGGCAGTGGTATTAATTTCATCTGTGTTTTCCTTCTGATGGAGATGGCTTCCAAAGCAGGTGTTGGAAAGCCAATGGCAGAGGCAGCCCACTCCAGAGGCAGTTTTTTCAGACTGCTCTGTCAGAGGGTGACTCAGTTTCCTCTTATGTTTTAGCCTCACCGTACAAATACTGGATGTCTTTGGTGCTCAAGTGACAAATCTTGTTAATAAATAAATACTGAAATGTTCTTTGCCTCATTCATATCCTGCAGCAACAATTTTTGCAGGTAAATGTACTTATAATGGATAATAGTATTTTCTGTATGGGAGAGACATCAAATACCTCCTAATTGCTGGTGTTTGGGGGCAGAGCAGGGATACATATCTTACCTTTTTCTCTACCAACTTCTTTTTGGTACCTCTTTCAGATATACTATTCATCCCCCATCCCTCCATCCAAACCTGCGTCATTCTGGCTACTGCTTCTCTCTTAATAACAACACTTTTCTAAGTCTAAAGCAGGGCTTATCACTCAGTTTAATTTCCCTTTATTCATGTTGAAGCTTTTCAAAGAGAAAGCAACTGCAAGTGAACTTTGTGTTCCAGGAGAGGGCAAACTTCCAATCCACACGAGGGCACTATCACAACTCTGTTTTCCTCTTTATGGATTCAAACATTTCATTTGTGCCTGAGTAAAAATGAGCCAGACATCTCTGCAGATTTTATCACAGGAATGTCATGACATTTCTAAGCACTGGAGAAGAGTTGCAGATGGACTGATATTAATGATGCTGCCTCAATGCTGATGACATTTATTGTCAAAGGACAAGACTGCTTGAGCTGTCTCATTATCATGATGAAAGTACTAAAGGATGGGATGTTTTCTTCATTCACAAGGAGAAAGGGAAAAGGGGACTTAAGTGCTGCTGGCTCAGAATACTCCTTAGTGTGCTTATTATTTATTGTTCCTTTTACTGTCTGTGTTAGCCAGCTGCATCTGGACATCAGCTGGATGTCTAGGCTAGGTATGGGATGGCCCTTAGCAAGATTAACTTGGGCTGTGGCCACAGCAGAAAGTAAGACACAGCAAGACGTTGGTTTATGAACAATAGCTCATGTTGCATTGCTGTGCTTCTGGACAAAAAAACAGGAAGCAGATGGGTCAGGAGCCTACCTGGACGGCAGAGATGGGCATGTTGATCCTCCTCATCAACACAGACTCCTAAGCACCACGCGTGGTAGGCAAATGCAAAAAGGTCCTCAGGCTTTGCAGGGCGGGCAATGGCTCGATTTAGCCTCTTCAGCCACTCCTGGCACTGCTTAAAGGTGGAAAAATGGCACCTGCAAACCCAAATGCAAATCATACTCAGTGGGTACATATATCCAGCTGAGACCAAGGCAAGGAGCTCTGCTCAGAAAAAGGAATAAAGCACCAAGTCCTAGGAAAAAAAAACAGAGCAACCTTGACCATAAAGAGCTTCATTCCAATGACACAACAAAGAGAGACACCAGAGCTGATCATGGCAACTGCAGTGGCATCTATAAGATAGCAACAGCTACCTGATCACTTTGGAGTCCTTGCAGACAATGTGAAGCTGGAACATATCCCGACACTCCACACTCTCCATCATCCTCAAAGGCACCTGCAAGGGACAGAAGCAGTGCATGAGAAGACATCATACTAGCAGAAACAGCAGCCCAGCCCATAGACCCATCACTCCCAGCCATGGCTCAGTTAACAAACACGAGCTCCTAGCCCAAACTACAAACCCACTTCAAGGCTTATGAAGCATCATGATCCAGCACAGAGTCTCTTCAAGGATTACTATTCTGATTTCTGTTCTGTCCTTGGCTAGTCTCCCACCATCAGCCAGTTACTGACTAAATCACAACTAGATAAACACAGGCAACTGAGCCAAACTAAGACTACAATAAAAGACGGCATGTCAATACAGTGAGAGAAAGCCTCAGGCTCCCACTGGCTGACTCTAGGATGCTGATATCCAAATAAGACAAGTGCCAGGTAGACCAGCCTCTGGCCTATAAGAGACCTGAACAAGTCTTAAAACCCCTGAGCTTAATGCTGGATTTCAAAATGAAGAGCAAGGGAAAGACCTAATTATCATCTAAAGGAAAACCCCATCTGCCCTCCAAAATGCAGCAGCAGGACAGCAACTGCGTGACCAGCAGTAATAGATGTCAGGCTTGGCATCTTTTAAGAGGCACAGTTCCCAGGCTGCAAACCATACAAATGGCTTATACCTCCCCAACTCCCCATCCCAAAATACTGCATGAGATTACAGTTCAGGAAGCAGGAATGGACAAATCCAGACTTACATTGATCACAGAATCCTTAAATTTGATATGAAGCCGGTAGTTGGAGATGGCGATCACAGCATCATTTGCGTGGCCAAGATACTCTACCCCCTCACCCTGCAACACAGTGAACGGGACCTGGAAAGGAGACACCACTAGTTAGGTCACATGCTGAGCACTTTGCACACCATTAATGCCAAGAGCTGCTCCTCCTACTGTCTCCACAATGCATCTCCTGTGGGAAATCACATCGATGTGCTTTTTGTGCACTGCTGAGAGCACAAAACAGCGCTGGTACCCACTGCCCAGCCCCGCTGGACAGCTCTTCTGCCAAGGATGCCTTGGGAAGCAGTGAGCAGCTGCAGGGAGGCAATTACTTGCAGAAGAGAGGTGTGCACCACAAATACTACGTGTACCGACCATGGGCACCTGGCTATGAGGGTACTGCATGCAAGGTGGGGGCCTTACGGTCCCCACTTCTTACAGAAGGTCAACATAGCACTGATGCAGGCAGTGTGATTAAGGGAACCACCTCAGACACAGCCTGGGCTGAGGAGGAGCCCCAGGGAGGCTCTGCACAGTGCCAGATGCAGCCCGATGCTGCCCGAGTCCTCTACCCAAGGTGCAGTCATGCATGTGATGCTGCTGCGCCACAGGAGCAAAGGAGCACCCCAACAGAACCCCTGGGTACTAATCCAGGTAAATAAACGAAACAAAGGGTGGCACACTTTCTGCTAACAAGGCTGTGAAGGAATCTCTGTGTATAGTGTTTTGTAAGACCGAGGAAACCGTGATGAAGCTACCTGTATTTTCTCTTTTAATCTAGGTGGAGATAAATCAAACGTCTGTCTGATTTTCCCTATCAGCCCAGACATGCTGTAGCTATTTTTAAAACAGGGGATCCTGGCAGATGGCCAAGACTAATGTGTTTTTGTTTTTTTTTTTATCCTTGTTAAAAAAGGAAAAAAAAAAAAAAGCGGAGCAGCCTGGAATTCATCAGGCCTCTTTGCCCTAGCTAAGCAGACTCCTTTTTGTTCCCCGAATGCCACCTATACCAGGTGATTTTGGTAACCAGTTATGCAAAAATATTGTAACTATTTCAGCCAAAACCCTTTACTTGCCAGCCAGGGGATCTTATGAAACAATTCATTTTACTATTATTAATACAGGTCAGGCCACGTTATCTTTATTTCTAAGCTGTATCTACGGCTTGAATACATGATACCTAAAAACTGAATTTCCTGGATTTCAGATGTGATTGTGCAAGTGACAACTGTCCTAAAGAATTCTCCCTTCTTAAGTTACTTGAAAAAAAATAACAACCTTAGGCTGGCACCTGTCTGAAAACCTTTGAAATATTAATTATTTGACATTAAGAAAATATACTCTCTTTATTTCTGCAGTCTATTACGCATACTTGCCAATGCTGTTTTTAGTTGGCACATATTTTGTCTGCTTACGTGGCTCTTTCACACAGCAACAGAAGGGAGAGAGATTAGAGATGGGATGGTAAAGCTCCAAGAACTGACAGGGGAATCCTGGAATAAACTGTCAGTGGTTGAATGCAGCTTGTTATCAGTTGATGGCTCCCTTTCAGACTTCATTTTATATTAAGACACTAAAAATCACTATTCTCTTTACTGAATGCAAATTATCCTTTGGGAGGGGCAAACTTTATGGTCCTCCACGAAGACTACTCAAGCAGGCCGTGCTCTTCTCCAGGTGCTCTCAGTTCAGAGCCACCTCAGAAGCTCCATCATCAGGATACCGACCCACAGCCTCTGCACGCCTCCCAGCCCGCGTTTGCTCTTTCCCAGTCAACCTTCCAGCTGTCACATTTCAGTCCTTGCTCTTACCAGCATTGTTTACTGAAACAATGCCAATCTCTGAGCATCCTCGACCATTGCAGCAGCAGTAAGAACATACACTGCGTGCCTGGCTCTGGCCATAGGAGCAGGATGACAAGCACTGGGACAAGGTGGCAGGGGACTGTGCGAAAGAAGGCAGAAACACTGGGAGGTTCAGCTCCCGCTGCCCTTGCTGCACAGCAGCAGTGGCACCTGGGTCTCTTTCAAGGGTCTCTTGCAGCATGAGGTTGGCACCAGCCAGGTTTCTCTTTCCATATGTTGGTTTCTCTTTCCAACAGCTCTGCAGCAGAAAAACACCAGAAGCAATGTACATGAGAGTCAGATCAGCTGTTGCAATACGGCACGCTATTGCCATCGAGAGCACAGCCTAGCTCCGATATGCCACTAGTCCCACAGAGGGCCTGCCTGCTGCGGCGTGATACAGCATCACAGCTCCTCACCACCAGCACAGGTGGAGAGCAGAGAATACCCAGAACAGAGGTGTTTCATCATGCTTCAGCTGTATCTGAGCAGCAGATGTGACGCCGTGTGAACTGCAGCATCTTGGCAGGGCTGGAAAGGAGGGGGAGGAGGCACCGAGCAGCTGCCCACAGCCTCCATGCACATGAAGGGCTCACCAGTGTGAGTGTGACCTACAGTGCTGGCCGACCAGTAGCCTCTGGAGCGCATCCCGGGCTGGAGAAGTGCTCTCCGATTTCATGCTACAGAGCCTGCTACATCCTGAAGTGGATGGTTTCTGTTTTCTTCCTTACCTGCAATGACTCTTCCTCCTTTACAAGCTCTTTTGGGGGGAACAAGTCCTTGGCCTGGATGTACTCCAAACTGGGAGGGCCTTCCTCACCCTGCATTACAAACAAAACACACATTAAGAGAAAGACCCCAGCCAGTGCATGTTATGAAAAGGCAAAATCAAGAGTTATGGATACTCTTGGCACCCCAGTACGTTGGGGATCCCCTGAACCTGTGGATGGAAATGCCTGTTCTGCCTCCAGACCAAACCTCTCCGATGCTGCAGGACCTCAGCAGTTTCTCCTGCTATTGCAGAACACCATAGCACAGCAGAAAGCTGACACAGGTCTCCAAATCTGTCTCTTCCAGCCATGTGCTCTTTGGAAAGCTGAGCAGATACACCTCAACGATGCACAGCATCTTGGAGTGGTGTGACAGTAACTGTGATTTGTCACATCAAATGTGACCCCATGAACTTTGTCACGGAACCACAGCAGAAATGAACCCAGAGGGTTCTACCTACAGTCCAGCTTCAACCTCCTCTTATTGCTACAAAGGATTCGTTTCTTTGGGGAGCTTTTCTCACTCTTGGCCCAAAGAAACCTAGGAAGAGCCCGAAGTTTTATTTGAGGAATATATGAAAGTGTGAAATGCAAACCTACAACAATTGCCTCGAATTACACCCAAGAAGCAAATCTTCAGTCACTTATGAAATCCTGGTCTTAATTTTCAGCGACCCTTCCCCCACATTCTGTCAAACCACCAACACGTTGCACAAACGAGCAGCATCCAGACACTCAGCAGAAGATACTTGCCGCTGAGAGCTGAGGGTGGCATTAATTCCAAGTGCTGAAGTACTTTGTTGTAGGAACATTTCTTCAGAGTGCCTCTTGCTCTCTCAGTAGTGCTCCTCTACAAGCTCCAGCAGTTATTAGGAAATACTCTGCTAAGCATTCAGTAACAGGAAGAATTTAAAATGAAATACTTTTCTGGTTAAGTTCCCTGAGCTAGAACCCCAAATTTCGATCTGAGGAAATAAGAACCCTGCTCAGACAATTTAAAGTGATGCCAAATCCTCTTATGTTTTCATCAGAGATTAAACCGAAAGTGATTCACATATGCCCTGAGGGCCACGTCCGGCGCTGAACACAACTCAGAACCCCACTCCTCCTCTGAAGGCTCAGCCTGCGGCCCCAAGCTCACGTTGCTGTGAGGGGCGCAGGAGGCCACAGGGGCTCGGGGCCTCTCCCACCACCAGCCCCTGCTTGGCTGTCGAGGTGCTGGCCTGGAAGCGGAGACCCTCGTCTCCTGCCACACAAAGAAATCCCAGCGAGCAGCAGGAGCTAGAGCAGAGCAGCCTGAGATCTCCACCAGCATGGGTGTCCTTGAGTCCCTCCCCACCCGCAGCATGGGTTGGGCAGGAGGCCGAGCATCTCTGCATCTCCTGCCCAGCCCCTTCCTGGGGTGCAGCAGCAGCTCAGGACCCCTCGCTCGTCACAAGCCAGTGATTCCCTGAAGCCATTTGACCATGAGTCACTTTTTTGGGGGGGAGGGAGGGGGCGGGGGACACACTACAAGGGGATGGGGGACAACGACGCAGGATGGGGCATCAGATCTCCTCTGAGCAAAACTGCTTTCCCAGAAGGTAAAAAAGAGAGCCCAGGATTCCCTCCATCAGCATGGCCTGCAGGGAGGGTCAGAATGGGAAGGGGGCTCATGCATCTCAGCCTCACACCGTGCCCCTGGGGTCTGCTGCACCTGCGGGGTCATTTTCCAGCCCCAGGCAAGGACCCACACCAGGGCCTTTGGCTGACAACCCACTGGACTGGTGCCTGCTGTGTCCTTGGGCTGGGGCAGGAGAGTGGAACAGCCACAGCAGGGGCCACAGCGTCTCACAGGGCACGTGGAAGGGAGGAGAAGGGCTTCCCCCTTCACAAGGGGGATGCAGCAGCATGCTGAGCCAGGGAGGTGCGGGGCAGGAGGACCTGCAGGCAGCCTGGCCTCAAGGACAGGCCTGATCTGGGGCGGGCGGCTCAGCACGGGGGCTGGAGAGATGAGCTGGCTTACCGCCCTGCTTGCAGACATGGAGCAGACGGGGAGGGGAGGAGGGGGGGGAGAGGGAGGAAAGAATGGAAAAAAAAAAACAAAAAAAAGCACTTACAAAGCAGTTGAGCATAGAGCAGGAGACGCGGCCTGGCAGACTCATGTTCATTTCCAGAGGCGGCAGCTGGGCTGGGCGCACGCAAGGAGCATCTCCTGCCTTGGGCCTTTTGCTGCGGCCAGCAGCGGCTCCCGAGCCCTGGCGCAGGGATTTCCGCAGCCTCCCCGTGCCTCGGCGAAGGGCAGGAGCATCCCTGCAGCGGGCAGCCCGAGCAGGTGCCGCGCTCGGCTGCGCTGACAATGGAGGGAGGGAGGGCGGAGGACGGGCAGACTCCACCTACCTCCCAGGGAAGCGGAGCAGGGCTCTGCCATCCAAGCGTCTCCCTGACAGGCGAGACAGAAAATGGAGAGGCCGATGGGGATCACCCCTGCTCCCCCCGTCCCGTCCCCATGCTCACGGCCGGCACCTGGCCGGCGAGGACGTGCGGATACCGGCCCCGCTGCTCGGCGGGCTGCCGGGAGATGCAGTCCGGGCCTGGCGCTCCTCCCCGGCGGCACCTGGCTCCTGCCGCACTGATGGCGCGGTGGGAATGCCGGGAACAATAGCGGCGAGGAGGCTTTGTGCTCCAGCCCGCTGCTGCAAACCTTCGCTTCGGCCTCTGGCAGCCTCACGGCTCCCTGCCAGGCCTGGGAGGCGAGGACAAAGGGGCTGCCCCGCTGCTCCACGGGGGTTTGGTTCCCCAGCCTTTACGTCCGCACTGCCCGGCAGCTGCCAGGCGCAGGGTTTTGCGGGATGTTTGGCTCCTACCGGCTCTCCTGGTGCTCATGTTGTGGCGCAGGCAACGGCACGGGGCCACCGGGTCCCCTCACTGATGGCCTGGGCAGTGGTTCTGCTGGGGAGCTTCCCCACCGCCAGTTTTGCAATGGGTGCAGACACTGGGCGAATGCCTCCGGTGCAGGAGGCGCCGCGGGGCTGAACACCCAGCCCCTTCCCCTGCATCCCCAGGGGCTGACTCGCTCTGCCCGCCACTCCTCGTGCCCCCCAGCAGACCATGGGCTCACCAGGTCCCAGCCCAGAAGCCACGGGACAGCAGCCTCTGGGGAAATGCTAGCTGCATTCCCATCACCAGCCCTGCCTCCTGCTACTGAGGAGGCGGCTGGGATTATTTGCTCTCCCCTGCCCTGCTTGGCACTGAGCAGCAGCACTGAGCCTGGACAGCATCCCTCCTCAAAACTACTTTCCTAGCTGCTGCTTTTGAAGCCAAATTGCACCCTACAGAGCCACCACATCTTGGTGACAGAGATTAGCATGCTGGAAATAAAGAGCAAAAGCGAGAATCTTTTGCTTGAAACACAAAAGGAACATCCAGCCCTTCACCAGTCCTCCAAGGCCCCAGGCCCAGGTCTTCTGCTCAGACCAGCTGGTTTCCTTCTGGGGCAGCGGACCAGAACACGGCTTTGGGCTCCCCAAGGACCCACTTGCCCCACAGTCACCACAAGACAGCTCTAACTGCCAACACCAACACAACAGCATCTCAAAAGGTTCTTTCAAGTCACATGAAAAGACTTGGGCATTTCTCCACAAAAATTGTTAAGGGTTAGATTGTTTTGAGCTGCCCTGCTCAAGAGACAGCTTTGCAACACCCAGATGTGCTGTCCTGTGTCACTGCAGGGCAGCAGAGCCCAGGCAATGAACTCCCTCGCTGGGAAACCAAGTGAACCAATTACCCCAAAGGCCACACAGGCTACACTATTTGGATGCTGGACAAAAGCACAGAGGAAGAATAAGCCACAAAATCCCAGTAACCATTACCATTGGTTCTGTCCCAGTCCAGCATTTACTTGGTACCTAGTGGGTGTCACAGTAGACATTGCCTGGGCTCAGAGGCCCTTGCCTCCATGGGGCTCTCCTCTAACGGGGCTGCCTGGCAGGACATGGAGAAAGCACAGCCCCTAAGGCATCTGTGCTACATACGAGGTCAACACATAAGGAGAACAGAGGTTTATGCACAAGGTTAAGGATTTGTGTTGGCCAAATCTGAGCGGTTCCCCGGGGGTACTCCTCTTGGGTAAGTGCCATAAGTCTGCTGAAAAAACAGAGCAGCAAAAGGTGGCAGAAGTCTTTTATGCTGGAAAGAAAGTATAGCTATAAAAGACATAAAACCTCTTTTCTTTTCTGATATGCATTGGGGAAAAGCAAAATACATCTGTCAATACGTAAAGCACTGAAGTCTCTGGTGGAGTCAATGCACACATTGCTCTTTAACGTACTGAGTGCATAGAATGTATGAGTCGTGTTTACAACATACAAAATTATGGACAAGGCAAGTAAGCAAGCTGCTCTGAGACTTTCCGGACCAGCTGGTCAGGACACAGAGCTCAGCTCAGGGCCCAGCACAGGGGCTGCTTCCAGCTCAGGTTGCAGAGGGACCTTTACAGACCTAAGCTGCAGCTGCGCAGAGTTAAGAGGTCGTTTGTCAGATCATTACTTTGAATTTCCAACCTAAGCTGACCTGAACATCCACAAATAGATTTTCCTCTGCTTCAACAGAAATATTTTTTGCATTTGCAGCATTAGAAGAGGACTCGCACACAACTCAGATTTGTGCCCGAGAGCCAAGTCTGGGGCTGAGCAGACCCAGCCCCAAGCCTTAGCAGCATGTCAAGAGCCTGCAGAGTTTCAAACTCCACCACTTTCACCTCTTTCTACTGCAAATTTAGCCTCCTGAGTCATCCTAGTTCACAAAATATCTGTTCTCACATCCGTGCAATCAAACAGCTGCAGCACCGAGCAGGCTCAGGGAGTGCAGGGCGCCGGCAGCTTCCTTTTAGCTGGCTTAACTCAAGGGATTTCCTAAATGCCAAGTCAGATGTCTCCCCAGCCGAGCAGCTGGTGTTCCCTCCATTATCACTAAAAACTGTACGACTGAACTGGGAAGACAAGGTTATTTTCACGTAACCGGGCTCCTCTGAGTGTCTTGCACATGTACATTTATGCTGGGGAAGAGAGAAACCTCCCGCATTTCTCCCAACCACAACAATCCTAAAGGCTTTGTGTACTTCAAGGAAGAGAGGAGCTGAATATAATACAGTCAACATGTTCATAAGGCCAATTAGTAGTAATTAACCCTGTTTTCTCCCAGTAGCAATGCACATTGTTCATGCTGTGCTGCTCCTCCCTCCCCTCTGCGCAGCTCCGCTCACACACCACAGGTAAACAGCTTGCAACCTGCTAGCAGTCCCAGAAGGGATTTGGAGGCTGCATTTGGGTCTGTGCTGGCAGCACAGGACTGCTGCCAAGGCACTGAAATCCCATGGCCTGGAGCTGGCAGCACCCTGAATTACATCCCGGTGTCAAAAGGTGGCCCAGCTCTTTACAGGACAGAGACAGTGCAATGCAGCGAGCAGCAAGCACCCGCATGCTGAGCCACCTCGCAGCTTCCCTCCTGCTCTGCGGGTCTACAGCCCAATGCCTCCTCCCAGAACAAGAGGCCACTTGAGCAAAGTCTGCAGTGCCTCAAAGAGTGCAAATGAAACACTGCAGGGCTGGCAACCCCTCACCAAGTAAAACATGACTGTTGCAGACAGGTGGCAGCAAGCAACTGAAGGGCAGGAGAAGGAGAAGTGCTCCCGTCCCCTGCAGGATGCCACCACCATCACCCTGGACAGACTTCTGACAACGGGTCCATCTGCCCAATCCTAACAGACTCCTGTCCTCCATTTCACAAAATGACGGTAAATACCCTCACATCAGGCAGAGGGCACCAATTCTACCACTTCTAGTGATTAAGGACGGGCTTTTTGTCACTGCAGGGTTATGTGAGGAGAGAACCCATGCGGACAGAGAGCCAGGGCTGCTGCACAAGATGGCAGAACCGAACCCACAGCCCTGTCCCTAGGGCTGCCCCAGCCTGTCTCCAGCTGGAGAAAAACAACAGGGGAAAAAACGTAGCAGGAGGAGGTAACTGTCTTGGGCAGATAGTCCCACGTCCTAAAAGTCAAAATTTATCCTCCTGCTTAGCACAGATACCTGCACCAGGGTGAGATAAATTGCTATAACAGGGATCTACATGAGCTGATGCAGACAGCTGATGAGCTGTGGCCAATGGGACTTCTTGTTCTGCCTCCTCTTCTTCTTTATATGAAGGGCATCTTTGTTTTGGGTCTCTCTACAAAAACAGTTCATTTCCTCAAAGCCTAAGGAGGTCCTTGGTGAACCAAAAGGCTGCTGAGCCATTGAGATGGCCTTCCAGAAAAAAAAAAAAAAAAACTTCTGTGAAGAGGTTACTGCCTTATACCCCATAAACCAGGAGTGGGGTGGCGAATGTCATCTTTTGATCTTTACAAGATGACAGTAGAGGTTGTAGATCTGATATACCACACATTTAATACTTGTTCAGAAAACTGCCCAGAAGTGAGCACGTAACACAAGCACGACACAGAAAGCCTTTGAGAAGAGGGATGACACAGCTCCATATGCCACAGAGATGGGATGGGATGGCTAAACTGCAAAGCCTCACCCTACTAACAGCCAGCAGCCTCCAAAGGGAACAAGTTGAGGTGGAAATCTCGACAGCCCCATTACCCACAGCAGCTGAGAACAGGGAATGCTGCAGCACAAGTTGTATGGCATGCAGCTAGAGCTGCACCCGCACCGACTTACCCCTCGGGTTAGTTTAAGTAATGTATTAAGGTGCTGGTTGCTCTTTAGGACTTCCATTAGCCAAAGTTAAGGATTAAACCACCACTAGTGCTGTCTTTAAGGTTATTTTCATCAGCAGCTAATCTTTGGGGGAGAAATAAAGAGATTCTTCCAATTAAAGCAGTCAAAGCTCTTAAGCGATGACCATGCACCCGTAGCAGCAGAAAAGGCCAAGAAGATAGCAATCTGCACCGGGGTGCTGCTGAGTAAGGTACCAGCTTTGGGGCATGCCCTTGCTAACCAGAAGGCATTGGTGCTTTGCCCTCTGACCGCAGTGATCACAGCTCATTAACTCCAGCTCAGCTCGCCTGCAGGGAACCAGGTCTCCAAGCAGCCCTCCCTGCAGGGGGCTGAAGCTGCCTGCCCACAAACCAGCACCCAGCCTCCAGCACCCGAAGCAGGCCTGATCTGAGCTCAGAGGTCACAATCTGCAGAAGAGCTCACAGAAGGACTCACTGAGGGTAAGAGTTACCCCCTTCCTTCGGTTGCTGGAAGCAGCTCAGATAAGCAGGAGGGGATAAATGCTTATCTCTGCAGCTCACAGTAAATTGCTTTCTCCCCCTTGTCCCAGGAGGCAGAAAGCCTATGCCCTCTTCCCAAAACAGTGGATGAGGGGGTGTGGTTCTTTTCTTGCAAAAGGAAAAATAAACAAAAACAAAACAAAGACCAGAAAGGAACTTTTGAGTATAATATGAAAAATGCATAAATCCTTTTCAAAAGGTCCTCCGAAAATGTAAAGATATCTTCAGGTATTCGTAAGGAGACCCTCTTGCCTAGAAGAAGCCAAACTCCTAAAGGTTAAAACTATGTAAGGGCCAGCTCAGGATATGTATCTGCCAAGGCACATTAAAGGAGCCCAGTGAAAAGTAAAGGATTCTGACTTTTTAGTAAGTGTAAAGCTCCAGCTCATGCACCCCATAAAGGATACAGGTTTCGGGAGTGTAGATAAGGATTAAAGGCAAGAGCCACCTTCTGTACAGAGCACAATGCAAACAACAGAGCACTTCAGCTGTCTAAGGGGAACGTGACAGACCTACAGGAGGGGCACGGAGCAGCACACAGGCAACACCACTATTCAAAGCTACTCCCAGTACAAGAGCTGGGGACAGTCAGCTGAAACGATGTGGAGCAGGTTCAGAAGGCAGACAGGGCTGCTGCCCACAGCTTGGGAGTACAGCTCTTTGCACAGCGTGTCACAGCCGTAGGTAAGGTGGAAAAGGCCAGGGTCTGCACAGCTGCAGATCTTTACTTGGTTTTGAAAAGCAGATAGATTAATTAATGGCCCTTGGTAGGGCCATTAAAAAATCTACCAAGGGCTAATAAAACATCAGGAAATTGTTTCAGGGTTACGAAGTTGAGCTGCAGATCCTGACCTGAGGGAGTACAGCAGAGAGATGCTCCCCCAGGCTCTCTCTGCAGCATTCTCCAGTAGACCCTGGCCTTTTCCACCATACCTGGAGGGATTTTTGATGTATTTTCCACACATATATTCACTTCTCCTCTCTGTCCTCTCCTTTAGAGATTCTCAGACTACACGATCTGGAATAGCCACAAACCAGCCTTGTTTGGGTCTCCTCAGCCTCTCCACATGCTGTGTGGTACCCTGAACATCGGTTCCCTGTGACACTGAGAGCAAAGCAAGTTCTCGCAGCCTCAGTTACTGTGAAGCACAAGGGCTTCTAGCTAGGAGGAAGCAGCATGACCCTTGTGAAACTTCACAAGGGAAGTTCAGGGAACCAGAATCAGACACAGACATGTGGCCTCCAGCCTGGAGACAGCCCTGTCTCAACAAAGGGGAACCTGAGTAGGTTTCCTGACTTCCCACACTCACTAACCTGGGCATGAAAAGGTATGGGCAAGAGCAGCAAGCCCCGGGACAGAGTTGCTGACCTAAGTCAGTTCTCAACAGTCACGAACATGCACATAACAAGGAATTTTGTAAGAGCAGGTTGTTTTTCAGTGATTCAGCATGACACAAAGTACGATCCAGACATTTCCAAGATTTGACAGTGAGATGCTCTGCTACAGATACAAAAGAAAGGGAACAGGATTATCCAGATGTTGGTTAGCTTTACCAGTGCCACTGCAACATTTGAGTGTTCGTGACACGTTACAGCAGGAAAGGTTGCATAGGATCAGGTCATTTTAAGAAAAGAAAAAGGTTCGATTTTTCATTAATGTTTGGATGCATCTGCATCAATCTCACCTCCATCTCATATAGAGAAACTGTTGGGTCTTTTTCAATCTGAAACCAGAATAATTCCAACTCAGAGCATAAGATGCTTTATCAGGTTACAACAAAGGTATACTTTCATCTCTCCACCCCAAAGCAAGTTAGTTGATCAGAAACATGGCAAGAAGCTCTTCCAAAAGAGAGGAAAGGAGATCTTAAGCCAAGTAAGGGAGCATGAGGATAGGGGCTGCACCAAAAATACTGCATGAATAACTACCATTCCCTCAGGTCCTATCTCTGGTGTCCAGTGAGATGACCCGAGGGAACAGCAGGAAGCTGTTCTCAGACAGGAGCTATCAGGAAAAGGTTCTTCACCAGGAGGCTTGTCAGGCACTGGAGCAGGCTCCAGGGAAGTGGTCACGGCACCAAAGTTGCCAGAGGTCCAGAAGTGCTTGCACAAGGCTTTGACATATGGTCTGACTTTTTGGGTGGTCCTGGGTAGAGCCAGGAGCTGGACTTGATGGTCGTGGTGAGTCCCTTCCAACTCAGTATATTCTGTGATTCTATGCTACTAGAGCTGACAGTTCAATTAATGCAGACAGCAATTCTCCTTTCCTATTGCAGTTGTTAATAGATCACATGGGGGACAATCCCACTGAAGACATCACCGTTTCCTTCAGCAGCCTGCCAGGTTTTCTTGACATGTTTAACCTAAATTTTCAAGTCCTCTGTTTGAATTTCCAGCCCTTTGACTGCATCTGCTGTTCTCTGCTCTCCTTCCAACATAACGATATGCTTCTGACAGCAGTGAGTATAAAGCTGATCACGATACTGCTACTGCAGCAATGCACAGACTTGCTGCCCACCCACTGTAAAACATGCGTATCACCACGTCACGTTCAAATTCCTGTTCAAAGCACTGCCCTTCACCCTATCTTTCAACATTCCTGATCTCAAGACTTCTTATCAGATGGCGCTTATTTTGGATATTTTCTTGCTGGAGTCATTAGAGTCACCTTATTCAAGTTTATCAGCAATCTGGCTATTTTGGCTGTGTTTCAGTCCCTCCAGATTCTATTAAACCACATTTTTTTTCTGACAAATTATTGTGAAATCTCTGCTACTTTGGTTCCATCAAAACACATTGTTAACATGGTGTTAACTCTTCATTAAGAGGTGATAGTGGAACAGAAGGAGAAATCCCAACTTCACTTTTAAAGTAAAAATAAATCGATAAAGCACAAGAAACGTATCATTGACTATGTCACTAGTCAAAGGAGGCAGAAGAGGATTCCAGTCCTACTTGCTTTGCTTGCCAGTATATTCCAATAACAAGTTTAGAGGTAAATTTTTCCTGCCAACAGCATCCTGACTGCAGACATACTACAGAGCTCTCTGCATTATATTATTATATATAATACACAATACTTTAGCATTTTTCTTTCTAATTCTTGTATTTTCTCTCACATTTGGACATATTTTTGGACACACACACAGAGAAAAAAAAAAAACACAACAAAAAACACAGGACAGAGGAGGACTAGAATATGTACTCACCATCCTCAGCCACTGTCCAGGACCTCCTGGGTCAATCACAGCTCAGTCTCCTCTTGTTCCACGAAACACACCTGCAGCAAACAAAAGAGCCCAGAGCAGAAATTCAGATCAACAGCAATGACACCTCAATATGAACAGAGACAAAAAATTATAATAAGAGAGCGCAATAGGCCAGAGCTCTGTATTTATCGCTGCTAACCTCTGTTTTGCGCCCTTTCCAGAACATGCTGGGTATCAGAGTCGTTATCACAGGGGAGACACCATGTCCCAGGGGTCAGCCGCTACACGCAGGACCTGCTCCCCACCAGCACGTGGTGGCCAGGGCTCCAGAGGTGTGAAAAACACCTTGGGGATGGCACAGTGGCTCTGGCAGAGAAACTGAACTGTATCTGTGGACAACATGGGTGTAAGACTGAAGCAGATACAGCCTCCTCCCCAAATTCCACCTTATTTTACTTCCATGCCCACTCAAGAAATCAAGTGGTACAAGCCTCTAGCTCTAGCAAAGGGCAAACCTCAAAATTAACAGTTGGAAAGCTCATTAACGGGGGAGAAGTACTTCTTTCAGTCTTTATGTTACCAAAGGGCAGGAGAAAAGGAGCTGGGGAGAAACATTCTCCTGTCAGACAATGGAGCACACACTGAACTACTGCCCTGAATGGCGGCGTCTCAGTGAGACAGAAAAAAACATGGCATTCTACAGAGGAACATGTGCTGAGGGAGCCGAGGGAAGAAAGACCTGGTTGTTAGGGTTCAAGGATCTACGGAGGACCCTTTGTGGGACATTTCAGATATCAGATCACCACAACTGCTGTGCACCGTGCGCCCATGTCCCTGGTGCCACTCATGCGTCTGTGCAGCACCCTCAGCAAATGCAAGCAGAGCACACGTGTGTCGCTTGCACTCCCCACCCCCCCCCCAATTTTTAATTATTACTTTTTATTTTTTTTATTTTTTTTCCAGAAATATTCAGTTTTAAATATAGCCTGAAGGTGGCTTTGAGCTCACCAACCAAACCCAGCCTCTGGCAGCAAGCAGCCATCTGTAGTGTGCCAAAGCTCCAGGGATGTTCAATGCCTCGGGTAAGTTTTGCCACCATTTCATGTGAAGATTTTCTTCCCTCCTCAGACAAAATGTAAATGTCAAAAAATGTGGAACTGGAGAGGGCCTAAACTTCTCTTTGATGTGATTTACTCCTCCTTTCACCATCAAGGCATTGCATCGGACACAGCAGAGTTTCTGCACATCTACTGAGCACTTTCCCTCCGCTCTGGGATTTCTTTCCAAGCACAGAATTACGTGAGGTTTCACACCTACACGTCAGAAGGCTAAACCAAATGCCAGCAATGAGAATTCCTTTCTGAAATTTAATCTTCCCCAAGAACAAGAAGCATGCAAGTCATCCAGGAACACGGCCGTGCTGGAGGGAGCT
The DNA here is from genome assembly GCF_009819795.1 of Aythya fuligula. NCBI lineage: Eukaryota > Metazoa > Chordata > Aves > Anseriformes > Anatidae > Aythya > Aythya fuligula. The sequence continues at coordinate 860,782 of NC_045578.1, forward strand.
CTTGCCCTGCCCCAGGGCTCACAGCCTGCAGCAGCGCCATCCGGAAGGAGCAACTGCCCTCGTGCTTCAGCTAATTTCTGCTAATTTCTCATGTCTTGCCACGCACACAATGAGAAAGGAAGGGAGCTTTAGAAAGGGTTCAAAACTTATCTGCTATATTCCTTTACATCTAAAAGCAGGTAACCAAGTTTCAGCAAAGCATGAAAAACAACAATGGGAATGAGTGTTTTCACAGAATCACAGAACTGAAGGGGTTGTAAGGGACCTCAGAAGATCATCAGACCCAACCCCCCTGCCAAAGCAGGTTCCTTAGAGCAGGCTGCCCAGGTAGGCATCCAGATGGCCCTTGAATATCTCCAGAGGAGACTCCACAACCTCCCTGGGTTTTGTCCTAGGGAAACAGAAAAGCCAAATACTGCAATATCAAACCCTGATCCAGTTTATCTCTTTCTAACTAAAACGGATTTTCACACTATTTAGCAAAAGAGCCACTTCACACCAGACTTCATATAGAGAAAAACAACTGGTGCTGGCTTACTATGCCACCAGGAGGAGCCACTGCCAGGCAGGGACTTACAAATTAGGTGAACAGCATAATTAGCCAGGGAAGTAAAATGTTAATACTCTTTGTTCACTAATCTGAAGCTATCTGAATTATTGATAACGATGAATGACACATGAGTACTTTTCCTGCTGTACGCTTTGTACCCATGTATTAAATCGTTGCTAATGGCTGTTTCAGCTCCTCACTTCCTCCCTCATACAAGAAGTTGGTGTAACTGCTATAACTGCAGTTCTCCTCAGCTACAGCCCGCGCCAGGCCGCTCCTCCAAGCTGCCACCGCCAGGCTGCGGCGAGAGGAGGCCGAGAGGAGGCCGAGAGGAGGCTGCTCCGTGTGAGCTCAGCACGCAGGAACGTGGCCGCCTCCTCCCGCTGCCTGGGCAGGCCGGGGCAGCACCAGGCAAGGCCTTCCAGAGGGCCTGTGGAAGCCGGGAGGCCCTGCAGGCACCGGGAGGCCCCGGGCCCCTGGCTGTCCTCCTCAGCCCGGGGCCTGCAGACAGCTTCACTCGCGCGGCCTCACGTGCTCCTCCACCGGCACCTCAAAGCTGTCCTTGCTGATGCTGTCTGCTGCCTCAGGACTTAGCATGGTCCTCCTCCTCCTCGCAGAGGCTGCTGCGTGGGGCTGGCTCTGTCCCACTGCCTCACTCTCCCCAGAGGTCACACACTGTGCAGCAGCACGCCATGCAGGCCGAGTTCCCCTAAAACCCTGCTTAAGCCCACCAGGTCGGAAGCTGCCCTAAAATCACAGCTGCAGGGGATGCACCAGGCCTGGCCAAAGGCTAATTTGCCCACCTTGGCTTGGGCATAAACAACAAGGGGAGCAGAGGCAAGGGATGAAGCTGGGGAAGAGGTAAGAGCACGATGCCCACTGCTCTCCCCAGCGCTCACGCAATGCTGCCCAACAGACCTGGGTTGGGTGAAGCAGGAAAACAATTCATGTTGTTCTCATGTTTTTATAGCCTGTATCCTTCTCCAGGATTATTAATCTTGGAGCCAAGCCCTCAGATAACAAGGAAGTGTCAGAGTCGAGAGCTCCCATAAAACCTTAATTTGCTCTCCCCACAGCCCTCTTGCGCACGTGATTCAGGCAGGTTATTGCACACCGCGTTACACAACGGTGTTATTTCCTCAAGGGACCTTTGTCTCTCTTAGTGCAAAACAGAGAGGCAGAGACCGAAGCAGCACTGGACAGGGACAGGAATTAATCTCGAAACCTCTGCCCTTACCTGCTGCAGGTGCTGGGAGCAATGCTGGGGCTGCCAAATAGCCTGGTTCCATTCTCCTCAGAGGAAAAATTCCCCTGGAATTTTCTTAATTCCATCTCCAGGCTCAAACACCTGTTTGACTTTGCAAGTCAACATCCAAATGCATCAAGCGTGTGTGCTCTGAGAAACCTGACACCACGAGCTAACAGCTAGGCTGTCAACAATGGGAAGAAACATTCGCTCTCTGCATCTGCCTGCCTCGCTCAGGACTGTGAAAATAAACAGCCAGCACCTATTTATGGCAGCTGCATGGAAAAGCTCAGGAAAACCTTAACAGCCCTGTCTTCAGTGCAGCTTGATTCACTGCAGTGATGTAGGCTTAGGGAATGGGGAATAAATAATAAATAATAACAAAGCACCACAGAGGAGCTTCCCGCGAGCACCTGCCACTGGCATGTTACGGGGAATGAAGTCCTTTGGGAGGGAGAAGCACGGCGGTTTAGGAGCTGTGCCCATCCACACGCACGTGGGGAGGTTTCCCATGCTGATGGAGCTCAGGGAGATGGGAAGGGCAGCAGACGACAGGCAAAGCTCCGGGGCAGATTTCGGCACACACCCCAGGCAAGATGGGAGCTTGCCTTTCCTGTGGCTTCTTTTGCACCGCTTAGGAAATGCCGGCGGTTGTTTGCAGCTGGAGTGAGGCTCTCCATGCTCAGCACCTGCCCCAGGCTGAGGTTTTGGTTTAATTTCAGTGAAAACAGTGCAGTTAGTCCTAATGTACTTAATGGCAAAAAACAGTCCCATTATTAAACAGGGGATGTTAGAAGAAACAACCAGGAGTCCAATTAGCCTTATTTTGATCCCAAATGAAAAAAAAACAGCCATCTCAGGCCTCTCAACTAATTACAGGCTAAAAATACAATTGTCAGACCACTCGGTTACATGCAAAGTGGATTGTACGGAATAGTCTTTGTTATTTTAAGTGAAACTGCAGGTCCCAGGGTTGCTCCTAATGAAGGCTTCTAACAGCTGGTCTTCAACAACAAGAATTTTTTTTTTTTACTTTTACTGATCAATAAACATTCAAAAGAAAAGCTTGGGCTACCAGGGTTCAAAACCATCTCCACAATACTGAATTATGATGGCAAGCGGGCCAAAGCATTCAGCTCACCCTGCAGTGAGAAGTACCCCAATTTACCTGTGTGTGGGCATGACCAGGGCTGGGTACGAGTGCAGCAGAACAAGAATACCCGGCAGGTGAAGAAGGGCAGCAGGAACAAGGAGGGGGCAGGCAGCCTGCCGCAGCGATACCTAATAGGGCACTGGCTGAGGTGGTGACCCGAGGGCAGTTCTGCCCCCATGAGCCCAGCATCGTGCCCCTGTCCCCAGCATCATGGGGCCAGGACTGGGGCTGCCTTCAGGTGGCCAAAGTGCAGACAGCAAGCACACGGCAGAGGGACCAAAGTAATCTGAAGCAAAACAAGCTCATGTACGCAGTTTAAAAAACCATTGAGTATGTTTAAGTTTTTATGCAAAGTATGCTCAGCTCTGGGCAACTCTGCTGACAAGGATATAACTCAATCCAATTACCGATAGATGAAGTTTCAGAACTAGATAAATTCCATCAAGCTTCTGACAAAGCCAGCCTTTTTACAGCTTACAGGATTTAAAATGGATCAGATATCTTTTCTTCCAGTTTGACTAAGCGAATCCCCACAGGTCTCTGGGTAAGCAGTGCTGCCCAGGGTGCCCTCAGCACCCTGCAGCTCTGGCTGCTGGTACCTGGAGAACAGCGGCTTGGGATCACACAGCAAATTTCATGTTCAAAGTCAGTGCTCCTGCGGGATTTGGGAGGCAAGAAACCTTCTCCTGTGGAGGAGGGTGCTGTCCCTGGCCCTGCAGCGCTGCACAAGCATCACCCACCCCTAGGATGGGATGGGACGGTCTCATCTCCTCAGTTCCAGACAAATGAGGAGCAGGACACGGACCCGCAGGCACTGCCCCAGAGCTGAACTGCCTCAGCTCCACCACTGCCACGGCAGCAGCTGGTAGCAAGTAACAGCTCGCAAAACTCCTGCCCTCCCTGATCGGAGGGTTGGCTCATGATTAAAATGCCCTGAGACTGTTAGGCTTCGTGTTAACAGAGAACCATCAGAAGACGTCTCTGAAAACTGGTTTAGCTCCTCCTGCGTTCAAAGCAGGAGCACCCAGGCTTCCATCACGGGGATTGCACCCAAAGGCCAGAGCAGGACATGCAGGATCGTGGAGAGACAGGGGAAAGCTGCCAAAGTTGTAAGTGCTTCTGGCTGCACAGCACCCTCCTAAGGAGAACTTCACCTTTTGGCCCTCAAAACCATACTTGGATTAGGCTGTTTCCAAGCCTCGTTCTCTCAGCCCAGTTGAAGCTGTGCAGTGAGGATGTCTGAAGTCTGTCCTGCTCCAAGCTGGCCCATGGCACTGCCAGCTCGCACACCTGCGGTGGCCAGACCCCGCCTGTACCCCCTGTGCTGGAGCTTCTGCAGAAGAGCTCAGACGCAAACGAGAGCACAAACCTGGGCTGACACGCAGGCCAACAGCACTCGGACTGGGGACTTGCTCCATGCCAGCGAGCACAGAGCATGGGTGCTGGGCAGGAGGCCCAGTGCTGCCAGTGGCCAGGGACTCTCACAGCTGACAGCGGGACAGGTGAGCAGCCTGACTGAGAGCTGGGCACTGAGGGGGAGAAACAGCACGTGCACGCCACCTGTAGAGGGTGGCTGGGCCTGTAGGCGAGGTCAGGCAGAGCATGGGACAATGCGAGGACCACGAGCAGACCCAGGTGAATCCCAGAAGATGCTGGAAGAGCAGCAGAGAGGGTGGGAAGGGGCAGAGTGAGGTCAGGGAAGGGATTGCAGGAGCCAGGGAGCTGAACCTCTTGAGTGGTGAAGAGGTAAGAATAAATCTGAGAGCCTGCCAAGTTCAAGGTTTTTGTATCAGCAGTTCTGGTGCAGGGGGAAAGATGGGTTGGAGACGTGCGGGATGTCAGCCCAAGCTGGCTGTGCATGGGGGGTGTAATGAAGGAAGGAAAAAGTCAGTCATGGGAGGTGAAGAGGAGCACAGGTGGCTTTGCTTTAAGCAAGAGATCACACAGTTTACTGCACAGGGCAAAGATTCAGAGGCGGATGAGACAGGAAGGGGGCAGAGGTGCAAAGAGATGCTGTGCCTGCCGCAGGGAAAGGAGCAGAGTGCTGCGGGAAGTGTGGGGAGGCACGAAGGGACGCTGGCACTGCACTTCATATTCTCTCGGAAGAAACAAGATCCTCTGCAGAGAAAGAGAAGGAGGAAGAAGATGGGAACTTTGGAGATCCCAGAGCTGTGTGCAGAGCAGCCAAGTGCGCTGAGAGGGGGTGGCCTGAGCTGAGCCGGCTGCCCTGGGGCACCGCAGTTTCGAGGCAGAAGCAAAAGGGGCTGAGGGGGGAGGAAGGGAGCAGAAAGGAGAGAAGGATGCTGGGGCAGAGAATGGGGCGTGGAGAGAGCTGGAAGGTGAAAATGAGCAGATGGGATTAGAGCCTGGGGGAGGAACATACCACCAGGATTTGAAAAATGCCTCTGGGGGCAGAGGCCAGCCAGGTGTGACCCAAGTGTGCAGGATGACAAGGGACGAAGACAGAGCCTGTGCTCTGCCAGACCCCTGAGGAGCACTGCCATCCATCCGCCACTGCAATGACTTTACACATAATTAATTTCAGCAGCATGCCTGCCTGCCAATCAGCTCCACTGTTTACATTAATGACAGCAAAGTCACAGTTTCAAGGGGAAATTGGTGACCGCTGACACAGCCACACGTACCCAGAGCACCTCCTTTCTCTCACCGCGGCGGTGCCACGCAATGCCTCGCCTGCAGGGGAAGCAGCCGAGGGGCCGGGGGCAGCCGGTGGCACCAGGTGGCAGCAGCACGCCGGGGATGCTCCCCTGCCAGGGCTGCCTCTGCCACCTCCTTCATCTTCCTGAGGAACTGGCAGAGAACAGGGACTGGCACCGGCCCCGCGCACTGCTATCGCTGCAGCGATCCATCTCCGGTGACAGCCGCGGAAGAGCTGAGAGCAGCAGAGGGCGAAGCAGGCCGCTCATTCACTTCAGTGGCCTTCAGAGAAACCCCAAACCATGGCCCTAAAGGGCCCCCACCCCACCTGACCCTCCTGACCTTTTCTGGACCCTCCTGACCAGGCACAGAAAGGGCTTGAGACTGACGCTCTGTGCTGGACTTCACAGCCCCGGAGTGAAGGAAGATGGGAAGTGCAGCGGGACTTCGGTGAGCATTTCCAACGCCCCCTCTAACTCCAGCCCATTCTCCGGTTCTGTTTGCTTTTCTTTAAAAAAGCAGTTGGGACATTTCAAGTCACAATCAGGCCTTTATTCAAGTACAATTGCCTGGTCCCTACCCAAAGCAGTGCAGATGGACTGGGCCCAGCTGCACTCTAGGCGCCTGCTTCTCCCCATCCTCTGCCTGCAGCTCCAGAGCCAGGCCTGAGCCAGGGAGGAACGCAGAGCCCCTGCCACCCACCAGAGCATGGGTGCTGCTTGGGGCTGCAGAGGACCCCAGGAGGGTTTCTCAGGGGCTGGGCTGCCCTGGGGAACACATGCTGCTCCCTAAGTGCCTCAGGGAGTGGAGGAGGCGGCTGAGCTCCCAGTCACTCAGACTCTGGCAGCCCTGTTACCTCTCCGTGCTGCTCCGCTCTCAGATTTAACTCAATCTCAGGAAGGAAGCAGCAACAACTTCAAGGAAATGGTGACTGTGCTACTGAGGTCACATCCCAAGTCTCCAGGCAGCAGAAGCACTGTTCAACCTGGTTTCCCTGCAAACATTCATTTTTCTTACTCATCGGAAGTCTATGCATTTTAATTCCCATCAACTTGTAATGTCCTTGACAGCTGGCGTTTTCTTTGAAAGACAGTCTTTGTGAGTACAAGAAAAAAAAAAAAAAAAGCAAAAAAAAAAAAAAGCCTGAAATATGTGACCCAAATGCACCAGAAGGCTCAGAAATCAAAAGAGAAGTCCTGAAATGTGCCAATCCCATCTCTCCCTGCTCCCCAGCTTCCTTGAGCTCACAGCTCTCTGGGGCACCTGGGCTGCAATGAGCTCCTACCAATAACCTGGGTATTTTAAAATAATGTCAACTAAACAGCAGCAGCACAAACTCAGCCCAGATTCTGCTGGTGTTAGGGATGCAACTACTATTACTTTCACACAGGTACATAAACATCCCCAACAGGTGCTAATTTGCAAGTCTTAGGGTGTCAAAGGCATCTGCCTGCCACGAGCAGGAGGAGGGCAGGACGGATGGGAGAACCATACCCCTCGGTAAGAGCCAGAGGCCAGGCAGGGTGCCTTTGACATCTAAACTGGCACCCGCCTGCAAGCACCCAAAGCCCAGCTGTGACAGTCAGTGGAAAGTGTCTAAAAGAAAGCCAGTACTGCTGTTTGTCCGGGTGACCAGATGCCCTGTAACATCACCTGTCCTGAGACACCGTGGGGTTTGGTGGCTCAGCTGCCTACGGGCACTTGGTTAAGCTACAGCAGCCTCCACCTCCCCTTGCCCTGTCCCCGGCCAGGTGCATGCAGCAGGGGACTCTGCAACCTGCTTAAGAGGCTCGCGCCAGGCTGGGTCTCTCATTGTACCCTCCCAATCCCAAGCAACACCTACATCGGCCTTTAAGGATTCCCCCTTTCCACCCCCAGTCCTGTGAAGTCTCTGGTTTAAGAAGATTAGCCTGGAGTCCCTGGTCTTTCATTTCCAGGTGTCTGGAGCCTTCAGAACAGCTCTGTGCTTTAGCAGTGAAAATCACGTCAAAGGATTGTGCTGCACGCTAACCTGCTTTTGTGAACCAACTCACCTCGAACCATGGGGCAGGACAGCAAATTCAGGTGAACTTAATTGCTATGGCCCCTGCCCTCTACCATGAGCTTAACCACTTCTAAAAACAGTACTGCCCATGACGTCCTCTCAACAGACATGCTTAGAAAGGGAAATCCCTAGCCAATCAATAAAAGGAAAGAGAAGACAATTCGATATATATAGCAAGTCCCCTGCTTATCTGACAGTATGAGCCGCACAAATTCACACCCAGAGAACCTTCCCCGCTGCCTAGGACAGGGCATGGGGACAGTCACACGACAAGCTCAATGCTAAAAGGAGCCAAAGGATTTACACTCATCTGCTGCAATTAACACAAACTTCTTTTTACGCTAGGAGCAGTGACTACGATCACTTACCTTAAGTAACTGACTGCACTAAAACTCATCAGCATTGAATTCCTGCCTCGAAGAGATTTAGGCCAAAAATGAAATACATCAGACTTGCTATATCTGAATACAAAAACAAACAAACAAACAAACAAAAAACTCAGAAGGCAATGGGATTTTTTTCTTTTTTCCTTAAATCCGAGACAGCCACCTTTTGCACGCCAGCGCCTCACTGACATGAACAGTTGATATCCCAGGCCTGCTGAAATCAGCGGCAGACCCAGCAGCAGTTTCAGCTGAAGCCAGATTTTCCCCAGCACCACTTACTCATTTCAACACGCGCACTGCAACACAAGCTAGCACCCAGGGCTGCAACACAATAGCTCTGGATACCAGCAGTAATGAAAACCAGGCAGAGCGGAAAGCTGTGTCTTTGAGAGAAGTCAGAGGCACGGTGCTGGAAAAGGCATCCTGCTTCCCAGTCGTTGCTCCAGTAACTCTGGAGCTCCGTGACTTTTCGGGGCACTGAGGGGAAGCCGGAGCAGCAGCACAGCCACCTGCAGCATGAGCGCATCAGGATCCTGCCTCTGGGTGCCCTGTGCTCCAGGGAACTCTGCTGTGTGTATTGGGTGTTCGTTCAGGCTTTGATTTTGGCTGCTTTGTCATTAGTAAAATATGCTGAAAATGTGACTTCCTCCTACTAGAGGAGCAGACCTATTGAACCTTTCCTGAGAAGTCCAAGTAACTTCCTCTTGTATTGCAAAAAAAGAGAAGACAAGCCCACAGGTTGTATCATTTGTCACACTGCTGGAAATTCCTCTAGCAGAAAGAGCTATTGATGCAGCAGAGAGAGAGGGAAAGAGAAGGGGAGAGGGAGGGAGGGGAGGGTTACTTTTCATTACGTGTGCGCTTTATCAAACAAAACTGTTAGTTCGCTTTAGAGTACTGAAACACTTTCGCTTCCTCTTTCGTCTCATTTAGCAACTGCAGAGAAAGCACCCTGCTTTCTAGTGAGGCAGCTGGATTATCTGCACAGAAACTCTGCATCGAACGGCTTTATCACATGAAAACAATCTCCATCTACTCTCCTTGCTGAGCAAAGCCAGCTCTGTCTAGGATTCTCTTACCCAGCATCCGGGGGCACCGGGCCACCCCCTTTCGATGGCAACAGGAGGCAGAGGCAGCAGGGGAATCAGTCTGCCTGCTGGCGTGCCAGGGGCGACACTCCTGGGAGAGGAAGGGCAGGGAGCATAGCCAGTAGGCAGCAGACATTAGCTTTTAAAATAGGAGAGGGGAAAGAGCAAAGAACAGAGCAGGTAAGAAATTATCTCGTGTCAGTCCAAGAAGGTGCAAAGGACGGGAGGGAGCGGTGCGAGTCACCTGCCCACTGGCACAACCAGCCCTGCACCCACTGCCCAGGTCCCTGCAGCATGCCTCTGAGCCACCCCAATCCGAGCATGGCACCACGGCACCTTGCATGCTGGCTTAAGTCAGCTGCAAGCACGCTAAAGGGCACGGCTGATCCTTCATAAAGAAGAGCTGCCCGTTCAGCTCCTCCTCTGATTGTGTACTCGTCTCTGAGCACTGCAGGGGCTTCACTGCGGGCTGGCAGCCCGATGCTCACAGTGCCACCACATTATGCAGCCACTCAGAGATGAGAAAAGGAACAATTTATCCTGGGACAAGTATCTAAAAGATGCTGCCTCCCCCAGACCCCCGCACCATGGCTGGCACTGCAGACGCCCACCTGAAGGACCAAGGTGGTCACACCAGTAGAAGGATCGGAGAAAAGCAGCCACAGCAACGCCTTTCTTCAAGGCACCACTGCCGAGGATAGTGCCTGTAAGGCTTCCTGAACCGAGGAGCGTTTGACATCACCCTGAGCCGTGGTGCGATCTGAAAAAGCTAGAGGGAAAGGCTGGGACTTGCCCCAGGGCCCCTCAGGGATTTTTGGACGTACCCGCAGCCCCTGGAGTGTCCCACCACGGCCCTTCCCTTACCTCGGGCCCTCCTGCCAGGGCGCGTGTTCCTGCTCAACACCCCGCGTGTGCCTTTGGTGACAGCAGCCAGTGCAGTGACGTCTTACAGGTTCAAACCCCCCCAGAAAATAGGGACTTTACAGCTTAGATGAGCACTTCTCCTTTGAAATCAAGGGACTTCCTCTTCCCATAGGCAGCTGGTTGTGGACATCAAAGCCCAGCACACATCAGTAACGCATTCAGAGCCCGAGACACTTTTCACCTTCTGTGTTAGAGGCAACAAGGCCCTTATAAAGGGCAGCGGTCAGGAGCTGGGAGAGGGAAGGATACACAGGGCCCTCAGCATTGGGCTGTCCTGGGGATGATAAAACTCCCCGAGATCTGGTAATAAGTCATTGTACGGGGGCACCGCACCGCGTAGTTCCAGCACCCACCCGAGCCCAGCAGTGCTGAGGTGTCTCCTGGCCCCGAGGTGTCTCCTGGCCCTGAGTACCCTTGCTGGGCTCACACACATCCATGGGGGAACTCCCGGCCCTCAAAGAAGGCACGCAGGGCATGGGGAGCTCCCCTTTCCCAGGGTGGTTGCCTCTGTCAGCCACTTGTGAAGGGTGTGGAAATGAAAAATGCAGGCTAGTAGCTCCCCTGACAAAGAAACATGAGGCGCTGGCACCTTCCAGAAGCAGGAGCTCTCCCCTGCATACCAGGCAGGTGATGAACAGCCTCGCACAGGTGAGAGAGATGTTTGCAGAGGAGAATGAGGCATGCTGTCTGCAAGCACAAAAGATTCAAGTCCTCAGAAAGCAAAGCTGATACCCCTGAAACAGGAGAGTTAATCCCTCTGCAGGGTCCCAACCCAGTGGGACAGCAGGGGAAGGGCTGCCCAGGAGCTGACACAGATCACACCTTGGTGGTTCCCCGCATCCCCAGGACCTCAGCTTTAAGTAAACGTGAGCTGTAACATCAGAGGGAGCAATTCCCACAGACAGAGCTATCAGGCTCTGACAAACCCTGAAGTCCATCACTGCGCATGGAAAGAGCGCTGCAGAAGGACCAGGGCCTGCCAAGGCCCCAGACCTACCTGAAGGTACAGAAAGGTTGACAACAGCGCTCCAAAAGCTTCAACAACTGCACTTAAGTGTAGGCTGCTGGTAAGGTAAAGCTGGCACAGCCTCAGCAGATAGCTTCTTAAGAAATCTCTGATACTTCCAGAGTTGCTCACCAAACGAAGCTCACCAGAAGAACGCTACTGCTATTCTCCCCACATCCAAACACAGCCATCTCACCCTTAACGCTCAGCCTGCTCCATTTAGGGAACAGAAACACGCCCGAGCACAGCCTCCCTGCCTGAAAAGGCTGATTTCCATCTGCCTAAGTCCGACTGTCAGGGCAGCACAGGCGTCCAGACAGCCTGCACCCAGACACACTGGGCTTGCTCCAAAGTTTTCACTAAGGTTGGAGCGTTTTAGCCTGTGGGAAATCCAGGCTGCCACAACAAGAGATGTGACCAAAGGCACCAGGGCAGCTGCAGCTGGTGGGAGGTAGGAGCGGGGGGCATGCTGTCAGGTCAGAAAGCAGAAGTAAGCACAAGCTGAGACGATGCTGATTGGGGTGAGAAGCAACAACTGCAGGGCTCCAGACACCCACCTGCACCTCCACCCGAGCATCCCGGGCCACACGAGGCCCACCGGGTAACAGTGCTGCCAGGCGAGCTGTGCTGCAGCAGGCGCCTGCCTGTGCCATGGCTGGCTGCGCTCTCACCGAGCACCCTTGGTGAGGTGTCCTCAAACCTGGGCGCAATGCCTCGTAAACGAGACGCTCAGCGAGGCAGCAGCTTCTCTCTTCCACATTACAATAGCCAAACAGACTCCTGCCCGGCTGTATCATGCTGCGCGCACGGTGCTGAGTGCTGAATGCCAGCCATGCACCAGCAATAAAGTGTGCTTCCGCAGATTACTTCGAAAGACTTAAAAAAAATAATAAGTAAATAATAATAATAATAATAATGGGAAGGCAGGCAGTGCAGTTGAAATAACAGAGGCAACTGAATAGACTGATGCTGGGTTGCCACAAGAAAATCAACCACTAGGAGAAAGCTGGCTACTTTAACGACTTCCTAGGCTGAAACACAAAAAAGCCTCTGAAGCTTCCAGAAGAAACAATGCAAACTGCACCCTTTGCTCCAAGCGGTTCTCAGTTTCAACAGAGAACATCAGAGAAAGACTGGCAAAGAGCAAGCAATTGAATTGGTTCTGGAGGGTCCTTACCATAAAGCTGTCACTCGCAAGCAGTGCCGTGTCCCCGCACGCTCTGCTGGAGTGAGCAATTCCAAAACCTCATTTTGCAACGAAGAACTGGCCGGGCTGGAAAAGGAACAAGTCCGCTCCCTAGTCAGCGCTGCTCGAGCTATGGAATGGAAGAAAGCTCTAGAGGATATACTACCATGAATGTGGGCTTAAGTTCAGATACAAGACTTTGCCCCCAAGCAGGTAAGCCGCGAGCACTTTCCACCCATGTTTCTGCTGCCAGGACGGACTCCTCCAGAGAGGGGTGGAGCTGCCTGCAGTCAGCAGTCGCCTGCCTCAGCAAATGCCACCAGATCTGGCTTCTTGCGAAGCCTCAGGCAGGAGGTGAACAGCACGGGGCCGCACTTTGCTATCGGAACAGCCCCATCCACCTTATTCCTGGCCAGTCCATTTCCGAGGCTGAGCTTGTCAGTCCTTGTCACCAGCCCTCCAGTCCGACCAACTCTGCACCCTTGCAGGAGAGAGTGCCACATTTTCTTCCCCAGGAAAACAAGTGGCGGCAAATGCAAAACTCATTCTGCACGTCCAGCAGAGTTGACCTTCACGGGCTTTCCAGTGCATGAGATCAGCTGTATCAAGCGTGCTGTGGAGCAAGTGCTCCACCTAGAAGATAAGGGATACAATCCACAAGGGAAGGAAGACTGGTATTGCTCTAAACCAAAGGCTAAAAGGAGTAAGGTGCCTGCAAATAGACACAATTGCAAAGGAACCTTCAGAGGCTGGTAACTTAATGTGAGTTGGATCAGAATATACCAATGTGTAACTCTCCTCTCCAGAGATGTGTCATGGGCAGGCTACTCCCTCTTGAAGAAGAAATTTGAGGTAATCTCTCAACCAAGAAAGAGCAACCAAGTCAAAACAAAAAGCAACAACAAGGTCAATGCCACTACAAAGAGCAGGAGCCACCTCCTCAGCTTTGCTTCTGCCACTTCCCGTCATTGTATCCCCTGTCAAAGCCATGGCACTGCTTTCAAACGTACCCCACACAGATCAATCAGGCCTGCAGAGGGATGCTGCAAAGCCACACAAAGCCATTCCCAGTCCCTAGCACAGCACAGCTCCCCGCAGAAGGGGAAGGAGCTCCCCCAGCTCAGGAGCTAAGCTGGGTACGGCTCCACAACAAAACCTCAACTCAAGGAAGGTTGGGCAGAAGAGGGCTCCCCCACATGAGCAAACACTCTCCTGCAGGAAAACAGGCACATATCACATGGGATTCAACCACTAAACGTGTTTCAGTTTCATTTCAACTCGGGCTCCCAGTTAAATGCACCAGCAAGTAACCGGAGACCACCTCAGTATATAACAGCGACGCAGGGCATCGCCACGGCCGCAGCCTTTCCAAACAGCTGCAAAGCTCTGGCTGCAGAGCCAAAGTGCCTCGCAGCGGGGCAGCTTCCTTCCTCAAAGGCCGACGCTTGCAGAAGTTCACCACCTCGGACGGAATGTCCCCCTTACTGCTCGGAGGTGGCTCGCACTCCGAGGTGCAGACGAGGCTGCGCTCACTGGGCAGGCAGAGCAGCAGCGCAGGGAGCGAGGCTGCGGCCCAACCACGCCACTCGTAGTCCTGAACAGGCATTTTACTATTTATAAGCTAATCATCTGACCCCTCTGCAGGGAAATCCTATCCTTGGGCCGTGGGGAGAGTGGTCGCCTCCGCAGGACAGCTGGGAGGGGCAGCGGGATGCGGCAGCATCAGAGCAGGGCATGTGGATCACTTCCTCCCAGCTCAGGAGCGGTACAGACATCCTGGGGGGTGAGCCAGGACTGCCAGCAGGAATTAATCTGTTACCCAACTCGCTAGGAGCAAGGTAATTTTTTTAAATTGTCTCTCTCCTCCGTTCACCGCTGTCCAAATTCCCAGACGTTGATGTTTCCCTGCGCACCACGACACACGGCAGTGCCATGGTGAGACCACATCCAAGTCCCGAAGCTCTCCAACAGACGGAGAACCGTGGGTCAATGAAGCTGCACTGGAGGGTGGGCCAGCAAGGACGGAAGAAAAAGGTACAAACTTTTGTTTGTAGTTGTTTGCCAGTTATGAATTCCTCGGGACGTATTCACCCTGGGAGCCTGTGCAGGTACGCAGCATGGAGATGTTTTCCCGCTCACCTTCCTCCCGTGTGAAAATACTCCAGGTCAGTTTACGCTGCTGGATTTTCTTGCCAGGCGTCACTCAGTGACTTCCGACACAGCCCCACGCGCTCGTCCCGTTCAACCCCACGCGCGCCCGGGGAACGAGCTCGTTTTACCTCCGGCCCCTTTTCGTTACCGACCGGCCGCTTCCCGAGGCCGCCCCTCCCTCTCAGGACAGGCCGCGGGGGGCGGGGGCAGCTCCGCCTCGCCAACAGCAGCGCCTCGGGGAGGCTGGCGGCAGGAGCCCCCCGGCCACAGGGACGGGCCCGGCCCCGCTCAGGCACCGGGACGGGCACCCTGCGGGCATCGGCCCCGCCGCCGGGACCAGGGCGGCTCTGAGCAGCCCCGGCCGAGCGGAGAACCGCGGGCGAGGCAGGGCCGGCAGGGAACCGGGCAGGGAACCGGGCAGGGCACGGGCAGGGCACGGAGCCGCCCGGGCACGGGGCGAGATCTGCCGGCGGCCTGCCCCGGGAGGGAGGAGGGAGGGAGGGAGGAGGCCTGCCCCTGCCCCGGCCCCTGCCCCTGCCCCGGCCCCTGCCCCTGCCCCGGCCCCTGCCCCGGCCCCGGCCCCGGCCCCGGCCCCCGGAGCCCCCCCGCCCCCCCCGGGCCCTCACCTGTGTCGGCGCGCGCCGCTCCCGCCCGTGCCGCGTGCAGCTCCCCGCCCTGCCCCCACCGCCCCGCCCGGCGCCGCCAATCAGCGCCCGGCGCCGCCGGCACGGCCGGCCAATGAGCGAGCGGAACGCGTCCCCGCCCAGCGCCGAGCCGGCCGCCGGGCCCCGCCCTTCTGCTCTCCCGCAAGCCTATCCCGTGACGGGGCGCTGCGCGCGGGGAGGGGCGGGGCGCGGCGCGCGGCGCCCAATGAGAAATCACAGCGCGTCCCGCCGCGGCCAATCAGCGCGCGGCCAGGCCTTCACCTCAGGGCGGGCCGCGCTCGGCCCCCGGGGGCTGGGGGTCCCGGTGCTGCGGCCGCCTGTGTCCGGCCCGGGGGCTGCTGCCGGTGGCAGGGCCGCGGGGCCCCCTCCCGAGCCGAGGGGAGGCGTTGGGCTGCGGGCGGCGGGGCCCTGGGGCTGTGCGCGGCGGGGAGCGGCCGGGGCGCTGCTGGGCGCTGCTGGGCGGCGCGGCGGGGCTCGGGCGGGCCGCGTCAGGGCTCCAGGCAGGAAGCGGGGCGGGAGCGTTTGGGGCACGTTTGCTTTCGGTTTCCTCAGCCCGGGCGGCTGCAGGGGGATGGCGGGTGAGTGCGGCCCTGCCGGCCCGCTGGGCCCGGGGCACCGCAGCGCCCGGCAGCGTGCGGGCTGGGGAGCCGGGCGAGGCCCCGTGCCAGGGACGCGTCCCCCCGGGGCGCTTTCCGCGGCTGTGCGGTAGCGGGGAGAGGCGGGGGGCGGCCCGGGAAGCGCCCGGGGCTGGTGGAAAAGCTGTGGGGCGGTGGGGACACCCTCGGGAGCGCTGAGGGAAGAGATGGGAAAGAGGGGACGGCTGGGGAGGGCGGTGGAGCTGTGGCCTGCGGGGGCTCTGGGTGTTGACGTGGCCACCCTGCAGACCAGGAGCTGCTGAGGGTGCGCGCGGACTTCGTGGAGCGTGTGCGGAAGCCGGTGATCTCGAAGCTTCTGGATGACCTCCTGGCCCACAAGGTGCTGAGCCAGGGAGAAGTGGATGAGGTGCAAGAAGGCAATGCAGTGACAGGTGACAAGGCCCGTTGCCTCATTGACGCTGTGCGCCTGAAGGGCTCCAAGGCCAGCCAGATCTTCATCGACAGCCTCAGGAAGCATGATCACACCTTGGTGGAGCAGCTGGGTCTGGCCACTGGCTCGGGTGAGAGACACGGGGCTGTGGCCTGCCCCAGCCGTGCTGAGGCGCTGGGCGCCTCCTGCAGGGTGCTGGAGGGAGACATGGGAGCAGCTGGGAGTTCCCAGTGTCACTGTGCTGTGGCAGTGGGTCCCCATTGCCATGCAGCGATGACAAGGCTCTTGGGGGGCTGTCCCCTGTGGGACTGAACAGGGACACCTGTGTGGCAGAGTCTGGTTCTGCTTGCCCACTCATGCCCTGTGACAGCCCCTGCTTGTCCTTCCCCGTGTAACCGCGGGAGTTTGTGTTTACAGGGTCCCCTGGTGTGCAGCCCCCTGTTAGCATCCAGGGCCAGCAGTGGATCCGGCAGTGCTCCCTAAGCGAGTACCAGCGCATCCAGGAAGCAGAGGGAAATCAGGTGCTGTGGGTGGAGGAGATGAGAGGAGGGCCGGAGCACAGACCTGCTGCCCACCAGAGTGGGCGAGGGCTACTAAGGGTCCTCCCTGGCCCAGGAGCAGGAGCTCTGGGGTGATCTCCCAGAGAAAGGGAGGTGTGGATGCTGTGTCCGTGGGCCTTCTCTGCACTGTTCCCAAGAAAATTCCCCTTCATCCACCCACAGCTGAGCACCACCTCCCTCCCTCCTCACAGATCTATCCCATACTCTTGCCACGGGAGACACGAACCCGTAGGGCTCTGCTCATCTGCAACACAGAGTTTGAGTACCTCAGCCAGCGAGAGGGGGCTGAAGTGGATGTGAAGGAAATGACGAAGCTGCTGGAGGGGCTGGGCTACAGGGTGGACTTCCATGAAAACTTAACTTCCCAGGTAAAGGACTGTACAAAGCAGCTGGCACTGGCCCCACAAATGGTGTGGAGACCCTCGTGTGCAATGGTCATGGGGGGCTCAGAGTAGACATGGCTTTGGGGGATCTCAGGCACCATGGGAACAATTCTGTCCCTGGCTCCTGTTGACAGCTGGTGGCTGGATCTCCACACAGCTGATTACAGGAGTGTGATGCTCCTTCTGCCTTGTGGCTTGCAGGAGATGGATGTGGTCATGAAGGATTTTGCAGGTCACAAAGATCATTTGACCTCTGACAGCACCTTCCTGGTGTTCATGTCCCACGGACGTAGGACTGGGCTCTGCGGAACCAAGAGCAGAGATGAGACCACAGACATCCTTTCCCTTGACACCATATATGAGAACTTCAACAACAAGCACTGCAAGGCACTGATTGGCAAACCCAAGGTGGTTATTATCCAGTCCTGCCGTGGAGGTGAGTTCCCACTGTGGGGTGCCTGTCAGGTGAGCAAGCCAGACAGGCTCTCCCAGGGCAAGTCTGCCCCAAGCACGGGGTGAGGTTGGGGCACCCCACTACTGATGGCTGGCCCTATCTTCCTAGACAACAGTGGGGCGGTGCTGGTGTCTGACTCGGCCATCTCCAAGATGCCTGCTCTCAGCTCAGACAGCACGAACGCTGTAAAACAGCAATGTAGAGAACTCAGATTAATTCACCTGGAGAGTGATTTTGCCACTTTATATTCCTCCACACCTGGTAAGCAATTCCTGGGAGATAGTTCTCCTGTCTGAGGGGAGGTGAGGGGGACAGGATTGCCATTCCCTGTGCCATGGGTCTATTCCACACCACCTCCTTGGGGTAGGTTGCCTGGGGGTCCTCTCCATCGGGTGTTCTGGCACGCACTGCCCTGGGGTTGGAGCAGCCTCTGGAGAGGGCAATGTGCCCTGATGCCAGGGTACACGGCTGTGCCAGGCCCTGAGCCCTGTCTGGGTGAGCAGCACCAGGGCTGGAGCTTTGTGCCCTCCTGGCACACTCTGAGCTGGGGCTGCTCTCACCCATGCACTAGGCACCCTGGTGCTGCAATGCTCCCCAGAAGGGAAGCCTGCCTGGCTGCCTGCCCTCACCCCAGCCTCCTCACCAGCTCTGCCCGCACACCTTCCCCAGCCCATTTATCTCACCACAGCAACTGGCTGGGGACAGCTGTCTCCTGCAGGGAGTCTTGCTAGGTCAGATGGCTCCAGGCCATGCCAGCTGGCACACATCAGGAGTGTGGCTGGCAGCAGGGTGGACAGAGAGGCTTGAGGAGGATATATCGCAGCCAGCCTCCCTGGAATGCTCTGTCCTTTTCCCATTCTTTATCCTGCAGGACAGATAGGCCAAATACAAATATCCCAGAGAAGGTGACCCTGTTTCCTGCTGTAGCACCCAGTGTTAATCACTGTGGCAGTGGAGAACACCAGGGAAATGACACTTGGCATTTCTTGTCTCCCCAGATACCATCTCCTGGAGAAGCCCAGTAACAGGCTCCATTTTTATCCAGAGACTGGTAGAGCAGTTTCGAAGCCATGCCTTTAACAGTGACTTGCAGGAGTTGTTCCGAAAGGTGAGGCTCTGCAGTCAAACGCAGATGCAGCTACGCAGTGGTTAGAGATACTGCTCTGGGAGCAGGGCCCAGCTCCAAGCAGAGCTCTGGCCAGGGCAGGCTGTTCCTCTGCAGGCCTCAGGAGCAAACTCCTGAGGAAAGGGGCCCAGGCGCTCTGATTTGGCCTGGAAAATCAGCTGGATCTCCAGGGGTATCAGCATCACGCTGTGTGGTGGGTGTGTGAGAACCTGGAGTGTTGGTGCAGCCCATGGCACCCCTTGTGCCACCAGACACCTTCCTGGGAATGCCTCCTGATTCCCTACGGTGTTCCCATGCTGGGAAGGGAGTGTCCTCATTTCTCCCCATTCTCTCACCCCAGGTCCAACGTTCCTTTGAAGACTTCCCTAAGCAGTTGCCAACACAAGAAAGGACTACAATGCTCAGAAAGTTCTATCTCTTCCCAGGCCACTGATCTGCCTGCCGTGAGTATCTTCACCTCACACCTCTACAGCAGCCTTTTCTCTGTGGCCCAAACCTGGTAATCTTGTCAGAGGGCAGGAGCAGGGATAAATTCCCCATCTCTCCTGGCTTCAGACCACACAGCTTAGGCTGTATGTCCAAAGGACATGAGTACTGGTAGTAGGTGCCAGGCACTGGCCTGACTTGCTCCCCATCTCCCAGCTGGCTACAGGAGATACAGGCTACCAAAACAACTTCCTTGGGCACCTGTTTCAGGGGGGCGTCTTGGTCTAATGTTCTCCGATGAGTTTAAAAAAAAAAAAAAGCCATGGACAGAGAAAGTGTTTGAATTTTGGAGTGATACAGTAGAAGACTCAAACTCAAGGGGAACTCAGCTCCGCTTCAGAGCAATGCACTTAAGGAAAATTTCCTTTTCTGTCCTTGGAGTAAAGGCCAAGAACTGTGTGTTTCTACAGAGAACAATCTCTGAACCAGTTCTTTTTGCCCTTTCCTCTAGGCAACCTCAGACTGGAATAAAATAGTCCATGGTCTCCTCTCCTTTCCTTTTGTGGCCTGCAACCTCTGAGCAAAGTCTTGCCAGGGAGCAGCGGATGCCTGTCAGTAGAGCACTGAATGCAAACATGGCAACGGTGAAGAGATGTTAGTCAAGCAGAGCCTGTGAAGCATCTCCCCAGCAGTGACAGATCTCCGACAGCCACTTCCACCCTGTCTCTGACTCTACCTGTCATCTAATAAAGGGTTTTTAACATCAGACAGCACCTCTTCTTTGCCTCTAGCCTGTGGTGGGTGGATGGTCACTATGGCCAGCAGTAGCTGCTGTTGTGTTGCGTTCCTGCGGCCACTGAGCAAGGTGGGGGGGTGGAAATCAGAGGGGGTGCCCACCCTGGGGGTGGCTGGGCACATGTTGCCTGGGGCTGCCCTCCTGGAGGCCCCCGACTGCTCAGTGTGTATCTGCTCTCTGCACCACTGGGACACCAGGACCCAGGAGCTGGACTTGATGATCCTTGCGGGTCCCTTCCAATTTGGATATTTTAGGTTAGATGTTAGGAAGAACTTCTTTACTGAAAGGGTTGTGAGGCATTGGAACAGGCTGCCCAGGGAAGTGGTGGAGTCACCATCCCTGGAAGTCTTCAAAAGACGTTTAGATGTAGAGCTTAGGGATATGGTTTAGTGGGGACTGTTAGTGTTAGGTCAGAGGTTGGACTAGGTGACCTTGAGGTCTCTTCCAACCTAGAAATTCTGTGATTCTGTGAAATTCTGTGATTCTATGACAGCGTCTCCTCTAGTCCTTACCCGAGTTGTGCAAGAGCTATGGTTTGTCTTTTCTGGCACGAGGGGGATGCAACAACAGAGCTGCCTCATGCCCTGCTGTCCCTCGGCATCTCGAGTTTCTGCCCAGAGTCTGCATGCTCTCCAGGTTTCCGTCTCCTTTGGCTGAGTCCCTCAGGAAAGAAAGTGAATGCAAAGCCTTCCCTTACCCAGGCCACCAAGCCCAAAGCAGGGTGGGTGTCCGTGTTCCCACTGGTCCTTCCTTGCAGGCCCACAGCGTTGCCTTTCTCAGGAGGCAGCTCCCTCCATGTCCTCACACTGCCTGGAGGTGGAGGAAGGATGTGATTCCCTCTGGGAGCCATGAGGGTTCCTTAAACCCATGTCTAATGCCCCAGTCCCACCAGCGTCCCCTCAGGCAAGCCAGAGCCCATTTCTGTGCCCACCACTGCTCCCGTTCTCCTCCATAGCCACATCCAAACCGTTCTCTACCTTGGCATGGAGTCAGGTTTATTGCAAGTTCTGCAGCTCCACTACCAGGTGGTCTGGCAGTAAGGAAGGAGAAGACCCTCCTGCCTCCTCCTAGTGTCTGAAACACCGCAGTGCAGGCAGGCTGCGGCCTGGGCCAGTGCCACCAGTGTCCCAGAGAGCTTGCAGGAGAACTCAGAGGGATGGGCATGGAAATGTGTCTCAGCTCCGGCTCCATGTGTGCGGGGATGGCAGAAGTCCTAGGACTGCGAAGGGGGCAGCTGGTCCAGGATGAGCCCCTCTGCCCAGAGCCCAGGAGCCCTGCACTACTGCCCAGGGCTCCTCAGGTCTCACACAATGTTTGCAGAAACCCTGGTCCCCAGTGCTACGGTGGTGGCAGGAAATTGAGGACAGCGGTGATGAAGTCTTCAAATTTATCTTGATGGACTATGTGACCTGCACCTTCGATGAACTGGATATCTGCCTTGGGAAAGAGGCGCTGGATCTCTGGGTAGTCTTTGGAACTGCAGGACGAGTGAACACAAGGTGGGAGGTGTGGTCAGAGGCCTGTCCAGATGTCTGCCCTCACACTCCCCAAGCAGAGGGCTAGCCCAGCTCTGACCACATCTCCCTTCACTGCTAGGAAGGCCTGGGGCTGCCCCCAGGTTCCTCCTCGCTCTCCAGCATGCTGGTGTCACCGGCTGCTGGAGGCACAGGGCTCGCTCCAGGACCTCCCCCCTCCTGGGACTTCCTCGCACCCTCAGCAGCTGCAGAGGATCACGAGGGGTCAAGCCACAGACTTCTTTCCAGTCCCACCTGATATAGGGTGAGTTGGATCCTCCCAAAAAGAGTGTAGGGCCAGGGTACGGCTTGTGGAATACAGGAAAGCTCATGATATCTTCCAAGTGGTGGGAGATAGCCTCCAGGTTCACACGCCAGACATAGTGGCCCTCCACCTCCACCAGGTTGGTGAGAAGGAACTGCCTCAGCTGCGGGTGCTGCCACAAAAGGGGAACGTGCTGGTGGGTAACACGCTCATCAGTGAGAGCAACGCGCCCTCAGGATGTGCTGGCACCTTGCGTTGTCCCCTCCAGCCCACCCCGCATGCCTCACAGGCTCCGTGTGCCAAGTCCCCCAGTGCCCTGGCGGCCCAGCTGCACAGGCCAGCACCGAGCTAGCAGGAGAGGGAAGAGCCCAGCAGCGACTGTGGTCCTAAAGCCCAGTGTCCCAGGGACAGGCCAGGAGCAGAAGCCCCATTCCAGCAGAAGGACTTCCCACCTGGACCACTGGACTCAGCTGACTGTCAGCCAGCTGGCGGGCTGCAGAGCGGGACAGACCAGCCGGGATGTTCACTGACTTCATGGCGGAGATGTAGGCAGAGAACTCGGAGACGAGCGTGGTTGAGACAGGGCTGATGTCTACGGAGATAAGGCGCTCCACCAGGTCTGGCTGGGGACACAAGCGGGGCACATTGGACGCGAGCCGAGACCTCCCAGCCCCGCTCTGCATGGCGGGGCCAGGCGCAGGGCTCCCGGCAAGGCTCCTCGAAGGCTTCCAGCCTCCTCCTGCCCCAGCGCAGAGCTCCGCGTGCCCGTCCCCGAGCTCCCTCGGGTGTCAACCCCCACCTCGCGGTCGCCACCCCCTTCCCACAGCGTCCCGCCACCCGGCCCGCTCCCGCCACCGGCCTCAGGCGCCCGCCAACCCGCTGCAAGGCCAGCGCCATGGCTGTCTTGCCGCCCATGCTGTGTCCCAGCAGGATGCACTTGGGGACGCCCAGGCGGGCCAGGAGCTGCTGCACGTCCAGGCTCATGGCTTCGTAGGTCATCACCGGGCTGTGGGGGCTGCCGCCGTGGTTGCGGGCGTCCAGCGTCAGCACCTGCCGGGCAGCGCCCCGTCACCCCCGGCACCGGCACCGCAGGCGGCCGCAGCCCCGAGCCCCGGGGCATCGCCCGGCGCCGCCGCGGCCTCCCCGTCCCCCGGGTCCCGGCCTCACCTGGCTGCCGCTGCGTCGTGCCAGCGCGTTGGCCACCGTCTGCAGGCTGCCGCGGCTGCCGAACAGCCCGTGCAGCAGCACCAGGGGCGGCCGCGGCCCCGCGGGACCCAGCGCCGCGTGGGACAGGGGCACGGCCCTGCGGGGGGGGGGGGCGGTCAGGGCGGGGCGAAGGGGGCGGGGCAAAGAGGGGTGGGGCCGCGAAGGGGCGGGGCCTAGAGGGGCGGGAAGGGGGCGGGGGCCGGGGGTGCCCCTCCCGCGGGCAGTGCTGGCACGCGGCCAGGGGGCGGGGCCACGCGCGACCCCAGGCCCTGAGAGGCGCGCACCGCGGGCAGGGGGCGGGGTCATACGGCGAGGGGGCGGGGACAAGCGGTGGGCGAAGCCCCGCCCCTCCTGGCGGGGCCCCGCCCTCCCTCCCTCCTTCCCTCGCCCCGCGCGCGGGCGGGCCCTTACGTCACGGCGGAGCGGGCGGCGGGCGGCGGCGGGAGGGGGCGGCGGGGCAGGCGGCGGAGCATGGCGGCGGCGGCGGCGGGCGGTGCGCGGGACGTGACGCACAAGCGGCGGCCCCGCCCCCGCCGCTGCCCGCGCGCGCCCCCTGGCGGCAGGAGGGGGCGGCGGCGCCGTGACTCAGCGCCGGGAGCGGGCCTCGGAGAACGGGGCCTCGTCACCGTGTGTGTGTGTGAGTGTGTGTGTGTCACCGTGTGTGTGTCACCGCGCACCATGGTGTGTCACCGTGTCCCCCCGTTGTCCCCACATCACACCACGTGTCCCCGCACACTGCCCGTCCGACGCCCGGCCCCATGCAGGCAGCTGTCCCCATCCCTGTCCCCGTCCCTGTCCCCATCCCTGTCCCCGTCCCTGTCTCTGTCCCCGTGGGGCTCCAACCCCGTCTGGGACCTGGGACCGAGGATGTGCGGTGCTGCCCCCAGACCTCTGCCAGCCCAGGGACTCCCCCAGGCCTGCGTGGTGCTGCCCGCACCCTGCTCCCCATGGCGCCCCGAGGGGACGCGTGCTGTGCTGTGCAGGACGCAGCCGCCGCAGCAGGCAGCACGTGGGTGCACGTCGGTGCCCCGCAGCCACGCTCGGGTGAACGGAGGCAGCGCCTCGCCGCACCGGGTATCCCGGCCCCGCAGCGCAGCCTTTGTCGCAGAGCCAGCGAGGGGAGAGCTGACACCGGGGGTGGAATCGGGGGGGGCCGCGTCCCTCAAAGGCCTCCTTGTGCTCGCTGCCGGCCTCCGCCTGCAGGCAGCAAGGTCACCGCCTGCCCGCAGGCCCCGTGTGCCAGCGCCCCGCTGTCCCCGGGAGCCCCGGGCCGGCCCCAGCCGGGCTGCTCCGCTCCGCAGCGCGGCCGATCCTTATCGGGGGCCAGGTGGGGCCGGGGAACCGGAGCCTTGCAGATCGCCGCGGGCTCGGCCTGCCCACGGGGGTGTCGGACCAGGAGTGGCGAAACCGCCTGCTCTGCCCTGCCTCTGGGCAGCGCTTTTCCAAGCGGTGGCTGCAGGACGTCCCCGGTGGGCTGGGGAAGGGGCGAGAGGAGGCAGCAGCCGGCGGCCCCGCGCGGGACGGGGCGATGCACCTGCGGCTTTGTCCCTGCTCGCTGGAGCGTGGTGGGAAGGCGGGGGCTCTGTGGGGCCGAGCCGAGCCGAGCCATGCCGCCGGCTGGGAACAGGCGGTACGGGCGGTTGTGCAATGCGGCCTCACCCCAGCCTTTGCTGGGGGGGAAAGAGCCCGTCTTCCCCTCCGGAGAGCCAGACTTTGTACTGAGCGGGCAGGGAGTGTCAGCAGCAGGATGTGAACGGCTGCTTGGGTGTCTGCAGACCCACCCGCTGCCAGCAGTACCCTCAAAAGCGTGTGTGGGGGGGAGAGCAGCCCTCCCCGGGACCACCAGACCCCAGAAGGGCAGTCCCATGGGTTGGGAGGGAGCCAGAGGGGGAAAGAAAGCAAGGAGGGGCTGGGGCACAGGATGGGACTTGGGAGTTGCATGTCCCCAGATCTGGTGCTGTGTGGACGCTGCTGCTCCTGCGGGGCCAGGGGGGGCGTCCCCGGTGCCCCTGGTGGGCTCCATTCCCAGTGGGGTGGCTCCTGGCATGGGGACAGCTCTGTGCTCACGCCCCTGTCTGAGAGGACAAAGAGATGGTCCTGGCTGCGGTGGGTTCCTATCCATCCTGGCTCCGGGGCTGGCATTTTCTTCCTTAATTGTGCTAATTAGCTCCACACTTTCAGCCCGTGCGGCTGAAGCTGTTGTCCCGCAGATGGCTCCCACCCCACATGTCCCCCCCTACATCCAGCTGAGGAGAGCTGCCCCAAGGACACGCAGCTACCAAAACAGGACACGTTTATTGACAAATGTAACTCGTACAGACCACGCGTAACAGGGAGAGAAAGCGCCTGGCCGGCGGGGGGGCCAGGGGGCCGGGGGCTGGCGGGGCAGGGCACGGGGGCACCGCCGCTTCCTCCTGGCGCTCATGCGAAGAGCTCTCCTGGCAACCCGAAACTGGCTCTGTTTACACGAAACCGTCTGTATTTACACAGCCGCCCGCCCGGCTCCCGCTCCCGCGGCCCAGCCCTGACCCCTGGACCTCTCCCGTTGCCCCCCCCCCATCGCCCCCCACCTCTGCCCGCTCTCGCCGGGGTTGGGGTGCCCTCGGGGACGGGGTCTCTCCCCGGCCCGCGGGGCAGAGGGTCCCTGGCGGCGCCGATCCCGCCGGACGGGGCTGGAGGTGGGGGTGCAGGTGGCCGAGCCCCTCGGGGGGCCGGGGCGGGGGAACGGGGGCTCACACATAGTTCCTCTTGTCGTAGCTGGTGACGGCGGAGCGTGGGGCGGAGTAGGCCACCTTGCTGGGCGCGTACCTCTCATCTTTGGGGGGGCAGGAGCAGCAGAGCAGGGACCCCCCGAAGAGCAGAAGCGCGGCGGCCGCCCAGCCCACGTAGAGGGACGTGCCCAGCTCCCTCTTCTGCGATTCAAGCACCAGCGGGTTGTAGAAATCCCGGATGATGGTGTTGGCCGACCAGGAGACGGGGATGAGGGTCATGATGCCGGAGAGCAGGAAGATGACGCCGGAGACGATGGTGATCTTGGCCTTGGTGGTCTCGTCCTCCACGCAGCGGGTGCACTGGGCGCCCACGATGGCCACCATCAGGCCCAGCACGGCCAGCACGATGGCCACCACCAGGAGGGCACGGGCGGCCTGCAGGTCCTGCGGCAGCGCCAACATGGAGTCGTACACCTTGCACTGCATCTGGCCCGTGCTCTGCACCACGCAGTTCATCCACAGCCCTTCCCAGATGATCTGCGCCGTCACGATGTTGTTGCCGATGAAGGCCGACACCCGCCACATGGGCAGCGCGCAGCAGATGATGCTGCACAGCCAGCCCAGCACCGACAGGGCCACCCCACCGATCTCCAGCCCCATAGACATGGTGTCCGGCTCAGCGCGCCCCAGGCGATGGCAGAAAGGAACCCACTGACCGAAACCACCCCGGGCTCCGCTCGCTGCTGCAGCCTTGGGGATCGGCTTACACCTGGGTGCACCTGCACTTATAAGGGCTGGCGGGGCCGGGGCCGGGCTGTGCTCGCTCAGCGCCCGCCCGGGGTGGGGTTTCACCGCCGGACGCTCCTCACCACTGGCTCGGTCGCAGCGTCCCACACCCTCCCCTTTGTTTGCAGAGATGGCGCTGGCGCAGGGGAGGGAGGGGGAGAAGCCACCTGAGATGGCCACTGCCGGCAGAGGCCTAGTTTCGGGGCGTGGGTCTGGATGGGTGCAATCTGGAGACCACGGCGTGGCACTGGGAAGCCTGGACAAGGAGCTGGATGGGCTGTGGTGCACGTCCATGGGCTCTGAGTGCCAGCCCTGCTGCCCACCCTGCACCTCGGTGCCTTTTGGGGAGCCCACATCCACCACTGCCCCTTCACAACCCTTCCTAAAGGCAGCAGGGCCTGGAAATTCCTGGAAATCCTTCGTCTGTGCTTACATGCTGGACATGGCCATGGCCAGATCCTAGCCCGGGCCCCTATACCAGGCAGCATGACATGATACGGCACGGCACGGCACGGGTGGGAGCCGTCACTCCCGCAGCCCAGCCTCTTCAGCAGGGATGCTGTAGGTCACAGTCTGTTGTATTTCTGGAGCACCTTATCAGATCTCACGTTTAACATAGTGTCCAAAAGGAAGGGAGTTTATTTAAGATTACAGCCTTGTTGGGGTTTTTATCCGCTTGCAGATTGCCTCTTATCTCATTGTGGCTCAGTGAGAGCAGGGTGCACTCAGGCACCTTTGCATCACCGTGCAAAGTGCAGCCCCTTTGCCTCGCCACAACGCACCCCATGTTGGCAGTCCCCACACAGCCCCGACCCCACACAGCCCCCGTCTCCACCCATCCCCCTGTCCTGAGCCCCCAATCCCCCTTGTGTAACGTGGGACGTGCTGGGCTGGGTGTGCCCATTGGGATCCCTGGCCAGGTGATAAACCTCTTTACTCATCCTGCTCAAATGTTTTGTCCTTGAAGGAAGCAGACAGAGCACGTAACACTCTGGCAGCGTCACCCCATCCACCTGGCAGGCCTGGCTGAGTAGCAACCGGCGACAGAAAAACAAGGCAGGCACGGGCCGGCTGCCCAGGCGTGGTCGCCCCATAAGCAGTCACATCCTGGGGCTCACTGTCCCCAAAAAGAGCCACCCCAAGGCAGTGGGGTGCTGCTGTGCAAGCGGCTCCCCCAGCCCTTGCACGGCTGTTTGACCAGAGTGCTGCAGGTATTTCCAGCCCCCCACCCCAGGAATGCGCTTGCCCCCTCCTCTGCAGCCGAGCGAGTGCCCGCGGGCTTGCTCCAGCCTGTTCCTGGCCGCTGCCGAGGGCCCCCCTACAACTCATTAACTACTCAAGAGCGCGGTGCGCAGCGGGTGCTGGCAGCCTGTGCCGCATCACAACCCCTCCTGCTCCAGTAGCCAGGACCCCAAAGGCAGGGGGCCCTGACCCAGCTGTTTCCCGCAGCACCCCGACACCCCCAGTCTGGCTGGGTCAGCTCCTGCCACCCCACGGCACCCCAGTGGCCTGTGCCTGGGTGCCTCTGGCACTGTGCTGTGCCGTGGCACCCTGTGCCTGACCTCCACCACCCCGTGGCACCCTGACACCCCTTATGCAGCAGGGTCAGCCTGCCACCCCACAGCACCCCACGGCACCCCATGGCACCCCACGGCGTGCTGGTGTTGGTGGCTGGGCCGGGTACCCGGGGTGCTGGGGGGTTCTGTGCAAGCAGCACGCAAAGGGGCTTGCACCTGGTGAGGTGCTGCTGGGGGGGCCCAGCCCTCGGGGTGACAAAGCACAGCACAGACGGGCATGTCCCCGGGCAGGTGGCAGTGGTGACAGGGCTGGGGCACCCCGGGGACACACAGCTAGGTGCTGGCAGTGCAAAGCTCTGCCGGCTGCGGCCCCGGCATGCAGGGGTGCACAGGTGCAGGCTGCGCGGGGGACAATGCACACACACCCAAACACACGCACCCCCTGCTGGCTGGGATGCACAGACACATGGCTGCACAGACAGACGGACACACAGAGGCAGACAGACAGACACGGACAGTCAAAGGCACACAGACACACACACACACACACACACACACAAAGCCACAGACAGACAGATGGACGCAGAGGTACACAAGCACATGCACAGACAGACACGCACAGGTACACACACACAGACACATACACAGAATCACAAACTCACTGACACTCAGACGTGCTCACATGGGTGCTTGCACGCCTGTGCACATGCACAGCTACCTTCACAAGTGCACACACCCACGGGGGAATGTGCCCCGGACGCAGCCCTGGGTGCACGCGCCAGGCAGCGCAGGCACAACGAGGAGCAAAAGTACTCACAGGCAGGTGCACGCGCACACACACACATGCGCATGCCGGCGGTGTGTGCGCAAACAAGCACCCAGCGGTGCACGCACGGCTGCGCAGGTGCAGGGGAAACACCTAGGTCAGGGCCGTGGGGCAGGGGGATACCCCTCGCAGAGCTGTGGAGCTGGGGCCACCGGGTCAGGACCAGGGTGACGGGTCTCCTGGCCCTACAATCAGCCCCCACGCGCCGCGCTGCCTACCCATCTCGTCATCCCAAACTGCCCAAAGTACAGGCTGTGCTCGCGCTGCGCTGCTGGCCTGGGGCAGTGGTGGCTGCCTGACTCACGGCGGAGGAAGGGGCAAATCACCGGGGTTTCGGGGTGCTGGCCGCTGCTCACTTTGGGATGCATTCCTGTGGCAAGGAATTGGCTTGCTGGTGTTTACCCAAAACAGCTGAGGGGGCTGGCATCCCTGCGGGGTCCCAGATGTGCCTGAAGCCCCTCTTCTCTCCCCTTGCTGCTGGGAAGTGAGGGGGTGCATCACCTGCAGCGGGTCCCTGTGGTGGGAACAAGGGGGGGACGCATGGTGACATGGGGACAGACGTGACCCTGAGTGAAGGCCAGACTGAGGGGTGTGTGAGCATCACTGTGGTGGTGGCCCTTCTCCACAAGCACCTACACTGGCAGGGGGACAGCCACCGCAGGTGGTCCAGGGGACCTGTCCCCATTCCTGTCCCCATGTGTATCTCACACTGGACAGGAGCTCCAGCTGCCGCAGGGCGGGTGACAGCAGGAGGTGACAGCAGAAACTGCCCCGGGCACTGCGGGGCCGCATCCCGCTCACGTGCGCGGTGTGGCCAGCGCGGGGCTTGGGGTGTTCCCCCTGGTTGTGGTCGCGGCGGGGCCGGCGCCTTCCCCCCTGGGGCAGCGGTGCTGGGGCGGTGAGTGCTGCCTCGCCTGCTTATATTTCAGGCGCGGGGCTGCAGGATCTGCCCCGGCCAGGGCACACAGGCGTCCCATTGTTGAAGCCCCTTCGGCGGCGGCGGGGAGCAGGTAAGGCGGCTCCAGCATCAATGGCAGCTCTGTCTGGCGGCGGGGCGGGGACGGGGCTGCCGGCAGCACGGCACGCAGGGTGCCGGGGCCGCGGGGCACTGGCCGGTGGGGCCTGGCAGGGGGCTGGTGGCACACCCCAGCCACCCTGAATCTCAGCACACCCGGGACACCCCTACCCCTATGGGCTCTGAGCGGTTCCTTGTCTTGCCCAGGCTTTGCTGAGGGCACGACCCCCCCCAAACTTCACCCATGTGCGGACCCCCCCTTACACCTGCCATGCCACATCAGAGGTGTCCCCTTCCCAGCACGTGACCATCAGCTCACACGTCCCTTTGACTCGCCAGTGCTTTTGCCCATTTTTGGCTGCTTTTTTTACTCAGCGAACGCATAGGGATTTTATTTTCTCGGTGACTCGAGACTAAAGGTCCTGTTTCTGGCCGCAGCTCCCTTGCACGGTGCTTTCCATGAGCGTCTGGGCTGTGCTAGTTAATAAACCTTTGCTTTCAGGTAGAGGAAAACAACCTTACTGTGCACATTTCAGTCAGTCAGGGAGTTTATGTCAGGCAAGAACTTTTTGGGAACATTGAGTCTCCAATGAGCGTGGCGGCATGTGGGTAACTAATCCCTCACCGCCCCGTGTGCGCCCCGGGGAGAGGCTGCTCAGCTCTGCACCAGCTCCGCTGCAGCTCCCGGCCCTGCCCGGCTCCCCTCCACCTGTCTTTTTGGGACCTCGAGGTATTTGTGGTGCTGGTGCGGTGAGGTCTTGCACTGGGAGTGAATGCGGGGGCAAGGGAGAGGGGGAATTGCTACGCGTGATCCACACAGGGACATCTGCCAGCCCTGTCCCTGCAGGGTGTCCTCTGCCTGGCACAAGGTCAGGGACTGTGCCAGTCCCTCTGTGCCACCAGCGCTGAGCATTGCAGTGACTGCAGGTTTAATGCCTGGTCCCCTGTCCCTGCCCCAAGGTGGCTGCACGGGGATGCAGCACGTCTCTGTCCTGCCGCAGCAAGGGGCATCCATGGGGAGCGTTTTCTAAGCCACCATAGGAGGTGAGCTCTGCCCTCTCCAAGCCCTTTGGGGTGCACTGGAACGAGGACAGCAGCTCAGTCCCCCCTGACCTGTGAATCCCATGGGATTCGGGGCAAGGCAACCACACTCAATTGGTGCCAGACAAAACCCCAGGATGGACTGAGCACCCCGATTTGGTGTGGAGGAGTTCCCTGAAGCTAGGCTGTGTCCCCAGTCAGGTGGCATCCTCTGGCGCAGTGTGAGGTGGGACACTGCTGCAGGGGTCAGCTTCGCTGCTCCCCGCTGAGCCCTGTGTCCGTGTGTCCTGCTGGCCTCCGTGGCAGTGCTGGGGACACGGTGCTGGCTGTGTTGGCTGGGGGACGTGAGGAAGGGCACAAGGGCTGTTTCTTGGTGACAGACACCATTTTGAGGACATGTCACATTCTGGCTTTAATTACAGTAATCAGCTGTCAAACGGCCACGCTGGCGCCTGCTTTGGCTCCGAGGGTGAGGGCGAGCTGCCCCGTGCCTGTCTCAGTGCAGGCGCTGGATGCGCTGCGCATGGCAATGTCCCGCTCCCCACCTTGCCATTTGTCCCCAGCCTGGAGGCACCTGTGGGGACACGTCCCACATGGGCCAAGGTTGTGCAATGAGGTGTGTGCACGCGTGTGTGCGCGCCTGCCTCCAACCCCAAATGACGGTGTGGTTAGAGCAGCCGGCTGGGCAGCGAAGCCACATCCAGCCTGGGGCAGGATTCGGCCCTGGTGCTGCATCCCTGGAAGGGTGCCCCGGCCGGGGGATGCTCTGGTCCCTGCCGCCGCCCCGCTGATTAAAGGGAGCCCTGACCGTGGCGCTCGGCCCTTTGGCTCGAGGGTGGGTGCTCTGGTATGCCAGCAATGTGGGTGCTCCAGATGGACAGACAGACACGGGAGCACCCTGGCGGAGCCCAGCATCTGAGTGGCTCCCCTGAAACAGCACACGGATCAGACGAGGGCTCTGCAGCAAGACCCAAGTGTCCCTGAGTGCCTGGGCTCTGCCCTGCCTGCATGGACACCTGTGTCCCCAGCCCCAGTGCTGGTGGCATCCTCGTGGCACCACTCTGCATGGACCACAAGGCTGCTGTCACCTCCTGGCCATGGCCACGGCTCGTCCCATTGTGAGTGGGGCTGTGTGTTAGAGCAGGAGCCTTGTCCATACAAGTGCCCAGAAATGCCCCAGCATGGTCAGAGGTGGCTCAAGAGCCCATCATGCTGAACAATTAGCACAAGCAATTATATCATATCAGCAAGCCACCATCCCGCTTCTTGGCAGGTTAGAGGATGCAGCACCTGGTGGGGGCTGGCTCTTCCACCCCCAACGCAGCCCCACGGGGCTTTCCTGATACCTTATCCACCCAGTGCTTGTGTGCTTGGAAAAACAAAGATAGTCTCAGGCCATGTTATCTCTCCCAGAGATTAAGCTGGAGAGGGAACGGTGCACTGCCTGTCTGTCCTTGCGGGCTGTCTGGCTTCAGGCTGTGCCTCTGCACAAGATGGGGGGGACTTTGGAGGGGACAGGCAGGAGATGTGTGCAGGGGCTGGGGATTAAAAGGGGAGAGGTCAGGCAGAGCCCAAAGTATTGGTGTCCACCAGTGGGCACAGCTGGTTGTGCCAAAATGCCCCCAGCACCATGTGGCCTGCTGTGCTCAGCACCCCAGTCCCCACTCGGTGCTGCCGTGGCACCCAGGCACTTTGGGGTGGTTGCAGAATGATCCTGGTGTCTCAGTACCATGTGCCTGGTCCAGCTAAGCCCAGGCTGGGGCCAGGGGCTGCTATGTGAATGCCGGCTGTGGGACGGTGATCAGGGCTTTGGGGTCTGCCCCTTGCCTCGCCCCAGGCAGCGCCATCTCTGCTCCGCGGCAAGCCAGCAGCAGCTCCGACCGGTTTGTGGGTCTCGGCGGCGGGCGGTGGCACCTCCTGCCTGAGGCCAAATGGAGGGATGGGAAGCGCTCATCAGACGCCAAGGAACAAACAAGAGCCGCTTGTGCCCTGCCCGGCGCGGAGCCCAGCACCAGGGCTGGCACAGCTGCTGCTCCCTGGCATGGGGCCTATGGCAGACAGGGGCAGGAGCAGCCACTGGGGGGAAACTGGGGCACAGATGCGTGGAGGCATCCATCCTGGTCATGTAGAAGAAGGGGCTGGGAGTGACGGCGGAGAAATCCCCATCCCGGATGCTGTCTATTCCCCTACAGCACCCCAGGCTGAGCTGCAGGGCCAGCTCTGGCCCTACCTGGGCATCTCCCCGTCTGCCCACGGGCAGCATGTGGCTGCGATCCTGCACCTGGGTGGCCTCATCCTGGCCACCGTGGGAGCAGCAGGGATATTAGGTGTCATGGCTGTGGGGAGAAATGCGAGAGGAGGAATCCCGGGAAACTGGTTTTACCCCTTCGTCCGGTGCCGGCAGGATGGCTCCTCCCTCGGCGAGGGCATATAACGCCCGCCATGGTCCTGGCGGGCGGCACTGCGCGGCAGCAGCAGGCACGCGCCGGCAAGCGATGGCCTCCATGGGGCTGCAGGTGCTGGGCATCGCTCTCTCTGTCATCGGCTGGCTGGCCTCCATCCTCTGCTGCGCGCTGCCCATGTGGCGGGAGACGGCTTTTGTGGGCAACAACATCGTGGTGGCACAGATCATCTGGGAAGGGCTGTGGATGAACTGCGTGGTGCAGAGCACGGGGCAGATGCAGTGCCGGGTGTACGACTCCCTGCTGGCGCTGCCGCAGGACCTGCAGGCCGCCCGCGCGCTGGTGGTGGTGGCCATCGTGCTGGCCGTGCTGGGCACCCTGCTCGCTGTTGCTGGCGGCAAGTGCACCAACTGCGTGGAGGACGAGACTGCCAAGGCCAAGGTCATGATCCTCTCCGGTGTCACCTTCATCATCGCCGGTGTGCTGATCCTCATCCCCATCTCTTGGTCCGCCAACTCCATCATCCGGGACTTCTACAACCCACTGGTTGCCGAGTCCCAGAAGCGGGACCTGGGCTCGTCCCTCTACGTGGGCTGGGCGGCCTCCGCGCTACTGCTGCTGGGGGGGGGCATCCTGTGCTGCACCTGCCCGCCGCGGGGCGAGAAGCCCTACTCTGCCAAGTACACGGCGTCCCGCTCGCTGCCGGCCAGCAACTACGTCTAGGAGCCGCTCCCAGCACCCTGCACGCGTCCTGGCGCCTCTCCCACCCGGACCCACCACTGCCCTGCTGCGCCCACCCAGCCGCCACGGGTGAATCCTGGGGGGGATGCCCCCAGGGCACCCCACGGCCCCACGGGGGGCTGGGTTGGGGCCGGGTGCCGGGGTGGCGCGGAGGGGCTGGTGTGAGGGAGGGCAGACAGAGCTGCCTTTGTTCATCTGTGGATTGAAGCTGGTTCTTTAATCCCGTCTGGGACAGGGAACAAAACGCTGCTGTCCTGGCTGCCTGCCCTGCTCCCCCCCGCGGCTCGGGGGCACCTGCAACATCTCCTTGGTGAAGGAGCCCTGTCTGCCGGTATCGGGGTGTGCCGCGCCGTGGCACGGCCCTGAACGCTGCAGGGTGCCTGTCCCGCGGGTGACACACGGCTCCGGCTCTGGCCGGGGGACTCACCCAAACGCCACTGCGAAGGCCGGGAAAACCCCAGGACGTGTCCTTAGATCACCACGGGGCAGCGAGGACAGCAAACCCATCCCACATGGTCAGGGGACGTGGTGACTCAGCAAACCCCGGCACGGTCTTGAGGGGTGGCTGGGGTGCTCTGCCCCCCTGTGCCTTGTAGTTTTACTTTGACCTACTTTCGGCATTTTTGTGTAGCTCTATGCGCGTGGAATTTCTCTCGGCAGCTCCCCGGGGCGCGGGCATCATTATCCTGGGAGTGGGAAGGCAGCGGCTGGGCTGGGAGAACCGGTCGGGGAGGCGGGAGGGGAGCGGGTGGTGCGCGGGGCTCTGCACCGGGCTTCTCACCCCTGCTGTGGGGCAGGAGCTGGGGTGGCCCGGGGGGGGCTCACGGCGCCCCTGGCTGTGGCAGTGCCTGCTCCCGTGTCGCAGCCATCCCACATTAAACGGCAGCTGCTCGGACCCCGCTGTGCTCCGTTGTCTTTATCCTCTGGCCTCAGTGGCGGGGCAGCCTGTGGGGCCTCCACTGTGGACCCCACATCTGGAGAACACTAGCCTCAAACACCCCAAAATCTGGTCTCTGGAGGGACAGTGCCAGCCTCCCCCGGGCTGGGGCCTGGGGCCAGCCGCTCTCTTTGCCCCTGGTCCAGCCTTGGCCTCCCTGCCATGGCCGTGTTCCCCTCCTGGGCCACCGGGAGACCCCTGGAGGTGACAGCCGGTGTCTCGAAGGTGAGATGCCTTCACGGCGCCAGGCGTGGCAGCGGGGCCGCCCCACGCTATTGCAGGGCCCCAGGCATCGGGACCGGCACCGGGTGCTGCTCCTGTCCGACCGGCCGCGCCGAGCAGGAAGGAGGTGGCGGGCGCCAGCCGGGATGTGGGATGGCGGGAGGGGTGTGCTGGCACGGCCCCGCGCCCCGGGGCCACCCGAGAGTACCTGGGGCGGCGTGGGTGACACCGGGTGTTTTGCCTGTTTGTCTTCCAGCATTGAAACCCTGCCGGTGCTTGGCCAGCCTGTGGCCAGCCCTGGGAACGTTGTGTGTGTGCACCTCGGAGTACATGGGGACAACATGTGCTGCCCACCATGGGGGCTCCTGAGCTGTGGGGCTCTGGGTGCTCCTTGGGTTTGGAGGCTTTGAGAGCTCCTGGTTCGTGCCCATCCTTTACTGGGAGGGGGATGGAAGTGGGGAGCCCAAACACTCCCACAGAGCTGGGAATGGCAGTGGATGGGCAGGAATGGTAGCGCGATGGTCGCTGTGAGTCCCTGGTGCAGACATCCACGGGGATGGTAACACTTGCTGGAGCCACCCCACCAGCCTGGCTGCAGAGGTCACCTAGGATGGCTTCCCATCATCCCAATCCCTGGCCTCTACCATTTTCTGGGAGAAAGGGACTTTATTTTCAGCCTAAAAGGCCTAACGTAGAGCCCCAGCTCGGCAAGGTGCCTGCCACAGCAGGGGTGCCAATGGGTGAGAGGTGCCGGGGAAGGACGGAAGCACAGCTGTGCAGGAGAGGCCGCAGAAACCGAAACCAGGACTGGGGAAACTGCGGTGAAACCTCCAACAGCCTCAGGGTGTGCCAGGCACAGCCGATACCCGCTGCCACACCGGGACCATAAAAACTCGGCTGCTCCTGGCTGCCAAGCATGGGTCCCGGCCCCTGGCGGGGAGGTGCAGGCAGCCCAGGGTCTGCTCCATGTGGGGCCGAGCAGCGATTTGGGATGAGCCCAGGGACCATGGCATGGTACAGTGGTCGGTGCCCCTGGTGTCCCCTATCCAGGGAGCAGCACCCCCTGGATCCAGCTGTCCATGGTGCCCCACTCTGTAGTCAGCTGTGAGGGTTTGACCAGCCCCGGTTCATCCCTGGGCTCCCTGTGCTGCTTGTCTGGAGAACAAGGAGCCGGTATCTCTGAAAGTGCTGAGCCCTGCAGTCGGTATCAGAGGCAGACCTGGGCTCGCGCCCATTCCCAGCACCCCAGACGGGAAGCCCCAGGTCCAAAGGTTGCAGAGGGCAGAGTGAAGCCTGTAGGAGGCAGGGCCGGGAGGCGCAGAGCCCTGCGCAGCTGTGGGGTGGGAGCCCTACCCTGATGGGCACAGCGAGCCCCTGTCCTGCTCCCCAAAAGCCTTCCCCCCCATAATGTGCCCCGCACTGGCATGGTTCAGCTGGAATGGGGCAACCACACACGACTGCCTTGTGCTGTGGGGACATTTTGAGTAAAAACATGACTTGCCCAGGCTCCTGCAGCTCAGTCTCCTCACGGCAGTATGTGCGCCCGTGCTGGCCTGCAGCAGTGCTGTCTGCAGCACAAGTGTCCCTGTGCTGCTCTGCAGCAATGCTCCATGCAGCATCTGTGTCCCCGTGCTGGCCTGCAGCCGTCCCCATGTGGATGGGAGCAGGATGCACCCAGCCCAAAGGCACCACCCTTCCGAGCTCCGGCCCAGCTCTGGAACCCTGCATGTGATGGCTGTGCCCTGTCCCCGCAGGTGCTGGCGATGGCGACGATGACGATGCAGCTGGGCGGGCTGGTGCTGGCCGTGCTGGGCTGGCTGGGCTCCATCCTCACCTGTGCCCTGCCCATGTGGAAGGTGACGGCCTTCATCGGCTACAACATCGTGGTGGCCCAGGTCTTCTGGGAAGGGCTGTGGATGAACTGCGTGTATGAGAGCACGGGGCAGATGCAGTGCAAGGTCTATGACTCCCTGCTGGACCTCACCTCCGACCTGCAAGCTGCCCGTGCCCTGGTGGTCACCTCCATCATCGTGGCCTTCTTCGCCCTCCTCACCGCCATCTCGGGTGCCGACTGCACCCGCTGTGTGGAGGACAAGAACTCCAAGATGCGCGTCTCCATCGTGGCAGGTGCCATCTTTGTCCTGGCTGGCATCGTGCTGCTCATCCCCGTGTCCTGGTCCGCCAACAGCATCGTCACCAACTTCTACAACCCTATGGTGCCCGAGGCCCTGAAGAGAGAGCTGGGGGCTGCCCTCTACATCGGCTGGGCCTCCAGTGCCCTCCAGCTCTTCGGCGGGGGCATCCTGTGCTGCTCAGGGCCCCCATCCCAGCGGGATCACTACCCCAGGAAGTACCGAGCTGTGAAGAGCTGCAGCCCCATGGGCTACCCCATGAAAGACTATGTGTGAGCTGCCCTTCCTGGGCGCCAGCCCATGGGGACAGGTCCGTGGTGCCCAGCCTGTCCAGATCCAGCACCCCCTGCCCACACGCCCCGTTCCCACAACGGCTGTGTCCCCATCCCGGCCCCCCGGTGC
The DNA here is from genome assembly GCF_009819795.1 of Aythya fuligula. Taxonomy (NCBI): domain Eukaryota; kingdom Metazoa; phylum Chordata; class Aves; order Anseriformes; family Anatidae; genus Aythya; species Aythya fuligula. The sequence continues at coordinate 898,327 of NC_045578.1, forward strand.
TTTGCCCTGTCCGCAGGCTGTGACAATGTGTGGCCCTGTCCTGCTGCCAGCCCTGCTCCCCTTGGGTGAGGGGACGGATCCTGCCCACCGCCCCCAGGATGCAGGCAGGGGCTGTGTTTGTGCTGGGTGCTGCCGCTTGCTCCCAGCCCCCATAAAGTTCTCGGTGCCACCGAAGCTGCCTGGGCTCATTTCTAAGCTGCGTTGCGGGGGGACGGTGACAATTCCTGTGGCTTTCACACCCCTGTGGCCAGCTCAGGGGGGGGCTGTCCTGACCCCTGTCTTGTCCCCACATCCCCATGAGGATGCAGCAGTTGCCAGCCAGGGTGCTCCCCATGCAGGAGCAGGGAAACTGAGGCAGGAAGAGGGGGGACCACCCTCCCCACCCTGCAGGACAGCCAGCAGCCCCATGCAAGGGAATAACACACCACAAACGTGCAGCAAAGGCAGGGTTTATTTGACAGCCAAGCATGGTATGGGGACAGCCATGGCCCCTTGGTCAGGGCAGCACTGGGGACAAGGGGACAGTGCCTGTGACACAGAGGGGAGGTGGGCACCACAACACCAGGACATGGGGGGACAACACAGATCAGCCAGGAGGGGTGACAAATGCCCATTTTTACAATGGGTATTGCGGTCCTCAAAACACATTCAGAGCACTCAGCCTGGGGCACTTGGCTGTGTCCAAAGCCCTGGGACAGGGGCGAGGGCTCACAGGGCTCAGCCCCTGGTTTGGTTTCACCGGGATGGGCACCGAGCACTGGATACAACCAGAGCCCAGCACAGACTGCAGGGCTGCCACCTCCCAGAGGGGCTGAGCTCCAGGGAGGAAGATCACCCGATCCCCACATCCATGGGAACGGGACAAGCAGCAACAGGTCTGGGGAAGGAAGAAAGAAAGATCCCAGCAAGAGATTTGGGTAAAAAACTTCCCAAGGAAGGACTGGAGGAGGTAGGGGTGGAGGCACAATCACAAGGGGCTTGGGGAACAGGACGGGCAGGAGATGCCAGGGTGGCTCCTGGGTGGGGAGCAGCCACCAACTCCTGAGGTCTCTTCCAGGTTCATTTCCCACCCAGACCATTAACTACAAAGCTGTAGGAAAATGAGAGCTTAAGCAGGGATGAAAGGCTGATGTGGTGCTCTGAAAGCTTCTCCAGCTGGGCGTTGTGCTGGCAAAGCTGCTCCGGGTTCAGATGGGGCTCTGGCACCTCAGGGCACACTGGTTAGCTCCTGAGGGGGATGAACAGGGGACAGCAGGATGTGGTGATGGGGACCATCAGCAACAGTCCCCAGGCAGAGGCCTGGGGTCTGGAGCAGGGAAGATGAAGAAGGATCCAGATTTTGACCATGGCCACGTGGGAGGTGGGCACGGTGGGGAGGAGACAGCCCAGACAGGAGGTGGCTCTGCCCAGTCAGATGGAGCTGCAAAGATGTCACAAAGAGCTGTGAGATGGGACAGCAAGGACAAGGACCAAGGCATCTGAATGTCAGGGCTAAGGGAGGTGCCCAGGAGACCCCGATGAAACCTGGAGGCCCTCCCCGAGCTGAGGAGCAGGTCCCCAGGGCTCAGACCCGAGGGGAGGAGATGGGGAAGGGAACAGGGAAGTTTGGGCTCTGGAAGCGCTGCTGTGTGGGAAGGGGGAGGCACAGCTGCACGGGGCAGGGGACATGCAGGGTGACATCATGCAGGGCACCAGGCTCAGCCCCCTTCCCTGGCGCCGTTTCGGCTCTCAGCCCTCCTCGAGAGGCGGGACGGGGCACTTGCGATAGATGTAGACCACGCCGGAGATGTAGCCAGTGCCCTGGACGCTCTCCTCCTCCTCAGTGGCTCTTTCCCAGCGCTCCACCTCCTGGGCCAGGACCTTCTGCCAGGCCCCCTGCTGCTCCAGCCGCTGCAGCGCTGCCTCCAGCTCCGCCTTGTAGCGCAGGTTCGAGGGGTTGCTCCTGGTGGTCAGGCACAGGAAGCCCCCTGCCCGGACAGGGGACAGGGTGACGAGGCCCCCGCTGCACCACGTCACCCGGGGGTGGCGGCGGGTCAGGAGTGCCACTGCCCCGACCCCTGGCTTGGACCCAGCTGGCCGGGACACCAGCGCGTGACCCCGTGCCCGTGGGGATGAGGCCACGTCCCGGCCTGCCCGCACCCGCACCCAGACCGGGGGTCGGGCTGGGGACCCGTCCCACGGGGACCACGTCCCACGGGGCCACCTCACCTGGCTTGGTGACGCGCAGCAGCTCCGGCAGCGCCGAGCAGGGCACCTGCCCCTCGCCGAGAGCCCCCACCACCGTCACTGCGTCGTAGTGCTCTGCGGGGGCCCCGTGTCACCGGCCCCGCGGGGACCACCGCCGGCCCCCGCCGCCCCCCCGGTGCCGGCCGTTACCTGCGGGCCCGGGCAGCGGCTCCCGGCCCAGCACGCAGCGCTGCAGCTGCCGGTACAGCCCCGTGCCCCGCGCCCGCTCCAGCATCCCCGCGCTGCCGTCCACGCCGTGCAGGCAGCCGAACCCGCGGCGCTGCAGCTGCGGGGATGGGCGGGCGGCGCCGTTACCGCGCGGCCTCCGGGACCCCCGCCCCGTCCCGTCCCGTCCCGTCCCGTCCCGTACCTCCCGCGCTACGAGCCCGGTGCCGCAGCCCACGTCCAGCACCCGCGCCCCGGCGGGCGGCGCGGGGAAGGCGAAGGCGAGCGAGGCGGCGGCCAGGTGCGGCGCCCGGTACTCCAGCGCGGCCACATCCTGCGGGACGGGGCGGTCAGCGGGGCGGGCGGCGGGGCGCCGGGAGAGCTCGCTGCCGGCGGGGGGGTCCCGGTCCCGGTCCCGGTCCCAGTGCCGGTGCCGGTGTCGGGGGGTCCCGGCGGGTCCCGGCCCCGCACCTGCTCGTAGCGGCCGGCCCACCCGTCGTAGCGCCGCAGCAGCTCGGGCAGCGCCGCGCCGCCGTGCACGGCCCGGACGCGCTCCCGCACTCCCGCCGGCGGCAGCATCGCCCCGCCCCACCCCGCCCCGCCCCGCCCCGCGCCGCCATTGGCTCCGCGCCCCGCCCAGGGCTCGCCCCCAGCTCCCTATTGGTCTCGCGCGCGGCGGAGGACACATCCCCCGCTCTCCATTGGCTGCCGCCGCCGCGCCGGTGTTCGGGCGGGAGCCGCGGGGCGGGAGCGAGCGGCCCGAGGGGGGGGGGACACGGAGCGCGCCCGGCGGGGGGCGGCCGGCACCGGGGGGGGGGGGCACCGGGCAGGGGGCAGCGAGCCCCGGGGAGGTGGCAGCGGCTGTCCCGGGGAGGCGACGCACAGCGCCCGGGGCCGCCGGGTGCCGCTGTCCCCGCAGTGCCACCGCCGCAGGTCGGCCGCCCCGTGCCTCGCCGTGTCCCGGCCACGTGTCCCGGCCCTCTCCTCGCTCAGGTCGCCTCCATCTGCACCTTCGGCTCCCTGCGGCGCCGCGCCCGCTGCCACCGCCTGCTCCTGTCCTGGGCCACCGCAGGCGCGGGTGACATCCTGGTGCTGAGCAGCCCCCAGCGCAGGCCTGGCCGCGGATCCCCAGCCGCCCACCCGCTGCCCGGGGTGGCCGTGCCGCAGGGTCCGTGTCCCGAGGGCACAGCCGGGGCCGGGGGTCAGACACCGGGAGCACGGCTGCTTGGGGCTGTGAGCGGCGAGGAGCTGCTTGGCTCCGGGGGGGGCAGGACGAGGATTGGCACGGGCACCAACACGATGCACGGGGTGCCAACACGACGCGTGGGGGCTGCTGGGACACTCTCCGCCTTGGTGGCGGTGTCGGCGGCACAGCAAGCCCGCTGGGTAACGAGAGGAGCTCATTAGAAGCGGTCCCACCGGCCGCGCCCACCGCAGACCGCGTGCTCGTGGCAGCATCCTTTGGGGGCCTTTGGTGCCCTGTGGTGGCCAAGGTGGAGGACACGTCCCCTGCCCGCGGTGTCTCCCGAAGCGGTACCGCGCTGCTAATTCACCGGTGACCCCGCTGCTGGCCTGCGGCAGGCCGAGCCCCGCCGCTCGCTGCCGGCTCCCCCCAGCCCCGGGGGCTCGCTGCCGTTGCTCGCCCCCGGCGCCCCGACGGTGGGGGCCCCCGGGGCTCGGTGCCGGCCCCGCGGTGGGTGCGGGCAGTGCTGGCCGGGGGCCTCGAGAGGGAGCCCTCCGCCCGCGGTCGGCCCCGCCGCCGGGCACTGCCCCGCCGGCCCCGCCGGGCCCCGCAGCTTCGGCGGCTCTGCCCCGGCCGTCGGGCGCGGTGCTCGGCCGCGCCCCGAGAGCCCCCGGCTCCGCTTCGGTGGCTCCCCTCAAACGGCTGCGTTTGCCCCCGTGTCCCCCCCCCCCCCCCCTTCTCCCGAGGCGGCCTCGGAGCGTCCGCGGGGTTTGGCAGCGGGGACGCCGCGGGCGGCTGCGGGCAGAGGTTGGGCCGGTGGGGCTGTGGGCACGGAGGGCACGGGGGGGGCTGCTGCGCCCTTTGTCCCCTCCGCAGCTGCTAGCACAGGTCCCACACTGCCCGCCTGGGCTCTGCCCCGGGCAGGTGCCTCCGCTGCTGGCACCACGGGGCAGCCTCGTGGCCAGGCGCTTCGGGGCCGCTTTCACACTTTGAACATCATTCCCACCGCTAATTGAAGCCTGACGTCCATTTACAAGGCAAACAAGAGGTGGGGTACGCAGCCAGCATCCTCCCCTCGGCCCCGCATCCCTCTCTGCTGCCAGGCTGCAGCTGGGCCGCGCGTCCCCCAGCCCCGGCTCGCGCAGATCCACTCTCAAATTAGCCGGTGCTTTTCTAAACATCATGTTCCCGGGGCTGGCTCGCGCTGCCGTGCTGTGCACAGCTGTACAAACAGCTTCTCCTGCGCCCCGCGTCACGGCAGCTTTGGACTGGCCTGGACCCAGCCCCGGCGAGCCAGGGTTTGGACTGGACCCGGTGCCAATGCTGAGAGGCCCAGGGATGCTGCCCCCGCGGGATGATGGGGACCCCTGTGAGGGCGGCAGGAGGCTTCAGCCATTGGGAGCTTGCCCGTGGCTGGAGCCGTGCTGAGGCTGCACTTTGTCCTGGCATGGGGCCCCACGCTCCTGCAGTGTCCAGTCGTGCTCCTGCCGTGCCTGGTGCTGTTTCTCAGGTGCTGTCCTTGTGCCCTGCCTGGGGCCAGAGCATCTCCTGCGACGGTGCTGCTGGCAAGGGCATCTGGCTGTGCTGTGCAGCAGGCACAGCCAGTCCCTCACCCTTACCCTGCCATGGATCTGGGGACAGGAGATGGGAAAAAGCAGCTCAGAGCTGGGTTTGGAGGCACTGCAGGAATGGGCGCCTCCAGGCTGGGCTCTGCCAGCTCTGGCAATGTCATCCACCACCTCACCTGCCTTCAATTCCCCTGCCTGAGCCTATCCTGGGCTCCAGTGTAAAGTCTGCATTTCCCTGCAGGACATCCCTGGCATGGCCTTGGCCCTGGAGGTGGAAGTAGCCAGGTCCTTAAGCCTCCCAATTGGGGTGGAGCACTGGGATGCTGAGGCAGAAGCAACTCAGACAACCAGGGGTGTGGAAATCACTGCCAAGGACTGGCTCTGGCCACCCTGCTGTGTGCAGCACCCTCAGGGTGTGCTGTGGCCATGTGTGAGCCTGGCTGGCAGCAGTTGGTGATGGACTGCTGGTCCCTAACAAGAGCATATATACTCTGATAGTTTTGCGGGCACCCCGACAGGTCCAGGTGGTTTGAGAGGGTGTCCATCAGGGTGTCCATCTCTGTACAGCTCCTGCTGGTATCAGCTGCTGGGATTCCCCAGGAGCTGCAGCTGCACCAGCCTGAGCCTAGCTGACCCCCTGCGGGGGCTGACTTGGCACCCACAATCCCTCTTCTGCTGTCATCTCCCTCTCCAGCTGATGGAGCAATCAACCCCCTTCCAGCAGTTCCTCCCCTATGCATGTGGCTTTGCATGTGCTTACCTGGTCCCAAATACCCTGCATAAAGCCCATGGTCTGGTTGCTCTCCCAGGTATGCAGAGCCTGGGTGTATTTCAGCCTTGGGGCACAGTCACAGGACAAAAATGTCCCCAGGGACTGGGCAGGGGGACAGAGGGGCATGGTGCCAGCTGGGGACTTGGTACCCTTGAGCTTTTGCAGGTCTGCAGTGACTGGTCACACACCAGTGCTGCCATGGGCTGGGACAGCTCTGTTCCTGTGTGCTTGTATAGTGCAATGTTTTCCTTTCTCAGAGTCCAAATGTGGCCGGAGTCCATCAGCCCCTGGACTGTCCAGTCCCTCCCTAAAGCCCAGCCCAGTGTCCGAGAACAAGTGGATTTTGCCCCCTCACGCACACCACTCAGAAACCATGAGCCCTGCAGGAGGGCTGGGCCCCTGCCCGACTTCTCAGTTCATAAATCTGAGCACGGCTCTGATTGATCGCGCCTGGGACTGCTGCTGCTGAACCGTCTGCACCAGCCCCTTATGCCTGTGTGGCTCACGACCAGGTAGCAAGAAGAGGCTGAGGTAGAAATCAGCGCAGTACGGCTCGGAGCTGGCTGAATATCAGACTGGCAGAGCAGACAGACTGGCTGGGGGGCAGCTGGCAGCTGATTCATGGCTGCTGGCATGGCTGGCAAGACTTGTCCTCCACCCCCACGCCACGCTGCCCATGCCACTGCTGCCCCCAGGGACCCACTGCCCCCCAAGCCTTGCCCACTGCTGCTCCCCAGGGCCACTGGCAGCAGGAGCTCGGCACTGCAGTGCTCCGGCATCAGCCCCGTTTCGGCACACTGCACTCTGTGCCACCAGCATCCTGCCCTCCTGCACCCTGGAGCAGGGTGCTCCTCTCCTCGGACCCCCACGGCATGGAGGTCCCAGGTCAGTGCATCACAGGGGCATGGTTGCTCCCATCCTGGTGATGTTCCCATTTCCGACCCCCAACCTGCACCCCAGCACCTCTGCTCACCAGCACCCCCTACGCAGTTCTCACCTGAGCCCCCGCTGCCCAGCTCACCCCCTTCCTCACCCCACACGCCCACCCTACAGGCCTCACTCCCATTCCCTGCCCATGTTTCCACCCGCACTTGCTCCCTCTCCTTGTCCACATTGTCGCCTCTCCTCGTGACCAGGTGCTTCCACTTCCCATGCTGGCCACGTCCCGCACACCCCACCAGCTGCTCCTTTTCCTGCCAGCTCAGCTCCCTGCCCCACGCCCCCCGGCTGCTCCCACACCCGCAGGCTGTGCCACCGCATTGCCCAGCACCCGCGCAGCCCTCGGCCCCGTGACTCAGTGCCACTGTCGTGATGGCACCCTCGTGACTTGGCAACAGTCCCTGGGCACTCCCCAGTGACACCACGAAGCTGACAGTTACCACCCCGAGACTGTGACTCGCCGGTGACACCCCGGCCACTTGGTGCAAATCCCTCAGTGTGATCCCGGGCACCACGTCCCCATGGCTGCATGCAGATGCCTGTGTTCAGCCCGAGCTCTGGGCTGCACCCACGGGACGCAGCCCAGCCCCTGGCCCTGGCTGTGCTCTTGCCCCAGAGCAGTGCCCTCTGCTCTGCCCCTGTGCCCCGGGGAAGCACCAGGGATGCAATGAGATCCAGGGGCAGGATGAGATCCAGGGGCTGGGTCAGCTTGGTAATGAGGTGCCAACTTCTGTTGCAGCAGGAATTAATGAGGGGCTTAGAGACCGCCAACACGTGGCGCATTTGATGTGGTGTGTGAGGGATGACTCGGAGCTGCCTGCGTGATGCGGTGCGGCTGGGTGCACCCTGGCAGGCAGGCGGTGGGCCCTGGGCTGTGTGTCAGGCTCTTGTCTGCTGAGGTCCTGGGTGATCCTAAAACATTTCTGGATGTTTGGTGATGCCGAGCTACCTCGTCCCTGTCTAGACCAGGACTGAGGTGGCATCTGGGGACATGAATCTCAAAAAAGCAGCTTTTATCTCCCTCCACCAGCACCTAAGTGTATGGATATTCATTCAGGAGGTAGGATGGGCTACTTCACCCCGTTCCCCTTACTCTTTTTATATTTCATCCTCAGGCCCCTGAATCGGACCCAGAGCCCAGCCCTTCCTCCAGCACGGGCAGTGGTGAATCCCAGCTCAGCTGGATCCCAGCAGCTCCCATTGGTAGGAGGCCAGGGGGCCCCTTGGTGGCTTCAGCCCTGCCCGCTCTGCCCAAGAGGGGTCTGCAGATTTCCCTCGGGGAGTAGAGATGAATGGACAATAGCATTTTCCATGGCAAAAGCATTATTTTGTCTTGGATTAAGCTGGGCTGGATCTGAATGGTGTCAATTGTTAGTGGAACCACATCCCCAGGCAAGGACCATGCATCACACGGAGCTACATGAAGCTACAGGAAGAGCACACGCTTGGAGCATAAACGTGTGGCTTGGAGCCTTCTATCGGCCAGCTGAGGAACAGGCTGAGGAGGTGACAGAGGTTTGGGTGATGGTGACCATGGACCGAGAGCTCGCCCTCCGCGGGGATCACAGTGTTCTCCTGTGGTTGAAGCCGTGTCATCCACACACGCCTGGCTGTTGATTCTTGCCCTCCCTTAGCCAGAGGATTTCAGCTTAGGAGGATTTTGCCGGAGGATTGCATCTTTGGATTTCCTGGCTTGAGTTGCTTGTCTGAATGCTCTCCAGCCCCTGTTGATCCAAATGACCTGGTTAGGCAGTTTAGTGGTGGGCTTATCCTAACTCACAGTTGCAGCTGGAAGAGGATGTACAATTAGTGTCTTGGAAAAGGAAGGAGGAGAGCAGCAAAGCAGACTATGGCCTGAGAACTGCTACGTAATAACTCCCGGGAAGCACATGCAGGGGAGGATACCGCAGGGCAGCTGCCTGGTGCTCACAGAAACGATTTTAAGGGAGTAAGTTCAGAGAGAGGCTAGGAATCTGGCAAAATCCAAATCTCTGCAATTATCTCAAGAACAAGGAGGAGGGGCCCAGACAGCGGAAATGACATTAAATCATTGGAGACGGGGTAACATGAGTGCAGGGACAGACGCAGAGTGACCTGCTGGAGATGGCTAATAGAATTCCAGGGGTCTGCAGAGAAGGTGGAGGTGGTCCCTGGAGATTGTTGCTCTGGTGGAGAGGTGACCACAACTGGCTCTGGGATGGCTCGGTTTGTTTCTCTCCATTTTTGCTTTGGCATTTGGCTGGGAGCACAGCCAATGCCTCCCTGGGCAGGGCGCCTTGCTCAGGCTCCAGTGGGTTGGAGGTCGGGGCGAAGGGGGCTTGGAGGAACCCCGTGTTCCCAGACGGGCTGAGCCTGATGGGCTTTTGTCTTGTGGCACTTGAACATTGGCTGAAGCAATCTCATTGTGGATTATCTCTGAGAACAAGCAAACTCAGAGCTCACGTGGGTTCAAAGGGTGGGTTCAGCTCAAGTTCATGGAAGAAAAATCCACCAGGGATTATCACATAAAAAGGCTCAGCTCTGGCTCAGGAGGTCCATGAACTACAAACTGCTGTAAGCTGGGAAAGTATTTGAGGATGTGTCACCCTGTGTGGGCCCTGATTTTCTGCTGCTTTCCAGGTGGCTCTGGTGGCCATGTACAGGGACAGACCCTGGGGCACTGCAGCCACCTTGCAGAGCAGAGGGAGGGGAAGGCACTGCCTGCAGCGAGCGGGAAGGTGGGCGAGAGGACCCCTGCCACACCTCTGGCTGCAGGAAGGCTTCTCGTGCTGTTTCACAGTGCTGCTCAGCAAGGAGCACCTGGGGCTTCTACAGCCTGGGTGCAAATGGGGTTCCCAAAGAGCAATCCTCATTGCTTTGTCCTTGAAGGCAGACCATGTTGGTTTCCTCCCCAGACTCCACAGCCCCATGAGAAGCTGCAAACGCCTTGAAGGACTGATGCAGAGCTCAAAATAATCCTGACACATTGAAGAAATGACCTTCTTAGAAAACAAAACAAAACAAAACAAAACAAAACAAAACAGACTGTGGCTTTGGACCCAGTCTGAGCAGCTGCATTGGAAGAGGGACATGGGTGAAGGGAGAGTGGAGAAACATGGTGGGGGTGAGCAGGGTCTGGGGCGCAGGACCAGGAGCGACCTGGCCTGGTTGGCCCCAACAGGGCAAGGACAATTATTCTACCCTTGTGATTTGGGACTGAGATGACAACAGTGGGGATACAGCAAAGTAACAGTGCTGGAAGAGAATCCTATATCCAAAGCCCTAGGAGAGTCTCTCCAGGTTCATCCCATCGTTTTCATCTGCCTTCATCCAGGTTCATCCTGCTGAGGGCTGGTCTCTCCCAGCCCACCTGGCCTCATGTGCTCAGCCAAACCAGGGACAGCCCCCCCCTTCAAACCACGCTGGACTCGTGGCTGCTCCCCACTGGAGACAGCCTACCACAGGGGGCCCCAGTCCCTGTTTGTTGGCACAGCTGGGTCTCCCTCAACAGTTCAAGTCTGGGGGCCGTAAGCCTTTCGCTGGCACAGACGGCTTTGGAGAAGGATGTCTGGGGATCGCCATGGGGTGTCCTGATGGACGGCAGCACTTAACGTGCCTTGGCTCTTGTACAGGGCAGAGCTGACAGCGGTGGTGGGTGGAGGAGACCTGAGGAGGTCCCTGCTCCAGCCTCCTCCTGAGCATGGCTCCTGCCAGCGCCAGAGACCAGCCCAGCGCCAGGTCTCCTGCTGGGTCTTGGTGGGCTGTGGGCAGCCCCTCCTCAGTACAGCAGCAGTGAAAGGCTCCACGGTAGTGCCCATGAGCAGGACAGGGGAGGCACCATGGCTCTGCAGCTCCTGCTTTGGACCTTCCTCCTTCTCAAGGGCTGCAGAGGAGCCTTGTCCCTAACAGGGCTGTTGGTGTGCAGGCAGACTGGGTGCTGGGGACACAGAGGGTGTCCGAACACGGCCCATGGTGGGAAGCTGGCTGGGCTCTCTGTGCTGCCCTTGTGAGCCGTGCTGCTGAGCACTTCACTGCCTGGAGCACAGAGCTCACGGCTTTGCCTCTGGCCACACCTCACATGCCAGCTGCTGGGCCCCGAAGTGCTGGCCACACTTGTGGTCCTTGCTGTGACCCGCTGCCCTGTCACGTATGCAGCCCCGGATGCTTGCAAGATGTGTGCAACACTGATGCTCTGGGTGATGCCAGATCTTCTATGTTTCTTGGCCCTCGGTTCCTCGGCCATCTCGCCAGGTATGTAACTATCCCAGCTATTTCCTGCTGTACTCAAAAAAAAAATAAAAATACAACCCTTCCCCCGTTTGATATAAATACACAGCGTGGCTGCCCAGCCCCCTGGCTGGACAAGCAGCATTGCAGACGGATTGCGTCCTCCGGCAGCACAGCCAGCACCCTGTGCCCTGCTTGTTCCCTTTGGCAAAGGGAGCAGAGGGGGCTGCCATGGCCATGGCCCGGGCCCAGCTCCCATCACAGCTGCAGTGATTTATGGTCTGCTTCCCTTCTCCTGACGACCACATCCTAGGACTGGGGGCTTCTGCACCGAGCTGGATGGGGAGCATGCAATGCTGGACCTGCCCCCATGCAGGGGCTGGGGTCAAGCCCCAGGCTGGGGCAGCCCCTACCAAGCCTGATGAGTCAGGGTGATGGAAATCCCCTCTCCCTGATGTGTTTTTTGCAGGTTATATTTTCTGTCCTGTTTTGACAGTTCCAGGGATCTGATGCTGTGGTATTTCACCCCATAATCCCAAACCCTGCTGCCATGCTCCTAGGCCAGTGCAGGAACCAGCTGGGCAGCTCTGGGGAAGCCCCCCGTGTCCTGGGGGGGTCTGAGGCTGCCAGGACGGGGGGCCGGGCTGTGCAAGGTGCGCTTTGCTCCAGGACCTGCACTATGTGGGTGCAGGGCTGGTGGGCATGGACACGTAGCCCTGAACCGCGCATCCTAAAACTGCTGGTGTGCGGCTCAGGGAGCAGTCAGTGAGCGGATTTGCTGTCCCTGGGCTTATCCCTGATTGCCCTCTGCCAACTGCCTGCAAGGGCAATGGGTATTGGTGGGGTGAGCAGGGGGACATGGCAGTGGTGGGGAGCAGGACCCAGAGCCGTGCTGGCACCTGTGCTGCCGGTGTTTTGGGCTCCATCCTCCACAAGACTCCAACTCCTGCCCCTGCTGTGTGCCCAGCTCACCCCTGCCTGGGAAGTCCCTGCTTGATCTCAGCCTCCTGCTTTTAGTTATGGGGTCCAGTCACCTCAGGCCACCCCTCATAGTCAAGCTGCAAAGCACTGGGGATGTGTCCCAGACCCCATGACTGCAACTAGTTTGGTATAAAACCCTACCCGCTAATTAAACTAACAAGGTCATGGACACCATGTGCAGCCCTCCCTGAGGCTTCCTTCCCACCTTTGCCCCATGCCCACCTCCGTGTGCTCCAATGGATGCCACAGCTCTCTGCACTTGTGGAAGGTCTTTGGTTATTTTGTCTGCTCTTTCCCCAGCTGAGTGCAAGCAAGCCGAATTCCAGTTTCTCTGTAATTGTTCTGTTATCTCCACACTGGGGTCTGGTTTCACTCATGCTTTGAGTTGCTGTCTGCAATGAATGGATTTCTCCGTTATTAAGGGCTGTTCCAGAGCCATTCCTCCCGCTGCTTGTGTCTGACCTTTTCCACTTCCAGCACTGCTCTTGCTGCCCTCTGCGCTCCCCTCGGCCCCGAGCCCACTCACACCAAGTCCCTGCAGCATGAGCCCCGAGACACACAGGGCAGAGGCTGCTAGCAAGCATCTGACAGCATCCAACAGCACCTGACAGCACCTGACAGTTCCCGACAACCCCTGCACGCCTGGCTGACTACCAGCCGGCCTCACAGCAGGGCGCGGGGCAGTGCTGGCCCCGGGACTGGCCGGGCAGTGCAGTGGGGCTGTCCAGGAAGATGGAGAACTTGGGCCGACGGAGCACAGCTGTGGAGGTGAGGTGGAGAAGGGGAGCTGCCAAAGATGATGGGGACTGGGTGCCACATGGGGACTTGTCATCGGAATTTCTCCTGGTGGTTTTATTTTCCCCATGAGGGTGGCCAAACACTGGAGTAAGGGCCCAGAGAGGCAATGGGATGTCCATCCTTGGAGGCATTTGGAACTGGAATGGACACAGCTCCAGTCTGACCGCGCTGAGCCTGCTCTGCCACTGCAGCAGGGCTGGACCAGGTGCCTCCATGGGCCCTGCCCAACCTCAGCTGCTGTCACTTGCTGGTGGCACACCCCTGTGAGGTGACAGTGGGGCACGCTGACTACCATGCACACGGGGCTGAAGGCGCTGTGAGATGGCATTGCCGGGGCTGCCGGAGACTGGGCAATCCACAATGGAGGTTTGCAGGAACGGGGCTGGTCCTGCTGCCCATCCTGGTACAAACTCATGTTTCCTGAGGTCCTCTCCAACCCTTGGAACTCTCTCCATAGTGTGGCTTCCTGGGCCCTTCAGAGAACGTTTTCCACGGACCAGCCGTGTGCTCCTGGGGTCCAATAGCTTTGCTTAACTGCTCTGCATGGCAGCAGCACAGCCCCTCTGGACCTGCTGTCCCTGTTCCCCACCCTGGGGATGCTGCGTGAGCCAGGACCCAGCTCTGTGTCCTACTGCAGGTCCCTGTGCTGCTCCATAGGTTGGGGCAGGGCTGGTGTGACATTGCTCGGGACACTGGGATGCGTGTGCCTGCTAATCTTCAGGGCCATCAGACCAGGCACTGAACCAAAATCCCACTCTAATTGGCCTTGTCCAGTAATTTTTTCTGACAAAACAATTAAGTTTCTCAGGCAAGAGATGTTCTTTGCAAACAGGCCATGCCAGATGCTTTTGCTTTTTTTATCTGTGGTATTTAAGGATCTTTTCCTAATACTCACCCATTATTTTATGAGGCACAGACCGGTTCTGACTGCCCTTTTGAAGCTGAGTATCACACTCATGCTCATTTGTTGTCTCAGGGCTTCCCTAGCTCTACGCAAAGGCTTTTTTTTTTTTTTTTTTCTTTTTTCTTTTTTCTTTTCTTCCCCAAATTGTTTTAAATAAACATTCTTGATTTGTAGAGGGCTGGGCCCTGCGAGACAGGGCAGGGAGCGGGACCAGCTCCAGCCCTCCAGGCTGCCGAGACTGCGTGCACCGCGGCAGGGCTGAGGTCAAAGCTGGAAAATCTTGCACGAGGGGCCTGGCCAAGAGCCTGGCTCCTCCAGGGGATGCCGCTGTGTGGAAAACGTGGTCTGGGGCAGCCAAAATGTCTGTGCATGGGCTGGCGCTGCCCATGGTTCCCACTTGCTGCTGCTGGTCTCCATATCTGGGAGTTTTATGGCGCTTATCTTCTTGCCACTGACTTTCAGTGGCTTCAGCCACCCTTTGGGGCAGCCTGTCCTTGGCTTTCCCAGCCCTGTGTGCTTGCCTGTCAATGTGCTGGGATTGTGATGAGCTGCCCGTCAGAGCACTGCCAACGCCTGCCCTTCCAAGGGCACTTCTCCCACTGCTCATCACCAGTGGTGTTTGCCCCCAGTCCCCACACACAGCCCAGTCCCAGCGCTGCTCTTCCTGATCCCTGGAAAGGGGGGATGGGTCTGCGGAGTGCAGCCTCAGGGCAGGCACCCTAGGAAGGGATGCAGAGGCTGGCATCTCTTGGAAAGGGCACATTAGTGGAGCAAGACAGAGCATCAGGATGGGATGTGCTGGGCTTTGGGGTGAATCTGTGCTAGTGTGATGGTCTCAGTGAGGTCTGCAGGGCATCAGGACTGGGTAAGCCCTAGTGCGCCTTGTGACATCTCCGACGTCCTGTTCAGTGGCTCCAGCACTGCCGGCTGCTTGTTGTAGAGGATTTGGGGTGGGGTGGGTGCTGCTGGAGCAGAACAGCTGATGTCCCCAGTGTTACCTTGCTCAGGCACTGCAGGAACCCTGGACTGAGGTGGTGCTGCCTGGTGATGTGAGGGGCAGGTGGCTGGCAGCAGGAGCTCTGACAGAGACAGTGCCTGCGCCGGCTGGGTGGGGATGCATGGGGGTGTGGAGAGGATGCCGAGGGAGGGTGCAGCCAGTGTGCGCTGCGTGCTGTCAGTAGGAGCATCCTGGCACTGCAGCCCCACACCATGCTCTTTCATGCCCACCAACACTGGGGATGGGGGCAATTACATCCCTTACTAATGCTCTGGTTATCTCTCTCCCTCCTCTCCCCTGGTCTCCTTGCTCCTGCTGCACCTGGGTCTCATGGTTTTTAGGTTGGGAGCAGCTGGTCCCAGTCCCAGGCTCGTGCATGCATGACCAGCAGTGCAGGTGGATGACCATGCTTTCCATGTGGGGATCCATTCCCAAACCTACTGGGTTTCTCTCCTGGGGCTGCGTCCATGGCAGGTGCTCCTGTGGCTCAGGGTGACCCTTCCCATCAGGTTCCAGCTCAGCCACTCCATAAAACTCCCTTCCTCCACGGCACAGACCGCAGGGAGGCAGCCTGGGCTGAGGGCTGGGAGCGTCCAGCTGTGGCTGCGATCTCCGCGGAGGAGCCGTGTGTGGGGATGCCAGCATTTCCAAGCACAAGACAATTGTGCTTTATTTCCCCGCTGCATAGGAAAAATAATAAACATTCCTGGGGTTTGTTTTCAGGCTGCTTTGTGGAATAAATCTCAGACTGTTGTTGTCTCCCTGGGCTCTCTGGTCCCACAGAACTGTGTGTTCTCACTCCATGAGTCACTGCTGACAGAGCCTCCGAAATGCGGCGTGATGGCCCCGTGGTGCTCTGGCTGGATGCACCGCAGATGCTGGAGATGATCTGCTCTGCACCCACGGGGATCAGCGAGCCCCCCCAGACCCCTTCACCTGCTACCAGAAGCGGCCTGGACAGACCTTTCCACCTGGTCCTCTGCACCTGGGCACTGCCTTCCAGCCCGGCGATGTCCTGGGCCTGACAGCACAATGTGCTGCAGAGCTGTGAGGCGAGGGGTCTGCCCTGGGGCCCAGGGTCTGCCCTGGAAGCGGCTGGGGTTGTGTGGGAGCCAACAACTTTTCCCATCCGCTTTCCTTGGTGTGAAGGAGATGCCCTGTGAGTGCCTGAGGGAAGCTATGGCTCTGCCTGAGGCCTGTGGGAACGTCCTTCAGCAGAGTCCGTTTTGATGTGGTGGGACTGGCCCTCTCCTACATGGCACAGAGTGCTTGGCCTGGTGTAGGGCCTCATGCTGGGGGTGTTGCCCCGTGGGTGGGGAGGTCACTGTACCCATGCCCTGGTCAGTCCCCACAGAGGCATCTGGATGCCATGGGAGGTGCATTTTGAGATAGGATGATCCATCCAACATGCTAGAGCCAGGTTCACACCACCGCTACTGGAGCAGCTGAATGTGCGATTGGATGACATGGGGGTGGAAAATGTGGGGCAGTACTAGAAGGGCTTTCTGCAGCAGTGGTCCTTGGTGTGGCCAGCAACAAGCACCACCTGTATCATCCCCAGCATCTAGCAGAGCACCACCCAGCACCTAGAAGAGCACCACCAAGGCCCAAGAGCATGTGGAGGCCTCATAAACTTGTCTTCCAAACCCTGCCAGACTTCCTCCTGCAAGTAAGGTGCTTTCCTCCCTCCCACCTGGGAGATAAAGGAGGCCTTGGGAGGTTGGCGTGGACCATATGTGTGAGTGAGGGAAGCCTGGTGGGCACAGCACCCCACATCAGCTGCTGCTGGGTGGTTCCTCTGCGGGTGACCTGCAATGGGGGGACGAGCCCCTTGGCTCAGAGCTGGGAGCCAGTGCATGTCCCATAGGATGAGACAGGGAAGGGCAGTCTCCAGGAGGCCGGTGTGTGCATGTGGTTGGAAGGCTGACCTCAGCT